>NC_079538.1:6948610-7311110 GCF_003711565.1 Takifugu flavidus
TTTCAAAATCTAAGAAACGAGAACAAGAAGATGAGATTCAGCCATTTACAGCTGAAAGAACAAGAGCGATTCAAACAAATTAAGATTAAAAATATACAGATTTTGTGGACACAGACATTGAAATGTCTGATACGGTAGCTGTAGCATCATTATGCCTGTAAAGGCCCAACTGATACACATTCCTCCTTTATCTAACTGTAAATAGACCCAGCGGAAAGATTTTATCTGTTTTTTATACGTGCATTCAGCCGAGTGTTTAATTCACCACCGAGTGAGAGAACCTGCAGGCTGAATAGTTAAGACAAAAAGTTAAGTAGTTAAATAGTTAAGAAAAAACAAGAAAACAATAGTTTTAAACAGATTTTGTCAACCTCCAGGAGTTGTGGAGGCAAATATGCACCGCGTTGATTTAGCTTTCCATTGTGTTTATGTCCTGCTTCAACAATACTGGCCCCGTTAGTCACATGACCTGATTATCAGTGCGGCGACCATCTGCAGGGCTGAGTAGGAGGAGGAGCAGCTGGAGAAAGAAGGGAGGAGGAGCAGGGTTCAAACCATTGCTGTAATTTGACACCATCTATGCCATTCGTCCTCTGGAGTCACCCCTCTCACAGGCAGTCATTCGTGGAAATGAAGCCCTCTAGGGGAGGGAAGTAGCATGCAGAGGAAGGTGGGGGACGCAGGGAGTGAGATCACTTCCTGTTTTTTCCTGAACATTTCCGTGGCAGGGTCTGGGGCATTTTGAACTTCTTTTTCGAGGGTCTCTCACAACCAAACGTCCAGCCTGTTGGCTCGGCCGCCGCTCTGAGTCACCCCGCCTCTGATCCACTCTGATTGGCCCAGAGGTGCAGAGGAAGCCAGAGAGAGAGACTGAGAAAAAAAGAGAGAGGCAGGGCTATTCTCTCTCTGTGCTTACACACTCAAACGAACCGGGAAGAGAAAAGAATGCTTCCACTCAACTTACTGCGCTCTTTCGCACCAGCTCCGCATTCAGTGCCGCACCAACAGAACCACCCCCGTCTTTTACCATCCTGGAACTGTTGATCTCCATCGCGGACCAAACCACATGCCTCTGACCCCGGGGGCGTCGGTGTTTTCTGTTTGGGGGGGAATGTTTTGACAGGAGCTGGCCCAGAAGATCCGCGGCTATCAGGAGCAGATCGCCTTGCTTCATTCCAAGTGTAAGATGCTTACGGTGAAGGCCAAACACGCCACCATGCTGCTCACGGTCAGCGAAGTGGAGGGTCTTTCAGACGGCATGGAGGAGCTGAGTGATGAGGAGCTGCCCAGCGCTAGGCCAACCTCCCAGCAGCTTCCCGCACACCCCTCTGTTGTCATGGTGAGTGGCAAAACCTTTCCTTGGACTCAACCAGACTCACACCAGGGACACACATGTGCATGCTGCATAGCTATCCTGTGTATGCATCGCATCTATATTTTTGTGTTGGTCTATTCTCCCCATCTGCCCACACCAATGGCTTCCAGTGAATCTAGAGGCTCCTGCTTTAGAGCCCTGTCTGTGTTGGTAGTTTGTTGAAGCTTACTTACCCTAACTTAGATGGTGTGAGGTAACTGTTCAGATCCAAGTTACCAACGCGAAGCACTTACAGTTTTAGAGTGCACACTTCTATACAGGATTCCTTTGCTGCTCTTTTGTGTCTCTTTTTGCACAGGAATAACCCACACTTTCTTTGCCTCCTAACACGTTATCTTTGACTGTATTCATGCTGTTATTTCCTCCGGGTGATACCGACCTGCATCTGTCGGACTCCTTCTGTTTCATTCGCTGCATGATCATCCGAACGGCCCCCATTTCCTTTGTAAATTTCTGTTCACATTTGTTTTTGCTCTGTCACTGTTTGTGGTGGTTTGCTCAGCAGGCCAGGAAACAGGATATCACCGTATCAGTGTGTGTTTGTGTGTGACTGTTGCTGGGTACTGACTGCTTAGTTACAGTACAGTTCCTAATGCAGTTTTGAGAGGGACTTTCTTATTCGGTAATATAACTACAAAGTTTATACAGTGAGTGAGAGCTTCCCACACACACTGGTTTGACAGGCCATTGCATTGCATTGCATCATAAAGCCCGGGAAAAAAATCCTCTAAATATAACAAGGTTTCAAGTCAGCTGGCCAAGTACGGCGTTAACTGCCAAAAGGCAGCTCTTTGCAGGGCTTGGCTCAAATTTCTGCTCTGCCTTTCCAGTGACGCATTCAGAAACTCGGACAATTGTGCTACTTCTCCGACAGCTGCTGTCTCGTTTAGCTATGCATGCTTTAGTCTTAGACCTTTTGTTTCCAACTTACTATTGATCCGTGGTAAATATGATGTAGCGTCTCATGATTATAGCATCAGCACATTACTTGCTAGCTTATTTATCAGCAGTGCTGAATACAATTCATTTTTTCCCATTTTCTATTAATTTTTGTGCTCTCCTTTTCTCTTTCTTTTTTATGCTTCTGTCTTCTTTTGATCTGGGTGTTTTCTCCCCCCCCCCCCCCCATCCCTTTACGGCTTCTTTGATATGTATGTGTGCGCGTGGTCAGATGACAGCAGGCCGTTGCCACACACTCCTCTCCCCTGTGACAGAGGAGTCAGGGGAGGAGGGTACCAACAGTGAGGTCTCCTCACCCCCTGCCTGCCGCTCCCCCTCCCCAGGGGCTAATGCTGACGCTCCTCTTAACCAGGTACTTCAAAGACCTCCAGCGTTAGCTGCTCCAGCTAGCTTCTATAGTCCCAACATCTGCTCTGCAGCCTAACAGCACTGTCCTGTCCTCAACCACAAATTGTCAATCTTTATGAGTCATCAACCAAACATTAAATGATCCTATTTTATAAATGCTTCATCTTCAATGACATGAGTGGAACACATGTTTAATCATTAAAGAATTATAACAAACCAATTATAGCTGAAGCTGACATAGTGTAGAGATGACTTGTTAAGATGGACATGCTATTATCACTCTGCTCTGTCATCACCATCTGATGCCACCAATAACTTCCCCGTCATCACCTTTGTCAATATAATGGAAGGATAGCTGCTTTGCTGCCTCTTCCTTTTTTCTGTTTATTAGCGTTATATTTTCAGATTTACTTTGCTGAAGAAAATTTGCTTTTGCACTTTTTTTATGACACAAAGAGCTTAAAAAGCCCAATAAAAGTTGTAAATTCTATAAATGCCACTGTTCCTGAAGAAAACATCCAATATGTGGGAAGAGGTCTGTTTAGGGAACTCTTCATTGTCCAAAACCCTCTATTTGAAACATGACAAAGCAAGATTTTGTCAACTTAGATAGGAAAAGTTAAAAAGTTAAAGGGATGGAGCAGTCAAACAGTAGTGCTCTGTTGTTGTCATACCCATTATTGATGTCATGTAAATGGACCTATCAGCTCAGTGATGTCCCTCATAAGCAAATAGCACTGAAACCATTACTCACTGTGTTATGTACGACAGGGTCATAGCACTATAAGCCGAGCCCCCATCCAGGAACTGTATGACCCTTCCATGAAGACCAGCACTGCCAACTTGGATGACTTGCAGAGATCTTGGGAAACCCTCAAGAATGTGGTCAGTTGTAAAGAAAGTTGCTTATAATTGGACAAAATCAGTTATCAGTGTAAACTTTAAAGATCCCTTCAGGTTTTCTTGATTCACGAGGTTCTAGAGACCTTACAGCTCCAAAAGTTGATTCAAAGTCAATGCGTAACCTAATTTTACGCAAAGAAGCATTTCTTAAAACATTACGGTCTTTACACATTCAAAACATGACCAATAGTATCGATTGTCTCAGTTGACTTCAAGTGTGACAGTAAGCTTTGATCTTTCATCTTATCGTTTCCATCCCTTTTTCTCAACACAGATCAGTGAGAAACAGAAAAGTCTATATGAAGCTTTGGAGCGACAGCAGCATTATCAAGAGTCCCTCCAGTCCATTTCTACTAAAATGGAGTCCATTGAGGGAACGCTCAACGAGGGCCTTGAGCCTAACAAGAGTCCAGAGAGCCAGATGGCTGCACATCAAGTGAGTAAATGATGGAGGTCTGAAGATTCTGAAGAAATGTGTGATGGAAATATTACAAAAACCTCAGAATTATTTGTTTGTGTAACAGAAAATTTACTGTCCTGTTGCAAAAGTTGTACACCAAAACATTACAGTGCTATCAAGTTATGCTAGCCTTCATCCAAAGTCAACCACATATCATGCAATTAAACATTTTCATGCTTTTCTTCACCTGTCCAGGCTTTAATGGATGAGATCCTGATGCTGCAGGAGGAGATTGGTGAGTTGCAGACGTGGTTCTCAGAAGAGCTGGCAGACAGCGATGGTGATGGGGAGGCCGGTGACCAGCTGGCTCTCCAGTCTACTCTCACTGTGCTGGGAGAGCGGATGGCCACCATCCGAATGAAGGCCTCGGGGAAACGTCAGCTTCTAGAGGTGGGAGCCTGAAGAGCGTTTTCTTTTAACGCCTGTACCTTTGGTTTCATGCAATAAATGAGCTCCGTCTCTGTGCTGGATCAGGAGAGAATAAGTGAACAGCTAGAAGGGCAACGACAGGAACAGGCGCTGCAGCGTTACCACAGCGAGGCCGAGGAGCTCGACCACTGGCTGCTCAGCACCCGAGCAACACTGAGTTCTGCACTTAAGCCATTAAATGAAGACCTGGACATGGAAGAGCAGCTGATTGACTGTCAGGTGAGGTTTGCTGGACATGCTGGTGCATAGAGGCCTGAAACACTGCCGTACATTAAGATATCGGGGCATGTTTATTAACGTCCTACTTACAGGTTTCCTGATGATTACTGTCAGCTTTTCATTAAGTGGTAGAAGCAGTACAACTTTTGATTTTATTCTGGAGTTAAATATAACAAAGGCTCAAACATCTGTCCGTCTCAGTGTTCCTTAAAAAGCATCTGTCCCTTGTCATTATATCACTGTTGCTGTTTTAATGATACACAATTACTCATCTCATTAGCAGTTTGCAGGATGTTTTCTGTAGGTAAATAATCCTAAATGTGCGTATTTAGGTCCCAGATCAGGAATTAACAGTTGTCTGCCCATTTCAGAACATGCTACTTGAGATTGAGCAGAAGGTGTCGTATCTGTCGGAGCTGTCCGTCCACAGCGAGAGCTTGTTGTTGGAGGGTCGAGCTGAGACCAAAGGGGAGGCGGAGCAACTCACACTTAAACTGCGATCCCTCAAAGACAGTTTGGTGGAGCTGCAGCAGATGCTGCAGGACAAACAAGTCGACATACAGGTGAGAGCTCTGATCTCTTCATGTCCATGTTTTTTTCTTAGCTACTGCCATGCAGCCCATTTTTCCTCCCTGCCCCTCTGGCTGTGCTGGGCTGTATTGTGTGACACACTGTAACCATATGAATGGTGGTATTGTTCCAATAGCAAAGGTCATGTCAGTCTCTGTATAGAAAAGTCCAGTGTTTTCCATATTGGGGCTCAATTAGCTTAAAAAAAAAGGGGCTGCCATCTTTGCATGTTAACTTTAACAATACCAAAGCAGGTGTGGTTCTTATGAGGCAAAATTTCGACCTTTTTGCTTTGTTTTTTTGTCCAATTTAATTTATTTTGAAATACTTGGCATTGGCTAGGTCATATTACAACTTTGAAACACTGTTTTCTGAGTCAATATGAGGTTTTTTTTGTCTTTATGGTGTTTGGTTTACAATTAAATCAACACACTGAAACCAGCTAGCTTAGCACTAAAACTGTGGTTTCTTAATTGTTCACTAAATATTTCAGTCATTTATAATGGATTGTGGACTGTCCCTCTGCTTGACCAGGGTTCACTGCAGGAGCAGGAGGACAGTGAACCAGATTCATCTCTGTCCCAGAGTCCTAATGTTCAGGACTGGCTCTCCCATGCAAGGTCCACACGCACACAGCAGCATCATGACAATCTTCTTCGACAGAGGGTGAGAAATGTATTTTATATCAGTCATCCATTTAAAATCACCAGTAAAGTTGTGGATGTACCTAAATGTTTGCACGGTGACATTCAAGGAGCTACAACATCAAGTAGCCGAACAGAGGAAGCTGCTGCAGTCTGTAGCCAACTTTGGAGAGGAGTTACTTAACAACCAGACCCTCAATGGTGACAGGTACTTTCTCTTTTCTGGATTCTTTTTAAATTCTAGGCCTTTTTTAAAAAAACCTCAAGCAACATGTATCAATAGGTATTCCTTTATGAATAAAGCAGCCGGCCTCTCTCTCCCACAGTGAGGTGTCCATCCCTGGAGGAGTGTTGCTGGACAGTGAGACTGTGTGTCCTGCAGACCAGCTGAGGCAACGCTGGGAAAATTTGAATAAAGATCAGAGCACAAAACTACAGCTCTCGCTTAATTCCCTAGAACAGGACCAGCTTAGTCCGGTACCCTCACAATGACAGTACAATTCTGACATGTTTTATGGCAGTTTTTGCCATCACGTGGGGTTTTGTTTCTCCCATTTGATTTTAGTTATTATACTTGTGTGCAGGTCCTCCTCTGGTCTCGTTTGTCCAGTCCTAGTCTGGTGTTTAAAGGAGAGCCTCTCGGCCAAGATTCTCTGTCTCCAAGAGCTTTGTTTGAAACCTGCAGTCAGACTCTGCAGAGAATCACACAAGAGGTAAAATACGGATGTTTGTACCCAGAGGTACAAATATATTCCCCTAATTCTAGTGTCCTGAGTGAATGCTCTTTGTTGCTCCTCAGGCAGTGAATGATGGCAGCCTGGTGGGCTCTATGAGAGGAACATCAGTCCAGCAGCAGCTGTATTCTGCTGTGTCAGCGGCCTCCTCCTGGCTTGATGCTGCTGAGAACCAGCTGCTTTCTGGTCCTGTGTTGCTGTCTGAACATACAGAGACACAGCTTACAAATTTTGAGGTAGACGCTGCCATTATATTACGCAAGCAGTATCGCGTTCCCTCCATTAATACTGACAAGAGACATCGTCTCTTTGGATTTAGTGTTTAAATAGGCAGCTGAAGATAATGACCCGGGAGGTGAACCTCTGCAGAGATCTCATGGCTGGAGGAGCGGGTCGACAGTGTGGCAGGGACGAGCAAGTCCTGATGGAAGACACGCTGGAGGGTTTGCAAGAGAGGATGGGACTGCTGGAGTCCACCTTAGTGCAATACTGTGACAGCATGAAGGACAGACTTCAGGACCACTCACATGTCCAGGTACATAAACAGTGGTGACATCCACCCACTTCAATTCTTTTTGTTGCTTAGCAAATCTGTGACTCCATTTTATATTGTGCTTTCCAGAATGAACTGAGGGTGCTCTTCGCAGCTCTGAGCGAACATAAACACCAGTTACTGAAGAAAATGGCCGGGACTGTGGACAGACCGGCCTCAAAGCAATTAGAGGTATGATATAAAATAAATGCTCAAGCATTTGAAATTGTCATTGCATTAAAAGTATCATGATTTCATTTTGGTGATTATTTTCTAGACATTATCAGAAGTGGAGGACAGTCTGAAAGAGTTTGAGCAAAGAGTTGCAGAGCTGAAGACCAGAGCAGATGGACTCCAGTCGGACCATATCGCTAACCAAGAACTTCTTAAACTCCAGGTAACATTATCACACCAATTGTTTACGACTCTGATCTCTTGGGCTCTCTACTGTGTATTTCTAGCACCGTAACTTCTGCTGTTGATGCTTATTTGTAGGATGCGTATGAGGAGCTGGTGCTGATGGTGGGCTCCAGACGCAGCAGTCTGAATCATGGCTTGTCCCTCAAGGCTCAGTATGAGGCTGCCCTTCATGACCTCACAAACCTGGTGGACACTGCTCAGGACAAGATGGCTGCAGACCAGAAAATGACAGTGACTTCTGTCAAAGAGGTCCAGATGCTACTGGACAAACACAAAGTGAGAAACACAGTAGCATCAAGACTTTGTTTTCATCAAAAGCTTTGCTTTTCAAACAGATTTGGTTTTTTTTTTCTTTAATGTTGTTTTTAGGAGTTTTTCCAGGGCCTAGAGTGCCATATGATCCTCACCCAGACCTTTTACAGTAAAGTGTGCGGCCTGGTAGCACAGAGGGAGAGCCAGGTCCTGGAGGAGACAATGGCCTTGGCCCAAAGTGTTCTTAAACAGGCCCACAGACGAGGGGTGGAGCTGGAGGGCATACAGGAGGTACAAAAACAGGATATTGTGGTCATGTTGGTGTATTACATGCTTGCAGTCTTTTTTTTTTTAACTTTCAGTGGATTAAGTTGTCATAGTTTTCATGTTAACTATTTTTCTTAAACCATTGTTTTAAAAATAACAAAAGTATTGTGTTATTCATTTTCACAGTCTTGGAGCAGGCTCGTGGAAAACTACCAGGCTGTGTGCAGACAGTTAGAGGCCGTGGAGTGCAGTATTCCAACTGTAGGCCTGGTTGAGGAGACAGAGGAAAGACTCGTTGAAAGAATCCGTCTTTACCAGGCAAGAAAGACGGCTCTTGCAACGCAATATTTAACAACAATCCCAAGAATTTGCAATAATTTATTGCCTCTCTGTGAACTAGCACTTGAAAACTAGTCTGATGGAGCACCAGCCCCAGTTGTACCAAGTTCTGGAGGAAGGCAAGAGGCTTCTTCTCTCTGTTGGCTGCGTAGACTTGGAGAACCAGCTGACTCAGCTGGGTGAACACTGGCTGTCCTCTACCACCAAAGTCAACAAGGAGCTGCATCGCCTCGATTCAACGCTAAAACACTGGAGCAGGTCAGCGCCATGATTTTCTATTGGCTGACCTGGCAGTCGTCATGCATACAGCCTGAAGATAATCATCAAAAGTTGGCAGAAGAATAAATAATTTACTCCTCTTTATAATGTCAAGGTACCAGAACGAGTCTGCAGAACTGAGCCACTGGTTGCAGTCGGCAGTCGACCAACTGGAGTTCTGGACAGCGCAGTCAGTAACAGTGCCTCAGGAGCTGGAGACTGTCAGAGATCACCTGTGTGCCTTCCTGGTTAGTCTAGTTGCAAAATCAGAAATACAACTGCCGGTACATACAATATTACAAATTACAAAACAACTATTTGTGTGGCAGGAGTTTTCAAAAGAGGTAGATGCCAAGTCATCCTTGCGCTCATCTGTGCTGAACACTGGCAACCAGCTACTGCGACTGAAACGGGTCGACACAGCTGGCCTCAGGTCAGCAATGGGCCAGATTGACACTCAGTGGGCAGAGTTGTTGACGCATATTCCTGTTGTACAGGAAAAGCTTCACCAGGTTTGTGAAAGCACCACACACATAAAGTGTCCATATCAATATCCCTGCAGTATTGCTTATCACTCTCCACATTGGTTGTTTTTAACTGCTTATCACTCTCCACATTGGTTGTTTTTAACTGCTTATCACTCTCCACGTTGGTTGTTTTTAACTGAAACCTTCCTGCTGTCATACTTTAGTTGCAAATGGAGAAGCTGGCATCACGACATGCCATCACAGAGCTGATGAGTTGGATCTCTCTCATGGAGAACATCATAGAGGGGGACCAAGATAAAATCCAGGCAGTTTTGGGCTCTGAGAAAGTTCAAGAATTTTTGCAGAAGTATAAGGTATAGATCATATGTACACGTTAATTTACTGGCCAGTTGTGGTGTTCTGAAAAACAAATCATTAACAGCTGGCCACCTTTACTCTTTCTCTTAATGCATCTTATTTATCACACTTTTGACATTGTTATGTGTCTTTTACAGGGTTTCCGCATAGATCTGACCTGTAAGCAGTTAACCGTGGACTTTGTAAACCAGTCAGTGTTGCAGATGAGCAGTCATGATGTAGAAGGAAAGCGCAGTGACAAAACAGATTTTGCTGAGAAACTTGGAGCAATGAACAGACGTTGGCAGATTCTTCAGGGGCTTATTGGCGAAAAGGTGACGTATGAAGTCAAGAATAGAGGTCTTCTGGTAAATTGTGGTTTGCTGTCACTTATGTCTCTACATTGCGGTTTAATTTTAGATTCAGCATTTGGAGGGACTCTTGGAAAGTTGGATGGAGCATGAAAGTGGAGTTCAGGCCTTGAAAACCTGGCTCACTCTGCAGGAGGAGAAACTAAAGAAGAGGAACAGGATAGAGGACGTAGCATCGGTGCAGAATGCACTCAAAGACTGTCACGTATGCACTCCTACATCACTGACATGTCAGCAACAAACCATGTGAGGTTATATGTTTCTGAGATTGTTTTCAAAAAATTATAATGTTTCAGGAGTTGGAGGAATTAGTAAAGGAAAAGGAGAAGGATCTAGAGAAAGCAGAGGAACGAGGAAATGCTCTCATCCAGAAAGAAAATGGTTCAGCCTGCTCTGTTGTCAGGGAAACTCTCAAAGGCCTTAAGCAGTCATGGGCACGCTTAGACCAAATGGTGAATCATTTTTATCCCCTAAAATGATAGTTATTGTTGACTTTTTACTGTTGTCTTTGAGACATTTGGTCATACGTTCTCCTATTCTTCCCTTCAGATAATCCAGAAGAAGGGGAACCTGCGATTGGTGCTTGAGCAGTGGACGTTATACCGCCGTGCTTCAGAGGAGATTAATGGTTACCTGATGGAGGGCAGATACTCTGTTTCTCGGCTGCGACTCCTCAACGGTTCCCTGGAAGCTGTCCAGCAACAAGTGGAGAGTTTAGAGGTGAGGATTACAAAAGCTGTTTTTAAAGTGCTATTCATAGCATTAAATGCCACAAAAAACAATTCTAAAATGATTTTTTTGGATTTCTAGGGTTTACAGGAAGAGATGGATAAACAAGAGAGCAGCTTGAGGAAGTTTGGTACCGTAACACACCAGTTACTGACAGAGTGTCACCCATCTGTGGCTGAAACGCTCAACAGAGCTCTCCATGACGTCAACATCAAGTGAGGATAGTACAAATTCAAACCCATCACTCAAGCTGTGCCCGGCACGGCTGTGGTCACACTAGCTTTCACACCACGTCTCTCCTCCACAGGTGGAACCATCTACTAGAGCAGATCTCAGAGCAGCTGAAGATCGGTAAAGACCTTCAGGGTTTGTGGCAGCGCTACAAGTTGTTGCACAGCCAGTGTGTCGCAGGAGTTCGTAGACAGGAGGAATGTGCCGATCGCCTCCTCAAGAGCGCTACTGACAGAGAGATCACAGAGGAGGAGAGCAGCGCCTGGATGAAGGACTGCAGTGTGAGTTGAGATGAGTAGTAACTAAGGAAACTAAAGGCCTCTAGCCCTGAAACCATTTGCCCACCACGCAAATTTAAAAGCCTTGTTTTCAGCTGCCGAATATAAATGGCATCCTCTTCTTTTGTCGCCAGGAATGTGGATCCTCACCACAATGTAACAAAAGTCTGTTGAAAAGCAGACCGCCATAGAAAAGACAGGCTTGTGATTTACACTGCAGGGGTCTGGGGGTGTCAGTGGATTACTTTGCTTTGGTTGGATCATAGGGACTGAGGAATGCACCTCTATCACTCCAGTGAATAAAGCCAAAATTAAAAAATAAAAAGAAATTCTCATTATAAACTGACTTTGTTGTAGGTATTTAAAGGGTTGTCTTTCCTTGTGTGGCTTCTGTTGTGTTCTCCAACCTTTGCCTCTCTTCTCACTTTGCTGTTGCAGGCATGCCTTGGGGGCCAGGCCTCAGTACAGGAGTCACTGCAACACCTACAGACTTTAGGGGACCAGCTCAAGTGTCTTGTTGATGCTTCTTCTTCAGCAGCCATCCAGTCTGACCTGCTGGCACTCACCTATCACCTAGCAAAACTGGAGCACTCCCTTCAGCGGCAGCAGGAAACACTTCAGGTAGGAAAGCATTATTAATAGTACAGTATATAGAGTCTTGTTACGCCGTACAGTCTTGTGATTATTTTTGATTCATGTTGTATAAATTTTCTTTATTCTTACTGTGTTTGAATGGCTGTAGTCTGAATCTCAGGCCTGCGAGGGTTTCAGAAAGCAGTTAAATGTGCTGATTGGTCAGGCTGAAGAGGCAGAGGAGGTGCTGAAGCAGTCTGACCCAGTTGGCTCATCTGAGGTTGCTTTGGTCCAGAAGAAAATGGAGAAGTTGAGGGTAAGAGAGTGGTATTCTGTGGTTTTTGAACTTGACAATATGGTTTGTCTGAAAACAAATCTAAATACATTAAACCAGGTTCATCTGCTGAAATTGAGCAGCCTGTCTCCAGACCTAGAACGGATAAACGAGCTGGTTTACAGGCTGCCAGTCAGTGACAGTGATGTTAAAAGACTGCAGAACCTTAACAGAAACTGGGCTGCTCACACAGCTCACCTCAATGAGAGGTTCAGGTACTTATGTTTTTTTTTTTTACCATGACTTTAGGTGGTAACACGTGCAGTACCTCTTAAAACTAATCTTTTATATGTTCTAAATGTCTTTCAATAGTAAACTGCAATCAGTCGTGCTCCAGCAGCAGAGCTTCCTCCAGAAATGTGAGACTTGGATGGAATTCTTGACCCAGACTGAGCAGAAGTTGACTGCTGAGATCTCAGGAAACTACCAGAGTCTGCTGGAGCAGCAGAGAGATCATGAGGTCAGAGGTCAATACAAACATACACATAGTCTCTTTCTCTCGCTGTTATGTGGTAAAACTACGTTTGTTTACAGCTATTCCAGGCAGAGATGTTTAGCAGGCAGCAAATTCTCTATTCCATCATCAATGATGGCCATCATATATTGGACCAAGGATCAGTGGATGACAGGTAAAGACACGACCATTTAAGAATCAGAACAAATACTGAGAAGCTTTACGCCGTTCTCACTGCCTCCAACAGAGATGATTTCAGTGTGAAACTGGCCTTGCTAAGCAACGAGTGGCAGGGAGTGGTGAGGCGAGCTCAGCAGCGAAGGGGAATCATTGATAGTCTTGTTCGCCAGTGGCAGAATTACCAAGAGACAACGGAAAAGCTCCAACGATGGCTTCAGGAAGTGTCACGTGATCCATCTGTATATCAACCCGGCGAGCCTGTAGCCCTGCTACAAGCCCGAAATCTATTAGACGAGATTCAGGTAGATCCTGTCACAGCGGGTTTTGGTTTTAAAACGCTAGATTGAAATGTTCCTCTAATAAACTCCCATCTTTTCTCCCACCTTAGTCTCCTGTAGTTAACTTTTCCCCCCTCTGTGCGTTCCCCTCGTTTCTCTTCCTGCAGCAGAGAGAGCGAGTCCTCCACAGGCAGCAGGGAAGCTACATTCTGACAGTGGAGGCTGGCATGAGCCTGTTGCTGTCGGCTGACGCTGTGTCTGAGTCCAGCCTGCAGGCAGAGCTGATGGAGATTCAGGAAAGGTGGAGACACGCCCACCACCGCCTGGACCAGCAAAGGAGAGAGCTGCAGGGCCTAATCAAGGTCTGGTTATTTTAATACATATGTATATATCACATCGATGAGCAAAAATCATGACCAGAAGTCATTTGATTAATTCCCAAAGGCTTTTTTTTTTGACTTATCAAGAGTTTGCCAGGCTAAGTCATCAGATCTAATTTGGTGTGTACTTCTCACAACTTCAGTCTACTGTCTATCTTTGAAGATAATAATAACTGGGCTACTTCTGAGTGACTCATAAAAGGGTTTCATTGGGTTATTTTGCAGGGCAACGTGAAGATAGTTTCAATTCCTTGTGTAGGAATTGAAAATCTTGTCATAGAACCAAACAAGTTCTAATAATGTCCCTATTTTAACACTGAAAGTTTTTGCTCTTCGTTCTCTGTCTTATTCTCTACCTTCAGTTTTCACATTGAAGGCACTTCTATTTATGTTAGCCTCCCCTTAACTTTTATTTTATCATTACTTTCTTTAAATATAGCCCCTAGCATTCCTTACCAAATATAACCCTGTTTTATCCTTCATTGGACAACTACAGAGACTCTAAAAATAGACTTAATCTCTGCCCCTCTGGGCAAAACTTTCCTCTCTTTCTGGTGAAGATAAATTTATGTGGCTGTACAGACACCCTTCATCCAAAGGTCCTGATTAGTAAAAGATCTGCATTGGCCTTATGCTTGTTGATTTAAATCTCCATGTGTGTGTAGAACTGGGAGCGGTGTGAGAAAGGCATAAACACTTCAATGGAGAAGCTCAAGGTCTTCAAGATGAAGCTTTCGGTGCCGCTGCCTGACAACCATGAAGAGTTGCACTCAGAGCAGATCAGATGCAAGGTGAGGGCAGTCTGTTACACTTATACACTGGAACATATCAGCTATTTTGAACCATTTGTCCTGCTGAGACATTCTCTGCTTCTCACCCACATTATTACACAGACAATGTGTCACATACATCAGTTACCTTTAGCCTGGCTATCAGGATAAACACACACCGGCGGCTTCCTCGGGTCTGCTTTTTTTCCACGAATCTTCTTTTTTATATTAAAACCCCTTTTTTCCCCAAAAAAATATTCTATTTTAATTAAGAATGAATAAAATGCTCCTGCTTGGTAGATTTCTGACAAAGTGTAAAATACATAGGAAAAAAGTGATGACGCCTGCCTCCATGTGCAGCCATATTTCATGCATGACGCATCCTTTTCAGGGAAAAGAGGGTGAGAGTAGCATCATCTGAGGAGTGGGGGGTGGGGAGACACAGCAAGTGCAGACATGCGCATAAGAGAGAGGGAGTGAGAGAGCATCCCTCTTGGCTGTGGGGGTGTACATATGTGCCTGCTTCCTTTTGTGCGTCTTGCGTAATGAGCGCTCCACAAATGACTACTCTGCAACGAAGACCCACCATGACAGAGGAAGAGGAGATGCAAGGTTATTGTTGCTGGGCTATTTGTGCTGAATATATGTTGTTTTTCTTGTTATTTGTGTTGGTATTATTCACTGGCGTTGCAGAAGGTGCAGCCGCGTCCGTTGGTCTTCAGCCATGTGACTCTGATGTGGCTGATGTTGGTGGTTAGGACTCGGGCTCTTTACCAGGCTCCTCAGATCATCATTTGCTGTCCTTCCTTTGATACAGGAGCTGGAGGGCAGCGCGGCTGGCTGGACTGATGACCTTGCTTCCTTGTTCCTCCTGAGAGACTCCTTGGAGGGCACAGTCAGCACAGATGACATCACAGTCTTGCAAGAGCGACTCCAGCTGCTACAGTGTCAGTGGGGAGAGGTCTGCCACCAGGTAGATTCCAACGCTACACATGACTGTCACGCAGAAATGATGCTGATGCCATTTTTCTTAATATCTGAGCGATCTCCCCCACTTTCTGCCCACCAGCTGTCCTTGCGCAGGCAACAGGTGAGCGAAAAGCTGAACGAATGGGCCGTGTTTAATGAGAAGAACAAGGAGCTGTGTGAGTGGCTCACCCAGATGGAGAGCATGGTCTCACAAAATGGAGACATAAGCATTGAGGAGATGATGGAAAAGCTGCGCAAGGTGAGAACGCAGACGCAAAGTTCCTCAAATTAAAATCCTTCCTGATACGTTTGGCCATTTTGCATGGGATCACCCTGTTTGGTGTCTTTCTCCCAGGACTACCAGGAGGAGATCAACGTGGCTCAGGAAAACAAGCAGCAGCTGCAGGCGATGGGGGAGCGTCTGGCGAGGGCCAGCCAAGAGAGCAAAGCTGCCGAGATCCAGCAAAAGCTCAACAAAGTCAGCGAGCGCTGGCAACACCTTTTGGACCTCATCGCGGCCAGGTGAGCGTGCCGAAATGTTCTCAGCAGATAAATATGTAGGCTTCAAACGGTAGAGACCATCACTGAGGTTCGTTTACCGGCCAGGACCCGGCTCAGGATTTATTACTGCTTCCTGACACTCACATTGGCCAATTCATCTCCCTGCAGTGCTGCTAGAATTCCCAACTTTAATTGCGCTTGTAGAAGATTCAGTCAGTGGAGCTGCAATGCAAGCAAAAAAAAAAAAAATCACATTCCTCATTCCTCCTTTGTGTCTTCTTTTTTACTTGCTACTCCTTAGTAGCAGCTATTCAGCTGTTCAGTGTTTCAGAATGCTTTGCAGTATATTTTCTGGCCGTTTATCTTCGGGACCCAACTGCTAAAATAACAGCTGCACTCTTGCAGCAGGGAACTCTTAAAGTTACTCTTAAGCTTCCCTTAAAAGCTTTTTTGTTTTGGGATCCACTGGGTTTTTTTGGATGTTGTTATGAGGAGTTTCCTTATTTCCCTAAAAACATGTCGAATCAGCAAAGTTGCACTTGGATCCTTCATCCATTGTGTGTTTGTGTGTGGCGCCCTGATTCAGTCCAGCCCTGCAGCACATGCCTCTGACTGTAAGTCTGTTTTTGGAAACAGCAGCACTTGTCACTCCAGGGTACTCACCCCCCCCCCCTCGCTCTTGTTTCTCACTCCCTTTTCTCTCTCTCTCTCTCTCTCTCTCTCTCTCTCCCTCTCTCTCTCACACACACACACACACACACGTCTGTTTGAGGTTCTCTTTTTTTAACCTTGGAGACCAACAGTTGATAAGTCACAGTTGTGCCACCCCCAGACCAGACAGGAGAGTGTTTGGATCGACGGTGTAACACTTCCCGACGTTAACGTGGTCTTTGGGAATTCTGTCCCACATGGTTTTGGATTTATTATCGGATGATATGGCAGGTTGCCAGAATGATCAGGACCTGCCGGAATGTGACTGCGATGTCAACAGGCAGGACGAACTTTGGAATTTATTAATTTATTATTTATTCATTATTGATTGTTGTGGTGTTTATAGCTTTAATGAAGTTCATCTTTATTAATATAATATGAAAACATCATTCTTATTTTGCCAGTTTGTATCTATGTGCAGTTCTGATTTAACAGTGTGTAGAAATACATTATGTCTTTAGCCACCAACACTATTTTTCTTGAATTGTTCATCAAGTAGAGTTATACATGTATCTTTTGTGCTTTTAAAGTGACTGGTGTGATATGAGTAGACGAATGGTTGCTAACACTGTAATTTGGTTGAAGCTTATAGTGGCAACATTTATTGCAGCGTTGGAATGAGATGATTTCAGATTTGAGGTAGTTTCCAGATGATGTCTGGGGTCAAGTCAGGTCATCTCACTTCCCTCTGAAAACGTTTGCTTGGACCTCATATAATAATCATTCACAGACTTCTTCTGCTGCTCTTTTTAACTCATGACAGACAACATCCTGTATTGTCATCCACAGTGAAGATTCTAACAAACACCTCAAATAGATTTCTCTTTTTATTTAAATGTTTTTTCCTCCTCTGCATTATTCCTCTAAATTCAGATGTATCACATACAATGGTGGGGGGGTGGTGGTGCTCTTTACTACTGTTAGGTTATGTTGCCATGGTAACGACATGCCAACTCATAAATCTTCCATCAGGGTGAAGAAGTTGAGGGAGACCCTCGTGGCTGTTCAGCAGTTGGAAAAGAAGATGAGCAGCCTGCGTTCCTGGCTGTCTCACATAGAGATGGAGCTGTCCAGACCGATAGTCTACGACACCTGTGAGGAGAAGGAAATCGAGAAGAAACTCAACCAGCAGCAGGTAAATGGAACCACACACAGGACAGTCCGAGGTTCCACATAAATATGGTCATCTAAAACATCCACGCTCGATTTAACAAGCACCTAAAGACACGGTCAATCGGCCAAAACTTCTTCCCTGCCAATACTAATAATAACTCAGCCGTATGATTCAGCTGCTGGACAAGAAGTGATGCTGAACATCAGGAGGGAATCGTCCGCTTCTTTTTAAAGCTAGCTTATATTCAGACACCACAGCACCTCTGCTTTCCCCCAGAGCTGCAACGTACAAGCCCACACTTTTGTTTTTATATTCATCACAAGTTGTTCTTCCCCGCTTGCAGGTGGTGCAGAGGGACATAGAGAAACACAGCACAGGGGTGGCATCGGTCTTGAACCTGTGTGAAGTCCTGCTGCACGACTGTGACGCCTGCTCCACTGAGACTGGATGCGATTCCATCCAACAGTCTACCCGAGGGCTGGAGAGACGCTGGAGGAATATCTGTGCCATGTCCATGGAGAGGCGGCTCAAGTGAGCACTTGGTTCATCTACATAAGCACAAAATCATTGTTTCTAGTTTGTTTTCTAAGATCTCAAGTAACATTCGCTATCAAGTTATTAGCTAATTATTGTTGATGAGAGACTTAACTTTTCTAAATGGGATGGCACCAATGCACACATACCAGCTACATTCTGCAACTGCGCTGTTTTTCTGCTTAAGGATCGAAGAGACGTGGAGGTTGTGGCAGAAGTTTCTGGATGACTATTGGAGGTTCGAAGATTGGCTGAAGACGTCAGAAAGAAAAGCAGCTCTGCCCAACTCATCTGGAGTCCTCTATACTGTCGCAAAAGAAGAGCTCAAAAAGTTTGAGGTGTCCAATTTGTTATTATCAGTTTGCACATTTTAATGTGTGTGAGCTTTTATTTGGCGCTTCTAATGGGAAAATGAGACTGTGGACAGACGCACGCAGTAGGAAAAAGAGTAAATAGTGTCGCGTTGCTTCTATCCGTCTGCAGTGGTGCAGTGGTGTGCTCAGCTGCTACAGTCCGTCAACATGCACGTGCACATTCCTGCTATCTGATAGTGTGGCGTCAATCGGGGCATTGAGATCGCTGATATTTCTAGCTGAGTCCGTAGATACTTTCTTTCAAACGTGTGTTTGCTTTTTTCCAATTTCCATTCTTTAACATCTACTAATTTATTATTCGATTATTATATGATTCGAATTCTTTTGTAGGTGCAGAGCTGGAAGTAGTTGTAATGATTTGGATTTAGGGGCAAGTTTTAGTTTGAAGGTTTTCTTTAAGATCTAAATTCCTCTGTTTTGTATTGCAGGCCTTTCAGCGTCAGGTACAAGAATGTCTGACCCAGCTGGAGCTCATCAATAAACAGTACCGCCGTCTGGCCCGGGAGAACCGCACCGACTCCTCCTGCCGACTCAAGGACATGGTGCATAACGGGAACAGGAGATGGGACAACCTGCAGAAGAGGGTGACCGCCATCCTGCGCAGGCTAAGGGTACCATCACATTTCATATGCTTGGGTTGCTGAGTGGCGCTGCCGAGTCCGATGAAAGAACTGCGTTCACCTCCAGTTGTCACATTTGTCCCTGTGTTCAACATCCTGCTGCATTGTCTATTAGCGTGTAAATGATGTTTAAGCAGTCGCTTCGATGGTCTCATTTTGTTCCTGCAGCACTTCATCAGCCAGAGAGAAGAGTTTGAGACGGCGCGAGACAGTATTCTGGTGTGGCTGACTGAGATGGACCTGCAGCTGACCAACATAGAGCACTTCTCCGAGTGTGACGTACAGGCAAAGATAAAACAGCTCAGGGTGAGACTGCCACAGCTTTGAGTGAAAATTCTAAAAATAAGTGAGCAGAAGTGAACAAACGCTGGTGTTTGTACAGCTGTGCTGTAATAACACTCTCTATAAATATGATAGAGTAAAATCTTTAGGTTTTTGGAGAATCTATATGTAAAGATGTTTGTGTCATCACTCAGGCAGGATCTCACTATTTATTTGGAGCAATGCAGAAGATATTTATACACAGATTGGATGGTCTCCTAGTCACTATTATTAGTCATTAGTCAAGTATTTATTGGTAATAAACAAGTTTCTATTATATAGAGATCAAAATCTGCTGTGAATTTATAGCTATTACCATCTATACATTGTAACACGAGATACATTCCATAGTCAGTTAGCATTCAAAAATAAAAGCAAAATTCAAAACTAATATTTAAAAAAAACCGAAAGATTTATGCTTTTAAAACTTTTAATGTTCTCATATTTTGAGTTTTGCTAACTGGGAATAGGTCAGGTGTTATTTAAATGAATGTTTATAAATACCAGCGGACTGAGTTGCAGTTTGAATTGTCGCTAGATGCCATTTGTTCTTTTCCTTCTCAGGCTTTCCAGCAGGAAATCGTTCTGAACACAGCAAAGATTGAGTTGGCGCTGAGACAGGGCGAAGGCCTGATTGAAAAGAGCGAACCTCTCGACGCAGCTGTTATTGAGGAGGAGCTGGAGGAGCTGCAGAGGTACTGCCAGGAAGTCTTTGGCCGTGTCGACAGATACTACAAGAAACTCAGACGACTGCCTGTAAGTACAAACGTCAATGGCTTTAGGTGTCGCAGCGAGATAAGGACATTTGACTCTGTCTGAACACACGGCAACATTTGTACGACAGCTGCCCTCCTTCACCACCTGCGACGCGCTGAAAACAAATGCCGTGCAGAATTTAACGACCACAGCTGCTAAAGGACAAACTACACGCTTACGTTCACCTCACGTTACCCCACCCCAGCTCCACTTAGTCTCAACTCTCAAAGGCAAAATGATGTATTCGTCCTTTCTCTCTTCCAGCTGGCCGACGATGAGCTTGATGGCTCCGACAGAGAGCTGGATATGGAGGTGGGAGCAGAGCTCTCTGAGCTCCAGTGGGGCAACCCCTCTTCCCCCCAGCCGTCCAGTCGTCCAGCTTCCAGCACCACCACCTTCACCTGCACGGACCTCGCAGGACGCGACACTCCAGCCAGCTTAGATTCCATCCCATTAGAGTGGGACCATGACTACGACCTGAGCAGAGGTCTGGACAGTCCTGGAGGACGAGGACTGAGGGAGAGGAGTAAAGAGCAGGAGGAGGAGGAGGATGAGTATTTGAGGACGGCTGCTGCTGTGCTGTCAGGTCAGTACATAGGATGGATAGTTGCAGATTGCTTGTGGGTGTTATTGATATTAATTTTGATTGTCTTTTGGGACAGTTTTAGAAAGGACTGTATCATGTGTAACAAGCCACATTCACACACAGCCTATCCTTGCCTAGCGTTCCCTAGAAGGAAGTTTATGGGAAATCGGCTGAAACAACAGACATTAGTCCAGCACAGCCTCCAGTGATGTGTTTAGTTTCTTCTCTGAAAAATAAAATAGTGGATAATATTTAACTGAGAAAGCTGTCAAACAATATAAATAGGGGGGGCTCAGGATAAAAGTCCGCACATATGGGTGGGTATTCCAGATAAAAGTAGAGTGTATTTTCTTTCTCTTCTCAGACGTAGTTATTCCAGAGAGCCCAGAGGCCTATATAAAACTGACTGAGAACACACTGAAATCATCCTCTGGTAGGAAACAGCAGGCGCTGGTGTGGCAGCATGAGCATGGAGAGCATGCCATAACCTGAGACTAAAACCCTCTTTTTAATACTACACGAGCAGAGATCATCCAGGCTGCATGTCCCATTATCCATTACAACGTATGGAAAGATGATATCACAGCATGCTGTTCCATCAAGAAGAGTAGACATCAGCCATTGCAGTATCGTCACATATTTCACAGCTAATATCTACATTTACATGTTAAAATCACTTCTACGTTTCTTTGATTTGACCAGTATTTTTTGGTGAATGCATGCCATCCCTGCATCAGTCGGCACCAACAGCATGCCAACGTATATTTTTAGCGCTGGATATTTGCTTTTTCCTCATGGTCCCCTGACTTCTATAGGTGAGCCTGGACAACTGGAGGCCAGTCTGAGGCAGCTGGATCAGGCTCTGAATGCAGGCCGGCAGCACCTTCAGCAGAGAGAAGCCTTAGCCAGCAGCTCCAGTCCAGACATGGATTCTACATACATGGGATATGTGAGTCCTCTATAGACCTCATTAAAGGCAAAACTAAATACTTGGTGTCTGCAAATGCACGTTACTAAAAGTTTTTCTCCCACTGAACTCATTTGCCCAGATGCGTCTGATGGGGGAATGTCGAGGTAGCATAGACGCAGTGAAAAGAGCAGAGGGAGAGCTAACGGAGGACGAGGATGACCTTCCGGGTCTCACCAACCTCAACGGCACGGATGCCCAAGGATCAGGTCAGGACTTTTCACTTCCCCCTGTATTCAGATGTTCTGTACATGTCCTTGACCATGTCACCTGATGCTGTCGTGTCCCTCCAGGTGTGATCGAACGCTGGGAGCTGATCCAGGCTCAGTCCCTCAGCGAGACACACAGGCACAAGCAGGATCTGCAGCAGCTGAGCTCAGATCTGCAGAACATGAGGGCCTGGCTGGGGCGGTCCGAGGCTGAGCTCGGTCAGCTGCGAGGGCTCGTCCACAGTGCTGACATACACACCATACAGCAGAGGATCAAAAAGCTCAAGGTTGCCAGTTTGACCTTGATATCCAGTCTAGAAAACCATTTCTTGTCTCCTCATTTGTTTCATTTTCACTTCTACACTTTTTCTATACCTCTATACTTTTTTACTACATATTTTGTTCGTTTATCTTTTCTGTTTGCTTACAACTTTATCCTTTCAGTCACCTTGTGTGTATCGCGCCGTGTTCACTTCCTGTCCTACATGTCCTGACCACTAGATGGCGCTTTGAGCCTCCCTCTTTGGTTACTTCCCGCAGGAGCTGCTGAAGGGGATGGACGCCCAAAAGTCAGAGGTCTTATCAATCAATCTCAGAAGTGCGGACTTCCTCCAAACAGAGCATGAATCTGAGGAGGCGTGGGAGCTGCGGGAGGGTCTGAAAGAGATGAACGCATCCTGGAATCGTCTCGGTGCTTCTCTGGAGGACTGGAGGGAAGAATTGCAAGGGGTGCTGATGCAATGTCAGGTACTAAAACACACATACGCACACTTTCTAGCATTATTTCTGCTTCTGCAGACGGTCATATGTCCTATTTTTCCACATCCGCACGCAGGAGTTCCATGAGATGAGCCACGGTCTGCTGCTGTGGCTGGAGAACATAGACCGCAGGAGAAATGAAGTGGTGCCCATCGCTCCAGGACTGGACCGTGAGACATTACAAGCTCATCACAAGACTTTAACGGTATGCCGACGAGTGTGGGTCATCTCACCACGCGTCTGTGTTTATTCGTTCATGAAGTCTTGAGTTTGTGCTGTTGTCTTGAAATCTGTCCCTCTAATGCTCTCACAGCAAGTCAAGCACGAGCTGCTGGAGTCCCAGCAGAAGGTCTCGTCCCTGCAGGAGCTTTCAGCTCAGCTGCTGGTCACCACGAGTCCTCTGGCTCCGCTGCCGCAGACCCAGAGGTCAGGACAGGGTCGGGCTCAGGGCAGCGAGTGTCTGGAGGCCCAGGAGAAGGTGCACGTGATCATGAACCGACTGAAGCTGCTCCTGAAGCAAGTCACCTCGGACCTTCAGGGTTTGGAGACGAGACTGGAGGCCGTGGACAGACAACAGGTCAGGAAATGACAACGCATTGACAGTCCTGCCTTCACGGTCACGTTTAAGCTAAATGATACTTGTGTTTATTCCCCAGGAGTGCTTATGGCCTAGAGGCAAAGCGGAAATCTGCCACTCAACCAGTCCGATGTCAGAGGTGACCGGGCGCAGTCGCAAACAATTGGTAATGTTTTTAGCATCACCGCCTGCAGGGGGCATCCTCTCCACATAAAAGTCTCGTTTTATTATTCTTAGTGATACATGTTTTGGTTTTTTTTCAATCGCTCTGCTAACTTGTACATCGAAACTGTGTTGCGCCCATCATACCTCCCATTTTGAGATGGTTTTCTTTTTTGCCATCCGCATCACATCAATCTGCCAAAAACATACAAGAAATCCTGGCTTTTCATCTCAAAAGGACGCGGCGGTTAATTCATGTGTTAGCTTTTGCATCCAAGCAGCTAAACGTTTAACTTTGTAATTCTGTTTCGAGGCTTAGGATCTAGTTTCGAGAAGCCAGATTTCTTGGTCCTGATGATCAGTCATTGATCATGTTGCTCTTTAGCTGTTGACAATTTGCTCTCAAGCTATGTTATGGCTCCTTATGTCATTTGTTTTTCTCTCATCTGAAGCTTTGTCTTTATTTGCCCTTGACTGAAACATTCTTTCCTTTCTTTTACCCCTCCCTCCTCATTTCGTGGTACAGCCCCGAGGCAAAAGTAGTCAGGCCCACCCAGGACACCCCGAGAGCGTCCCACGCCACAGGTACCTCTCCTGGACTCTAGAAACAAGGGATCATGATGGAACCAGTCTAGATTTTAGAATGTGTTCAGTTGTGCTTGACTCCTTAATTATAATTGTGGTTTTAGTTGAATTGTAGCCTCTGTGATTGGTTTCGAAGCTGCTTTCCATGATCGTCCCTGTTTCCAGAGGCCGTGTTACCAACTCTTAAACGAGCGGGCAGCTCCCTGCCTCAGGCGGCTGCCCGTCTCTTTTAAATGTTTGATCCACTGCTTCTCTTTGTGCTGCTTTTCAGTGCGGTATAAAAAACAATGTCTCCTCCCTACGCTGTTTCTGTCTTCATGAAATGATTCCAACCCCCCGTCGTCCACCAGGTGGTGTCAGCTGAAGCTCAGTGCACGCTCAGCTTCCTTCAGACTGTTTTTCTTTGTCACGTTTCTTTCCTGTTTCGTTAGCCTCATGGTTGAAAGCAGGATATGAACAAATAACTCCTACTTCTTTCCCCTTCTGTCTAAACTCCCACTTTTCCATTTCCAGAACTCCCTCACGTCTCTTGTTTCTAACAGCGAATGTTCGAGTTCTAAACTATCTGTAGTAGAAACGTGTGGCACCTATAGATTCGTGTAACGAGTTCCCTTAAGAGACGTGTGATGCACCACACGCAGCACTAAATAAAACTGTGCCGAAGGAGCGTCGGCGTGTTCGACCCTCCTTCAACCTTAATGAGGACGAGCTGCAGTGAGAACACAGTGTTCCTCCCCTTGACTCTTGGCTCCGTCTGTGGACGTCTCCAGAAAAGCATCTTGGCATTTCTGCCGTGTGTGTTTGGACTGAGACGTGACATTGAACTCTCGCACACTGGGCACTGAAGCCGGAGCTTTTCCCAAATCCTGGAGAGACGCGGTCCGCCCCGTCACAAAGCTCGTGGTGTTTGTTAGTGTGTAGGTCAAATGTACACGTGTGCCAAATCCCTCTCACTGGGTCCATTTCATGCACTTTTGCAGTACTTTTCATTTCCTGTGTGTAGTGTCAGAGTATTTGCAAACCTGTTAATGCAGCTAGAAAATATTCGATCCAGAACCGCTGATTTATCATCATTTAATGATAAAACACTGTTGCTGACCAACGCGATTGATCTCTAAGAGGTATTGTTTTTTAGACTTTGTTAGGTCTGCTGGAAGCACAAAACCGGCAGCTGTTTTCTCCTGTGTTGAACTCGTGTCTGTGTCCTCCTGCAGCCAGAGCAGATCGCCAGGCGCCGCTGGCTGCGCTTTCTCCCGTTCTGACTCTCCGGATGTCGTCCTGTCGTCCCCCACGAAGGCTCCGTCCTTCCTGTTCCGCGTGCTCAGGGCTGCTTTTTTCATCCAGCTCCTCCTCCTGCTCCTCATTGGCCTGGCCTGCATGGTGCCCATGACGGAGGAGGACTACAGCTGCCATTACGCCAACAACTTTGCCCGCTCCTTCCATCCCATGCTGCGCTACATGAACGGACCTCCACCCATATGAGAGGGAGCCAAAAATCTGTCCACAGCTTTTCCAAGGACTCCACTGACTCCGGTGAATGTTTCCTTGACACCTTGTGCCCTAAATCAAGAGACTGCTATACGAATGATGTTTTTCTCTACCATCACACACACTCTCAACCCTTTAAAACCCCGACTCCAGAACCAATGGACCTTCATCTGGAGACCCCCCATCCCGTTTTAACTTAAATATGTATCCTGTTTTTTAAGGTTTCTGAAATCCACCTATGAAAATCAACAAAAACAAAAAGCACTCTTTATATACCAAAGGCCAACGTGCTTTTTGTCCATGGAACCCAGTGCTGCTGCTATTTATTTAAGTGTTTAGTCATTTATTAAGTTATAATTACTGAACCTGAAGCGCTGCCGTGAGTTTGAGACGTTCCTGTAATCAGAGAAGCTGCTCACACTTGAAGGATGAACCAGCACAGACGTCAGGGAGTTGGAAGTGTCACCTGAGTCTGGCCCTCACACGTTAGCGATAAAAGCCGAAGCACTGACACGAGCACCGCCGACGGTACCGCACTGAAGCCGTCTGGCAAAGATGGCCAACTTCCCCCCCCTGAAGTCCTTGTAAGGTTGTGTTTCGCTTGAATTTCAGTATTTAATCAAAAGGAGCTAACCGGAAGTGGGCTGAACGCTCGTTCAGGAGCCTCCGATGATGTGTATATTTTGTCGAAATGCCTTTGAATACAGCTAGTTATTTTTTTATTTGCCTTTTTTCAGCCTGCATGTGAAATTCTGCTTTTAAAAAAGCACCACAATCACTGGTAGCGTTCTGGTAGGTGGCCTTGACGGGAATTAGCGAGCTTTGTAACGAGTCTTTGGTGAAGTCACATCACAGCATTGTCATAACAGATCCTGTAAAGAAATCTTAAAATTGTTATTTATGTATGTACAGTTTCTTAACAACATCACAAAGAATTTCCTTTTTTTGTTAAAATAAAACATGAAATGTTTAGTTTGGTTGTTCATTTTTTACATTTATTTTATGCACAGTAAACAAATGAGAGGTCAGGTTGGACTGGATTTAATGGCTCAAACGGCTTAATCGGCTTTATGGAAAGCTTTCAAACAAGACAAAGATTTAAGGACAGAATATTATAGCTGCATGTTTGTAGTGCAGGCATTTCTATTTGCATCCATTTAGAAGAATATTTGCTTAAATCTTCAAAAAAATTAGCTTTTCTGTGGTTTGGTTTTCGCCTAAAAAAAACTTCTTTCAAGCTGTTGAAAAGAGTCGCCATGGAAACATTTGACAGAAATGAAGCAGTTCTATTTTTTTGGTACGTTAATGAAGCTTAACTATGCTGAATGAAAGAACAAACAGTAACTGTGGCATCTATGCGATGTGATTGAGATGTGATTTTTTTCAGTAAATCAGTTCAAGCCTCCCTGATTCCTCCCCCCCCCCCCCCCCCCCACACACACACCCACACCCAATTAATTTTAAGATGAGCATGTCTGCTGGGATTTCTAAAGTCACAAAAAAAAAGTCACAAAAAATACGCAACCGTTTAAAGTTTAATCCGTTTCATCATCGTCTGAAATCACCTTAGTATGAGAGTAAAAATGCCAGACGGCCCCTTAAATCTGAAAAGGAAGTGCACTTTGGTTGAAGCAAATGTGAAGAGAAAATTAGCTGCACGTCATTGTAGATCACAATGTTTGGCATCAAATGACATAACACCTCAGGAAAGAGTGGGGGAGCTCACTGGAAACCAGGGACGCGACATGAAAGAGCGACTTTAAACAGAACTAGATTACTGCATTTATAAATAATTACCTCAAAGAATTAAGTGAAATGCAACAGGTATTCTTGTGTTTCTCCTTTCGTTCTGGACTACACACACCCACACACACATAAACACACATGCACAGATGGTGTTTGACCTTCAGCTGTTGCTTCCTCCGGGTTTCTCTCATAAAATGTGGGTGCAGTCGGAGCGAGAGCCTCCGTAATGCAGCACTCCCGGACCGGTGGGGGTCCTGCTGGGGCTGTTGTGGCTGGACTGGGGACCCGAGCTGCAGCCAGCTACAGAAGCGCTCCAAACGCCGTCGCCGCCGCCGTTTTTACCATCAGCCTGGCACCAGACCTCGGCCGGCCTCTCCGGGCGCTGGACGCGGTGGGCGTCCAGCATCTCCAGCAGCAGGTCGTAAAGCGGCACTCGGTTCTTACACTTCATGCTGTACAGATGCTCCATGCCTTTGTTGCTGCAGAAACGGTGGAGAGGAAGTCGGCAATCCCTCAAGGTCGATAAGCCCAACGGCTGAAGTTGTTTATACGCTGTAATAAACCAAAGTTTCACCTCGTGTGTCTGATGTGGGAGAGCAGGAGGAGCAGCTGGGCCTGCCGCCGGGACTGCTGCTGGGCCGAGAACCCCGACTGGCCGATGTGATGGATGAGAGCATCCATGATGTTGTCGAGGATGTTCTGCACCGCCGCGTTGTCGTGGAGGGGCTCCATCGAGCCGGTGCAGAAAGAAAAGGCGCCTGACGGAAGACGGACACGGCCAACTCGTCTCAACAGAGGTGGGAGAGAACTTTTCATCCAGACTAAACTCAAACATCCTAAAACTGGTTTTAACGTCTAAAACGGCAGAAATGTGACAGGAGCAGAAGGTTAACAGCTCTGTCAGTGTTCTGCTGCTCGTGTGACAGTTTTCTGTGTAGAATATTGGAATTTCTGGGAAGAACACAGGGTCTGTACCATCCCATGTTGTCATGGGAACAACTATCAGGGACATTGATGGTGCAGGCCTCCCCGGAACGCTGCTTAATGAGCTACAGTTCCGTGGTTGAAGTCCGACAGTGTTCAGTATTTTACTCTGGGGAGGGAAACAGAACCCTTGGACAAGGAGACGTGCTTCCAAATAAATCTAAGGAAATAAAGAACGGATCTGGAATGTTTCTGTTTACACTAAACTGGGGTCTTCATTGGATCCTAGGGAGCTGCCCACGCTGTAAACGCGTGTGTTTCCTTACCAGAGTTGAGCAGAATGATAGCTTTGAGGCAGACAAACTCCTCGGGTTTGAGCTTCAGCGTGCGGAAGCGAGACGTGGTGGCGAGCAGCATGTCGAATATCTCGGCCATTCCCTCGACACAGTCGCCCTCATTCCTGGGGAAAATGGGATCGGCTTTAGGAGAATTCCAGAACTGTTTTTTTTAATGGTCTCTTTTTAATAATCAATACATATGTCATCACAAAAAAAAATATTTCACGATGTCCTTTTGTGAAAAAAAAAACAGTTTTTAAAAAGTGTTGACACCACGCTAGGACCGCATCGTAGCGTCTCGGGAAACAACAATGGCGGCCAGAGGAGACGATGGCGTCCTCTCGGATGAGGAATTATTTGATTTGTCGGAAAATGAAAGGGGAGAACGTTGAGGAGCACCGATAGAGGCACTTGGATTACTGGGGCGCATCTGGCCGGGGAAAAGATCCGAGGTAACTTGTACATATCAAGCGAAGTCTGATATGTCGTCAAATCCACCGCTGGCTGCCGGATTTGTGGCTTTTGCACCACTCGGATCATAGAGGAGCTGCATTGTTCTGGGAGCAAGAAGTCCGGCACCAGCAACCTGCACAACAACAAGGGCTGCTGCACTGGCTACAGGCGCGCGCCCACACACAGATGTGTTCATAATAGGGTAATTGAATAGCTGACAGTGGTTTATTTAAAAGGGGTGAGTTGGTAAATGTTGCCAGGCTTCCTCGGTCATTTTCGGATGAATTACACGATTTCTTTTTGTCAGTAATGTTCCCAGTGAATTTGCCTCTTTAAGAGCATTTTACTGAGCGAATGGGCAAATTTAAATACAGTGAATTGCAAAGTACAAACAAAATCGCAGAGCTCCACCAAGCAGGTCGTGTTCCCACATATTGGGACTTACACCCATAGTATAGAATATATATGTACACATACAGACAGTAGTAATACAGGGTTACGTAACACAGTAGGGTGATTTACTTCCTGAAGAGAGGAAAAAGCCCCTCTGGGATCCGGAACATCACCATAATTCAGTCATCTGTTGGCCCACTTGGCCCGTCATCACTATTTTCTGAAAATTTTATTGAAGTCCGCTGATGCCATTAACTGACTAGGAAGGAAAACGGGTGCTTTCGCTTCGGGTTTTAGCGATGTGCCACAGTGGTAGTTTTGGGACAAAATAACTCCGAAACAGCTGAGAGAGAATATAAATGGAATATAGTGCATTGTTTAATAATAACCAAATATTTAACAATGGGTCTGGAATTGTCCTTTAAAGGTAAAGCGACCAGAGTAAGCAGAGGCGTCACAGTCTGCTCCATAATTAGGACAAACCAGTAAACCTGTGACCCTCCCAGTCATCAGCCAATCTGGCCTGTTGCTCCCAGTACTCAAACCCCAGAGTTTTGCACCCTACCTGCCAGCTTGGTGTTCGGTTTGTTGGGTCCAGTTTTTGTCTCGGGACACTTCAGTGAAACTGAAGAGTCCAGTTGATGCAGGATCAACTTTGAAGCTAAGAGGGAATCTTTAATTTCTACGCTGCTGTATTTTAGCCATCATGTCCAATTGGGGGGGTGTACGCAGCAGAGATAATACTCTAATACACTTTAAATTGGGACCATCAGACACAGTGAAGGGTAAAAGCTCTCTGTCTGACAGTCTGCATGTCTCCCTGATACCCCCCCCCCTTCCCCACCTCTTTTCTCTCAGAGAGATACTGGCTCTGGTGAGCTTGTTTGTTTTGATCATGGGGGAGGAAGCAGAAGAACAGGCTGTGCCCTGAAAAGCAGGAAAAACACGTCTCGCGTCTCCATGCATGTCTGTTGGTCATTTAGCCCTCCTGCCTCCGCCACTCCTCCTTTTCCGTCTATCTATGCTTTGAGGCTTTGATTAAATTTCGGTCCTGGGCGCCTGTTCAGCACCGTAATGATCAGGGGGAGTATTTCAGGATAGAAAGAGGCTGCTCTCCTCTCCACAGGGAACATGTAATTAGTCTTTCACTTTACGACGGGCGTGTCGGAGACAGCACAATGGCTGGCAAGGTGTGAAATGGAAAATCTACAATGCTGATGTGTCACTCTGAGGATACGTGTGAGGGTGAGAAGGAAGGAAAGAGAGTGCAAAATGAGCGAATTCCTCTCCGTACCTGTCCAGTATCAAGTCTGGCGCAAAGATGAGCTTTCCCGGGTAGTGGATGGACCTCCAGATGAGCCCGATCATCAGCACCTCCAGCCACGAGCTCTCTAGGAGTTTCACCTGATCGTGAAGGGACAGTTGCACAAAACCTAGGAGGAAAGTTTCAGCAGCGATCACACACTTTTATTGCAACGCAGCCATTAAAACCATAAAAACACATCCCAAATAACCCAAACTTAAGAGGGGACACGTATATTCACCATAAGCAATATTGATGCTCAGCACCAATACGGGTCTAAATGATGATGCTCTTATTTTCTGGGAGCAGATGAGCTCAAAAGAGCCCATCGGCAATCTCTGCTCTCATGAGGCGCCTCATTGCTCGCACTCAGCTGCCCCCGTTCGTGTGTAATTACAGCCAATTCATTCTCGTTGTCCCCCTCTCTTCTCGGTTTGGTACCCGTGGCAATTAAACCGTGCACCTCAGGGCTTTTAGTGACGCACACACTCGTAATTCCTCAAAGTCAGGATTTATTCACTTAAGAGCTTTTGCTTGCGTGGCCGAGTGTGTAAATGTGTCCTATCCTGCACTGAGCTCTATGGGGTGCCAGCAGATTGGGGAAACAATCAGACGAAAGGTGATGACTGTAATTACCATCCCTGTAATGGGTGTGTGTGTGTGTGTGTGTGTGTGTGTGTGTGTTTCCATCTTTTTACCTCAGCCACCAGACAGTGATGTTCAAAAAAAAATTCTCTTTTTTAATATGAACACATTTGTGATTTGAAAACACACTGTTACTGACCTTTGACCTGGAAGAAAAAGAACTGTTTATTCTCCAAAACATTTCCTAATCCTGTGGTTACAGTGACCAATGACCTTCAAAATATGATTGCGTCCTTGAGTGATATTTGTACTACACTTGGGGGGGCATTCAGGGAATCCTGGGATTCCAGCGTTGCTGCTTGTGCACATGAAGGCACTGTGACCTTTAGAGAAAATCCCTTCCCTTATTCCCAATCATGTTGGATTATGGTGACCTTGACCTTTGTCCTATGTCCACTGCAATTAAAATCAGGGATTATAAACTCAAAACTTCATGGCTTCTGTGAGTGAGCCAGATGTTGAGGTCTAAATTTAATCTCTTGCCTTTTCGTCCTCCTTTCATGTCAAACGTACCTGGAATTTTCTTGGCCCAGGCGATCATGTGGACCAGCTCCTTGTCGGCCATGTTTGTGAGCAAGGTCATCATGGTGACTTCGGTGTAGGGTCGACTGAGCTTCTGGCGGGAGCACAGCATCGGGGGCTCGGCCCCCTGAAGCTGAAAGAGTATCTGGCGAAGCAGCAGTTCAGCCCAATAAGCACATTTGCTACCAGGATATCAGTTATAATTTTAATTTTGGCTTCCGTACAATCAGAACTGGATCCAAAATATCCGGTACCTGCTCAGGAGCAAGTCCAGGCACTGCAGACTTCCCTCCTGCACCACCAGTACCGCTGCTGCTGTGCTGTTTCCTCCTGTCCTGAGGGGGCGCTGTTTTGTGCTGCACATCCTTAGAGCTCTTCTCTCTGCCTCCGGTTCCGGGGGTCCGTTTGTCACGTCGTATTACGCGGATACGGTCTTTGCGAACACCTTCGGGCACAGAGCACAATAGAAAATAACCTGTAGGGAGGCGGCGGATAACCAAACGCACCCTCATCACATGTTTTTCTCAATTTAATATTCTGGGGGGTGGGGGGGGGTTAAAGAGTGCAGATTAAATAGATCGTGGAATTCCAGAAGTATGAAAACAACACACATGCACGTCACAAATGACCGTAGCTCCACTCCCGAAGAGGAAACCAACTCAAGGTCAAATAGTTTAAATGCTGCGGCTGACGCTCGTATCATTTATCAACGCTCCCTTTGGAAACTCCTAATTACAGGTTAAGTACATTAAAAAAAACTTTTAAAAAAGATGATTGAATCCAACTGAATGACATTATATCATATAGATTTTTTTGGTTCGTCTTCTTCGGGGGTAATGGAGGGTCTCTACCAACCTCCCTTCATCATTCCGACTTCGTAACACTTCCTCAGCCGGCAGGCCTGGCAGCTCTTCCTCCGATTCCTGTCTATCGTGCACTGATTGGTTGCCGGGCACATGTAGTCATTGTGACCTGAAATGGAAGGAAATCTATTACTTCAAGACCCTCGCTGCAGCATTTGGTTCAGATGTCAGTTGTTTATTAGCCAAGAACACTCCATTCCCATTTTAAATGGATAGGAGATAGAGGAAATTAGAACGTGCCGTCTTGGCTTTGTCATCGCCATGGAGACTACCGGTTTCCTTATGACCAGACCTCCAAGACTTCATCAATACGCCCCGACATCACAAACATGACTAAGCAATGAGATTAGTCTGCGGAGAGCAGGTGTACCTGAAATTTGAACGCCGCGACTTATGAGAACAACAACAAAAAACTAAACAAACTCAAAAATATGATCCGCAGGGCTCGGTTTCACCTTTTCAATTAAATATTTTCTTCTTTACTTTGTTATATTTGTTTCATCAGAAAGTAGAAATAAATGATGAACATATACGGCCCTAAAAACGTCCAAATTTAGAAGCAACTGAGAGCCGATGATTCATAATTCTTTCAACTTGGTATATTCTACTCCCTAATGTCCCTTTCTGCATGAATAAAACCACATGCAGTAAATATAAATATAAAAACATGCCTGATCGACTCCAGGAAGTCCTTGATGAATGTTTTTTTTAATAATACCGGCTGATGTGGTGCAGATGTGTTACCCACCCTGGATGCTCCTCTTAAAGAAGGCCTTGCAGCCCTCGCAGGACCACACACCATAGTGGTATCCGGAGGCGTAGTCGCTGCACACGGCACAGAAACGCATCTCCTTGGCCAACTCAAAGCCGGCAGATCCCGCTCCAACCACTGCTTCCCCCATGCCGAACGCTCCGTCACTGGTGCCGCACTGGTCCTCCCTGGAGACGGAGTCCTGACTGGACACGATGGCGGACCTGCAGATCTCAGAAAATTCCGATTTCGCTCGACCGCACGTGAGCAAAACAAAAGTGTGAAGACTAAACATCCCGGCTGCCGTCAAAAGTCTCTGATGGGGTTGGGGAGGCTGCGATTAACTCCCCACACATCACTAATTAGACCTTTTGCACAGAGACGTTAATCCTGAAAATGGAATGAGCGGAGGACAATTTTCCACCTGTTCCAGGAAACAAGCCCTCATGTGCTTCTGTTGTTCTTACGTATTGTTCCTTTCTCAAGGCCCTCGACAAAGTCCTTAATCTCTGGAACTGGAAACCACAGCAAACCTTGATCCTCTCTATACAGATAATGGCGGTGTTTTGTATAAAGCAGAAGATTAAATGGAGCATTGAGGTTATATAATTGTGTTTGTTTGGAGGCGTCTCGCGAGGACAGAACTGACTGGTTGAATGTTTACACATATATTTGTGCTACTTATAGGTTGCTGCTTTCCAGGTTTTAACGCCAATGGGCCATTTTCCGATAAAAATCAATCAATTAATCACCAGTGAACAAATATAAGCTGAACAAACATTTGGTCTGGCACAACTTAGTGAAGAGTTAAACTGCGAATGTAAAAATCCAGGGGAAAAAAAGCCCCCTTTCTCTAAAGTTAAAAAACCTTTCCCTTAGAGCAGGACTGAAGCTTTTCCTCCATTCCGCTGATGCGAAGCTGCGTTTCTCTCACCTGTAGACGGGCGTCGAAGTGGCTTCCAGATAGTGCTGGCTGGGTGGGTGCATAAAGGGGCTGAGCCGGGGGCTGGAGGGCACGAACACGAGAGGACTGGTCGGCCCGCTCCCCAGGGAATGCAGGCTGCCGTCCGACGGTGGTCCGTGGCTGTCCAGGGAGTAGCAGCCCGAGTTGGAGTGGCTGTAGAGCGGGGTCGTGGCAGCCGTGGGGGCGGCGTAGTCGTACGTCCCCTCCAGGTAGTCCACGCTGGCTACCCCTCCGGACCCTCGGCTCTCTTCGGGGTACATGTCGTTGAGGAGGGCACGCAGTGGCGGTGAGGGACGTTGCAGGGAGAGGGTCTCCAGCTCTGTGAAGGCTGGGCTAATCCTGGCTTTGACTACTGGTCCACAGCTCTGCCTGCTCTGCGCCGGGCTCTGCCTGAGCAACATTACAGCACAACAGCACTGATATGCAACATGATTTAGACTTGCTATCCAATTTGCAGGGAGGGGGAGTGGAGACAAGTGCGGCCCCCTCTCTCTTTGCTCTCTTTTTGCCTCTCTTGTGCTTTTTCCATTAAAGCCAGACGGACAACTTTAAGGGTCCCTAATTGTCTCACATTGCCCTTTCTGCCTCTGGTCTCTGCCCACTAATGTCCAAAACCCAAGAAAAGGACCCCCTTTTTCAGAAAGGCGCCCTCCCAAGATTGGGAAAGGTTTTTTTTTTACCCCCCACCCCCCCTCTTTTGTCAGCAGAGCCTCTCCCTCACTTCCTTTAATACATCACACACTACTGTGTAGGAGGAAAGGAAAAGCCTTGTGGGAAAGAGAAAGAGGAGGATGGAGAGATAAACAGTGATTCCCAAATAACTCGCCTCTTCACCCTTTGCTTTCACTGGCTTTTGCAGCTGCTGTCCGGAGAAAACAACCTAAACAGTCGAGCGGTTCAGCAGGTTAGGGTTCGAAATCGCAGAAGGGACATTTTCAACACATCTGAAACGAGCAAATCAAGTTTAAACAGCAATGAGGACAAACAGATGTGCCAGGCTGCTCGCTCACCTCTCACACCTGAATCATCCTCCGACCGTCTCAGCGGCGGCGACGGCTGGAGTCTCATCTGCGACCATCAGGCGAATGAGGCGACTGGGCTCATTGGACACAATGGGAACAGTGGGTTGGTTAACAGAAAAAGTGGAGGGGGGGGGGGGGGGGGGGTAAACAAATTAAAGATGCAGGAAAAAAATCAATAAGCTGCGTGTTTAAAGTGCCAGGTCACCATAACACAGCAAATAGAGCATGAGGTCAAATCCCATTCCAGCAGCCAGCAATTACGCAATCAGACGAGGTAATTTTTTTTGTTCGGCTCGGTTTTACGGAGACACGTTAAAAGTATTCACGAATTATATGTCACAAATTAACGTGACAGACAAGTCGACAGACAGCGGAGCGCTGCTGCAGTGAAATAAACCAGGGATGGGGTCCGAGAGGAGGTGGGCTGGAGGTCGGGGGGGGGGGGGGGGGGAGACTTGTGCAAATAAACATTTGAGAGTCAATATTCATGTTCCAGGTGGCTGAATCTTTTGGCCTTAGATATTTCAGAACTAAATTTTACTTTGAAAAACAACTTAACATTTAAACAACCCCCTCCTCAAAAAAAAAAGACATAAAAGATGACAGGGATTCAGTAAAAACAGTAAAAACTACTGAAGACAGATAAGATTTCAGATGAGGTGCTTTGAAATTAAAGATGCACATCGCAATTTTTATTTTCATTTTTTCTATGGAACGCTAACGCTAATGGCCAATTGTGCATGAAATTAAAACTGAGCATTTGTCATAGTAACTTTCTTTTTTTCTGCTCTGTGCAACATCTTTCTGGAGAAAAACAACCCGATCTTCGGGACATGGTCAGGTCAAGTGGCAAGCAAGTAGTCCTGATGATGATAAATAGATTTTTATGCATTTCCTTTCCAGTGACATGAACAGAACACACACACGCACACACACACACACACACACAAAAAAAAACGGTGAAGAATGAATCGGCTAAATCACTTAATGGCTGAAGAGATGCAACTTCTTCCCATAATAATCTTCCATTATCACGTTCACAAAGCTTGTCGGTGGCAGAAATTATGCCGTTCGGGTTCTCCCAGCTCGTTCTAGACATTTAACACACGTTCCACCTATGAATGGTCCAGCATGACCTGCAGTACACTAAAGGTCAAGGCTTTACAAATATCATTTAAATATTCTAATAGTGTGATTTATTTTGAGGTAGATAAAATGATCATTTGTATTGATTGATGTATTAGCTAATGCTAACACTGTCTGCAATATTCTTCTACTTGTCGAGGTTGGAAGTGAAGTATGAGAAGAGACAGACAAAAGGAAAATCACTGCAGGTCTTTATAGAATCTATTTTTAATGAAAACAGCAAGAAGAATCCAGTTAACAACCCCAAATGACATAACAGCTCGTGCAGACTTTTACTTTATCTGTGACGACACGGAGGTCTGGGCTCAAAACAAGCTAACGCTGTCACTGTGTCACACTGATATTCTCCGTACGAGTACAGGTTTTAACACATGTGTACAGTAACACCTCCTGAGATTTCTTTCAGCACGGTTTATCCCTCATAAGATTTTAATGGCAAAAATCTAGTTGGCATCAGTCCTGCTGCCATGGGGTCGTAGAACTGTGGAACTGAATGACTGCATACTTGCTGCTGCTCATCCAGTCTGGTTCTACAGAGGACAGCCGCTCGCCTCGGCCCGGCTGCAGACCCACTTGGACGTTGGCTTTAAGAGTTCTCAGGGCGCACAGTGGCGCCGGACTGAAGCCGCGCAGGGCGGTGCCGAAGCTGACGGCGTGATCCCAGTACCTGTCGCCCGTCAGCTTCCTGTAGTTGAGGTCGCCTTTAAATACGACCAGGTCTGACCCCTGCAGAGCCGCGTACAGGTCGGGGGCAGCCGCCGCCATCTCGCAGAACTCGTGGGGCAGCGTCCAGAAAGGATGGTCATGATAAGACCACACGCCCTCCTTCAAGTAACTCTGCCACCTGACGCCGCACTTGGAGATCCACCGGTGGTTAGTGGCCATTGTCTGCTTAATGGTCCAATGAAAATCGTTCGCCGTGACGTCGGAGACGAACCACGGAAAGGATTTGCCGTGAAAACGGACCTCGCGTACGATGCCAGCGTAAACCAGGAAGTCTGCCAACACCAGGTCGGTGATTAACTCGAAAGAGGCGTTATCTAGAACAATGTCCAGTCTGCGTGGCGGTCCTTGGCTCTCGGCTGAGGTGAGAGTCGACCACATCAGGTCAGAGTCGTCCACCAAGATGAAGGGCTGCAGGCTACTGAGGGAATCTATCGCATCCGTCTTCTGCGAGTTGTCTTTGCCAGCAGAGATGGACAGATCACACTTGTTTCCCCACAGAGACACCTTAAAATGAACAAGTGGGTGTTATGTTTCCTGACATGATTTTTTACAAATTTACAGCAAAGCTACATTAAAAAAACCCTTGATAATAACAGTGAGGTTTGATACCAACCTGCAGCAGTTTTTTAAAATGCAGAAAGAGCTCCTTCTTAGAAAGTTCCTCTGTTTTCTTTTTAACCTCCTCCAAGTACGTACACAAGGCCATCACAGCCTGTTGAGACTCTAAGAAGCTCAGAGTCTTCCCCTCATTAAAGACATCATAGTCACTGATGGGAGGACTGAAACGAGAGCAGAACTAGAATTATGAATGAGGAAATAAAACAGGAAATACCATTTCTATAGTGCAATATGCTTAAAGTACTGTTTTAAGATGACAGCAGACAATTATATGCAAGTGATACTGCACAACATTATGTACTGTACGTATTCAAAGTCAAGAAATTAGCCTTAAGTTTATTAAATGATTAAAATCACAAGTATTTGGGTTTCTCACTTGAGCCACAGGGCCTCCTGGATCCTGCGGTACATGTAACACTCCACATAAAGCCATGGTGACTTGAACCAGCTGACAGCCTCCTGGTCCTCTTCCACTTGCCGATGTCTCTGCAGGTACCGATTCCAGATCTCTGCGTCTGGCAGTCCATCCGTCAGTGGTACCACTGGCTTATCAGTTTGCATCTCATTCCTCAACTTTGACAGCAGACCTATTGTTTGTTTCTCCGCTTCAATTCCCTCCTATATGATCATAAACAAAGTCATCTTCAGATCAGTTCTCTCTACAGACTACAGTTCTCTATCTGTAGTCATTGTTCAGTATCTCCTGGGCCAACACTCTTTTGCCTTTTTGACCTAGGTGCACGGGCATTTTTAAACAGGTTGTAAGAGACAATATGACTGCAATAATCTAAGGGGACGGTGTTGCCCCATCACGTCTTACGTTAAAGACCTTTAAGATGTGTCTGCAGCTTCTATGGTCGCCCATATAACTCCAGGTGACATGGGATAATCAACCTATACAGCCAGTAAAACCTACCTTCCCGTATTCTTCCAAAAACTTGTCTTTGTTGCGATGTAGTGTGTCTATAACCTTGGTAAGGATGGTTGGCATCCTGTCTTTCACAGTCAAATAAGCAAAAGACCTGCAGAGAAATGACAGAGGTGTGCAAACTGAGCTAAAGTAACCCTGGCGAGTCACAAACAACACACTGTTACACGTTTGCTTTCTTGCATTCATCGGAAGACAAATTGTGTAGCTATTTGAACATGCAGGTGTCTCTTTTATTGGACTTCCGCTAGCAACAAGCTAACGTTACCGGATGATGACAACAGATTTATCATCGCGATTGAATTGAATTGAATTTGCAGTTGACACTCCGCATTGTAATAAACCTCACTTGAAAGAAGAATCCGTATTTAAAATCCGCTGTCAACATACCCAACCACTTTTGCAGACAGAGAAGGGGGAACTTGCGCTGCTTGATCCGCCGCCATTGTTATTGCTGGGGTCGGTTCAAATTCAAACTTTATCGATATAAGTGCGTGGACAAGTGCTGTCACTTAAAACTCGAAAATGTCAAATAACACTTCCGTTGTTGCGTGATTGTGGTGTACGCACGCACCATCCCGCGTCCTACAGTAAATAACCTACATTTTGTATCTTTTTCCTGGTTTGCGGTTTTCAGGGTGCGATGGCGCCACCTAGCGTCCGATCGGCAGACTAACACGTGTATTTGTGGAGCGCTCCAATAAAGCAGCCAGAATTAATCTGGTCAATTCTTCCCGCACAACACTTCCACCCCCACGTCTAAATGCTTCAGAATATGCTGATCGTGCGTTGTGTCCAGAGAGCTTAATACTTAAATACTTTGTGGCTGCCATTCGGCCTTACGTCTCTTGCATCTCTTGTTGGCTGGGGCAACGGTTGTCATGGATACATTGACTCGAAACTCGGAGGGAGACGAATTTTTGAACCCCCAGGGGTCTTTTGGCGGGATATAAGTGACTATTAAGTCAAATAATATTTCACAAGCAGATTTAAAAATGCCGTCGAACTGGGGCCTAACCCCAACGAAGCCCCACATTTAACATGATTAATTATTATGGGATATTTTACCACAGCCCCCGTTTAATCCACTACAGCTCCTGGTCACTGTCTCATAGGGAGCTCATCTTGGCAATTATAATTTCTATAAAAAAGTACATTAAACCGACGCAAAGCAGCAACGACAAACAGTTTGCATGTTTTTAAAAATCTCTTGTTATCTGCCCAATTTATTGGCTGCAGTCATAATTTGTGGGGTGGTTTCATAACAAACATTTGAGTGTTCTTCCTCTTTCCCTCAGATCAGCGTGAGTCACTGGGAACATGGTGGGCCTTGGCCAGGATGTGGGGGTCCATTGAAGTGGGCGTCCAGCTGCGTCCACCTCCGGTGTTCATCACCGCCGGCTTCCCATCCCCCAGACGGGCCCCGCCTTCTGCAGGCCGGATCAGTTTTTTTTCTGAACCGAGAGAGGAGTGAGTCACCACTCCGGTTTCAAAAACAGGCCGTGACCGGGGTTGGGGGAGTTGGTGGTGGTGGTGGTGGTGGCGGGGGGGGGACGTTAAAGGCGCCGTTTAAACAGGTGTTTCAGCTCACCCGCAGAAGCGCACATCTCACGCACTCTGATGGAGCTGTGGAGGCAACAATAAGGCGAAACCGCAGCAGAAATATTCAGAGTTTAATGAAGCTTTTATTTCTTTCCAAACGTCCTTTGGTTAAATTCAAGACTGTGTAAACTCTGTGTATTATTATAATTAGTAGTAGTAGTAGTAACAGCCTATTAAAGTTGCAGATAGGACATAATTGCGTGATTTGCTGAGCAGACCGGGACTTCATGGTCCCGGGGCACCGGTATTTCAGTCACCTCGACTGCTCCCCCCCGTCTCATTTTACAGACTCTCCACCCAGTTTCTCCATACCCAACAACTTGCTTATTAGTGTGGTTGTCCTGTGGACTCCCTGTCCTGGGGCTGGAGTACAACAGCGTCATGAAAGGTTTTGGGGGGAAGGGGGGGTCTGTTGAAATTGGAACGACCTCCATCAACTGAGGGATGACCACAGTTGATGGCAAAATATGTATCCAAAGTTGACAGAGACTCTAAATGTAGCAAGTGAAACTGGTTATAAAAGAAAATATTAGCTTAATTAAAGGAAATCGGAAGCAATTGATATATTTTTTTTGCACAATTCGACACAAGTACCCTCAAATATGTGCACGTTCAGAAAGGAATTCATATCTAGTAATTATCTATATGAAAAGCATTAAAAAAGCCTGATAAAGAATTAATCGTGAAACTTTTAATGGCATAAACTGCCAAGACTACTATTACTCTCATTAACAAGTCCTGTCATTAATGGGTAATTTATTTCAATATGTTCCAAAAGTAAATTTCCTGTCATACAGGTATTGTTTTTTATTATTTACACCACAAATATACTAAAATGTACAACGTGATTCGGTCTTACTGAACATAGTGGATCAATTATAATCAGTGTTTTAACTATACAGATAGATTATATCTGCATTTAAGTGCTGTGAAGTAAAGTAACCTCATAAATCAAACAAATCCGTCGATAATATTAAACTTAGTATTTATATAACCTAAACCGTAACTTCATGTGGGAATTTTAAAAGGGGAACCAAAGTCTAAAAACTCTGTTTTGACTTGTTGAAAAGCCGGCGCCGCTTAAACTGCCGATGCAAATGCGAGAGGCTGTTGGCCGAGACTTAATATTCAGTTACTGAAGCGCGAAGGCGCAACATTTAACGTCGCCCTCAGTCACGCTTCGGTTTTATGTTCGCAGCCTTGCGGTCGCCTTCACACCGCGGGAAACTAACGTTAACTCGCCCGCCCCCACGCTCAACGGATCATGCAACGGCTGTTTTTTTGGGCTGTTTTCTACCCGCAGTCATGTGATTGTAACGTAAAACCCCTAACCGGAAAACAGCGACGGACGACCCTCTCCGCCGCCAACGAATGCTGCGTCTGCGAGGAACAGCACAAGCTGCTGCGAGCCCAGAGCGGACGGACGCGTCCCCGGTAACAAACAAACAACGGCGACACGGCAAAAGTCCACCGATTTCGGCGGAGCGCAGGTATGGCCGCCTTGGCGACGCGCTCCTCTGCGCCTTTGTTCCTGGCCGATTGTGCGCTATTTTGGCCACTTGTGCGCGTCTTGGTGATCTGCAATTGTCACGGGGAAGTTAAAAGAGACGCGTTCGTGACCAGCCCCATCCCCCTTGGCGTCTCTTTCCGCGTAGACGTGTGTTGGGTGCGCGCGCCCGCGTGCGTGCGTGTCCGTTTTTCTCGCGCTAGCAAATGGCAACCGAGAGGGACCCGAGGCAGGGGCTGGAGTCCGGCCGTGCGCGCTTGTTTTCCCTCCCCCGTTCGCCGCTGAAGCGCCCGGCCGCGCTCCGGCCGCTCGCCTCTGTGGGCATTTTCGAATGTTTTATTCCCGTGACGCGTCTGGCATCGTCACCCGCGGTGTGCACGGGTAGATTTAAAGGTGTATTTTCAGAATAACAGAAAATCCCACTACGGAAGTGGCTCTTCCACGTGTCTCTCCATCTCATCGGGGGCGGTGCTTTGTTGCAAGTTAGCGTCCGTGTGCACTCGGCGTGCTCCTGTGGCCAGTCACTTAAGTTCCTAATATGAGTCGATCACAGTCTTCCCAGTGATGTGAAAATACAAGATTGTTTCTGTTGTGGGTCGCTTTCAGGTTCACAATCTGAAGTGCGGCGGCGTTCGGCACGTGCTGCCTTTAGGGTACCTCAGTAAAATCGGAAATTTCTTCGGTCAGTGTTCTTTCTGCCGCGTTAAAAGTGTCATTCACAACAGTTGTAGGTCGAATTGAAGGGCATGGCTCGATCAAAGACGCAGATGTGAATGCCGTTTGTACAGGCCAGTGTTTGCATGTCCTCTGTCACGTGTGTCTCTTAAATGTAAACACGATTCACTATGAGCGTAAAGGGGTCAGCGCAGCCGCAAACGTATATAACGGGTGTGTTTGGATGAGCAGCTGCACTGGCGACATGAGCGTCTTCAGTTGTTTGAAACGTCCTAATTAAAAGCCCTTTAATAAATACTTCGCTGTTAGACTTTGACTATCATTCTACGTTTTGAAGCTGCCGTGAATCTTAAAAAATAGCTATTTTGATTCTGAGCTTGTCGGTGCTTTTGCTTTAGAATGTATTTCACTTAAAAAGACAAAGATATTGTGATATGTAGGCAATGTGGAAGACGATTGGTATTATTTGTTTATGCCCTAATGTCTACTTTTATTTGGTCTGCATTTATTTGCTGTTTTTTTTTTTTTTTTTGGAGGGGGGGGGGTTATTTGCAAGTTAATCTAATATAATCAAATGAAAATATAAGATTAATTTACTGGAAGCTATGGCAGTTGTGGCCAAGACATTGTAAAATCTGAAGCATTTTCTTGCCTTACCAGCATCCTTGCCCTTTGACCTCTATGATAAAATACACGTGTGGGTGACCCCCCCCCCCATTTTTCTTTTTACTTTACGGAAAATGTGAGTTAAAATGCAGAGGGTGGACTTCCCTAAATTGACTAAAGTGCTTCCATCTTGGTACGTTTTTAAGCCCACGTTTTGTGGAGAAAGTGTTGTACAAAGCGGGTTCACCCTGCCCACGGGCTGTTTCTCTTCTCCTCTGGAAGAGGTAAAACCAGTTTAGGAATGTGTGTCGACAGCCATAACCCTGGTCATGTGATGGCCCGGAGCCCCAGTAGTACTCTGATGACCTTTAGGGTCAGCAACATCCATCACTTTGGTCAGAAAAATGTCCCCTGAGATAAAACCTGGGTTGGGTTCGATTCTCGCAACTTTTTTGTAGTTTTGGACGCGACGTGTAAACCGTATTCTTAAAATAGCTGCCGGATTGTTGTTGGGCTTATTTGACGCTGTATACCAGGCTGTGTCGGGGTCGTCCTTAATCCCCAAACTGTCCAGGCCTCACTGAGATGAAATTATTTCTGTAAATATCCAGAACGAATCTTTAAAATTGCAATTATTTTGCCTCAGAATTTAATTAGTGCGATATTCCTCTTAGTGAAAGCCTGACCTGATTTTGCTGTTTTCTCGTTTACTGGCTGTACTCGTACTCGCCACCGCTGTCACCCTTTGTGGTCACGTTAAACGTGAGTCTCTTTCCAGACAGGAAACTCATTGCAACATGTGTGTGTGCGTGCGTGCGTGTCTTTGTGCAGGTTGAAGAATGGAGTTGGCCAACCATGGTCTTATCCTGCTGCAGCAGCTTAACGCTCAGAGGGAGTTTGGCTTCCTGTGTGACTGCACCGTCGCTATAGGAGATGTCTTCTTCAAAGCTCACAAAGCGGTCCTCGCAGCGTTCTCCAACTATTTTAGAATGCTCTTCATTCACCAGGACAGGTACAGGAAGCGCTTGAGATGGTGTCACACAAACTCTAAATACCAAGCTGAGGCTAATTTGGTTGTCAGTAGTACGTATGTTACTGAAACAATCAAAGACCATACAGTAAACAAATAAGCAAATGCATTTCAGGATTTGTTTACACTTGTCTTTGAACCAGCAAAAACGAAACTTTAAAAAAAAAACAACGCAAGTAATGCTTCTTACTTTGTGTTTTAGTGACTGCGTGCGCCTCAAAGCTGCCGACATACAGCCAGATATCTTCAGCTACCTCCTCAACCTGATGTACACGGGGAAGCTGGCGCCCCAGTTGATCGACCCCGCGCGACTTGAACAGGGGGTCAGATTCCTGCATGCCTATCCGCTCCTGCAGGAGGCCAGCCAGTCTGCGTATTCACACCCCGAGCACAGCGTCAGTCTTTCCAACTCCCTCTACGGCATCCAGATATCCGACCAGCAGGCGGCGCTCTCCGCCAGCTTGTCTGATCGGCAGGCGCCGTCTTCGCCGATCGACCTGGAGCAGCTTGGCTCGGACGGGAATTCGGCAGCTAAGGTGAACGCCGCAGGTTCATTTGAAAACTCCTTACCGTCCAAGCTGATTTCTACGCTTCAAGACGCGGAGGCCTCAACCAGCGCCAAGCACGCGGCCGAGGAAGGGGGGGTCGACTCGCTGAGTTCGGGAGCTTCTTCAGCCAATGCCATTCTCCATGTAAAGCCGAGCATAATGAAAAGGAGCGCCTCCTTTAGGAAACATTACTCCTGTCATCTGTGCAGTAGCCGATTCACCCAGAGAAGCCTGCTGAGGGAGCATCTGCTCCAACACACCCAGGCTCTGCAGCAGGCAGAGTCCAACGCTTCCTTCTGCCCCATGCTGACGGGAGAAGCTAACACGTCTGAGGGCGACGGGCTCATCAGGGCAAGCAAAGAATTGTTAAGTGCCTCTAACGCGGCTGTGGAGATAATCAGCGACAGCGAGCAGACGCCGCTGTCAGCCACCAACTCGGACTCTCCCCGAGCAGAGGTGTCCACGTCCACCTGGGGGGTGGGAGGGTTAAATTCTCAGGCTGACACGCCGCCTCCTTCGGATATTGCCGATATTGACAATCTGGAAAACGCTGACCTGGACAGGGAAGTGAAGCGACGGAAGTACGAGTGCTCCACCTGTGGGCGCAAGTTCATTCAGAAGAGCCACTGGCGGGAACATATGTACATCCACACGGGCAAACCCTTCAAATGCAGCTCGTGCGGCAAGAGCTTCTGCCGAGCCAACCAGGCCGCTCGCCACGTGTGCCTGAACCAGGGCGCCGACACCTACACCATGGTGGACCGACAGAGCATGGAGCTGTGCGCTACGGGCGATGACAGCAACCAGATAGAGGCCATGTTCCTGGGCTCGACGAAGCCGTACAAATGCAACATTTGCGCGACCACCTTCTCGAGCCCCAACGAGGTGATCAAACACTTGTGCTTCACGCAAGGGGGATTAGTGGGGCTGCAGGCCAACACGGGGGCAGGGATGCTGCTCCAGCGCGAAGAGTTTGCTAAAGACGAAGGCTCGGATTTGTCCAACTCTGGCACGCCACTGGAACCAATAAAGACTGAGGAAATCCTTGTAGAATAGTGCCGAAACTGTGTATATGTTCTTTTTAAAAATTTATTTTTTAAATTATGGTTGATAGGTAAGCTAATGGTGAAGTTAGTCAGGGTATGTGTGTTTGAAGCTTTCAACCTCCTAACAATGTTGTGGAATTATTTTACTTTGGTACAGTATTTTTTATTTTTTTTTAATGTTTTGACCCCCGCAGTACAGGAGGATTCATGGTCAGAAGCAAATAAAATCGAATTCTAGCCGAAGTTTAGGATGAGGAAGTGTCTTAACTTCTCATTTTATTACGACATGTCAGGGCGGCGTCATGGTAGAAGCAGAGCCGAGTGTAAAAGGAACAGGAAGCTGAGACGCTTCCGGAAGAGATAGCAGTCGAGTCGGACGTGGATTTGAAGGCGGCAGAGAGGTTCAGACGCAGACCTCTCCCTGCAGCTGCATTAGAGGAGTGTTACTGGGCCCCACCGAGGTGCTGTGCATTAGCTTTAGGAAGTTTAGCGTGATAAAATCACACAAAGTCTTCAGATCATGTGTTAAAGTTCAGGATGAAGTGCATTTGTCTTCCATTAATGTTTTGGTTGACTGGGTTGAAGGCCCCCTCAGATACACGATCCATTGACATTAACTTCCTCTTCAACAGCCACTTAATTATTCTCCTCTGCGTTTCATCGCCTTCCCTTTGTCCTCGCATGATTCCGTCATGTTAAACCACGAGTGTTCCTCCTAATGACCGTTCGACTGGAGGTCTGTTGTCACAATATTAAAGGATGAGTTGTGCCAGATCATCATATCGGCAGCTGGAAAATAAATTGAGGTGCTGACATTGTTTCCCTATTTCATATCAATACAATATTTGCATCAGTAGGACAATGTATGATTTATCTTCTTTAGGAAAGACTTTAGAATTTCAGAATATAGTTTGAGATTTATTTGTATTTCCTTTTTTTTTGTTTTACTGTTCATACGAAGGGAAAAGTGTTCTGTGTTTTTTTTTTGTTTTGTTTTTTTCCCCAAAGCAGGAAATAGATCTAACTAGCAGCAGTGGTGAAGAACATGGTGAAATGATGAAAAGTCTCATTTACACCAGTAAGCTTTAAAGAGAAACTCTTAAAAATTTACAAATGACTGGATATATACAGGTGGTTGTGACTTATATACAATGCTATTTATTATAACACAGAATTGTGTACTACTGATGACTGGAAATGTTATACAACCTCTACAATAAGTATCATTCTAGCTTTTGTTCATTTACTTATATGGAGTTAATTCAACAGTTTTTGTTTTAATTTTTTTTAGTGGGGACTTAGTCCATAATTTCAGTTAGACAACTAATTCAGTTTTATTTATGCTGCGAATGGAGGCATCAATGACAACTTCTGTCTTTTTATCGCAGATTATTGTTAACTATAGTTTAATTCTCTCCATTGTGTAAGTTTATAATGTGGAAGATGACAAGCGTACCCACCACAATGTGTTCTAAACTTGTAGCAATAATCGTTTTATCTTTGTATTTTGCCAAATTTAAGAGATGGTGGTGAGGATGAAGCAGATAAGCTTTCCACTCTGATGTAATGAGTCCAAAGCTTGCCTAGGTGGCGCTGTCTTCCCTTATTCACAAGCTAGTCTACTCCAGACTTCGTAGTGTGGTCGCCAAATAAGTAAAATCTCTGTTCAATCAAATTTTGGTTTAAGTAAAATCAAAAACACGTGGAACTTTTAATCATGTGAGTGTTGAGCATCAACATTTTTGACCAATGTTGGAGGAATTGCCTTTGCTTTACTACTGACGCGATGTTTGAAGAGCTCAGTTCACAGAAATTTGCACGCATTAATAGAAAAAGGTTGATCCTGCAGTTCCTGTCCCGCCACCTCTCTATTTAATCTAATAGTTGTATCTCAGGAAGACGGGAAGTTGAAGTTTTATTCATGTTTATGATGCAATAATTGGTCATTTCCCTCCCATGTGTGTTGCTCCCCAGTTCTCCAACATCTGCTGTGATCCAGTTCTCAGGAATGAGAGTAATTTTCTGTATAAAGAGCATTTTTTGAAGGACGGAAAATAAATCATGCTTTTATAATTGTGGGTCTTGCACATCTTTCTTATTAATTTCTTGATTCACAGGCCAAATTACCTTTCATGAGACCATACTGACATTAAGTTTTATTTGTCATAGAACATTAAATATTTTCCTAAATTTCTATGATGAAATGACAAACACACCTCTTACTTTCGCTTACTTTATTGAATGAAATATAGACAAGTTTCTTGAGTTTTTACTATCAACAGTTTGGAAAATATAAAAGCTAAAACCATGCAACACAAATATTATGCTAATACCTGCAAGTTATGAGTTAATATTACAACAATATAATTTTAATTTCATACAGTAAGTAAACATTCTGTACAAATTTTATTAGATTCACAGTTACTGTGTGTTACAAAAGCAGGAAAGGTTCAAGTGGGCAAAACACTCCATCTAAGTGATTTATTCAATGCAAAACTGTTAAAGTATTTCACTTTTATTCTTTAATATAACGTGAGTGTGAGTGCAACACTCTCTGGGGACAAAGAACAGGGAGGTCAGTGACCTGGAGAGGGTCAGGACATCCTGATTTCCCTCTGGTTTGGTCAGAAAGGGAAATGCTGCTGGTATGAGCTAAAATCAATGATTCAAAAGCACTCAGGATAATTGTCAACAGCGCAAGATGGACTGATTTGGTAAGAAAATAACCCATTGGTGTATTTGCTTTGGTGGTAAAACTGGATCCCTATAACACTTAGTCCTCCAAAATGACCTTTAACCCTAATATGTAAATGTATCGAGTAGAAAAAGCTTTAGGAATTTGAATTGCTGCTAATAACTCATGTATGGTGTAATGGAAAGACAATGAGTCCCTGATTCTTCCTAGATTGATTTGGCTTTTAAAGGAATAAAAAATAGTTTTCACAGTCCTGTACAATGCTGCCAGTGTTGGTGCCTTTGCCTCAACTTGGATATTTAGAGGAGGGGGAAAAGGGAACAAAAAAATATTAAGGTATTAAGACTCGTTTTCATTATGAACCTCGTTGAACCTTTATATTCTGGCTGCACTACCTGTTATAGCCAAGAGAGGACGACAATATACTGTTTTCTCACGAAGAGGAGACGTTAATAATAATGATGATAATAACAAAAACAATGATAATCAGTGTGTAACAGTGTCCTTTTCACTCCCCCACAGGCAGCCACTGTTGTCTCCTCTGCATGAAACAGTTTGTTAGCGTGACAATATAACAATCAAATGTGTCCAGCGAGTGGTTCTGGATTGACAACGGAATTACATCTGTACCATAGTTTAAATATGATAGTTGAAACCACGAAACACCCCCTATTTGTATGCAACAGTCAGTATATGTTAAAATAACCTATTTCCATAATATTGCTAACAATAACAACAACAAAAAAGTTTCACAAGTTAGTAGTGGAATCTTTAAAAATATGCAACAATGTTCAAACATTGACCAGGTCGTGTGTGTATGTGTGGTAATCAAGATATAAATACAATATACAAGACAATAATCCTCCATTTGTTCACCTTTTGTAACATCTCATTCTCACTACACATTCACAAACAGGCACAGGCCCACATGCACGCTCAAGCGAGTTACACACTTTCACCCCATGCAGTGCGGGCGATGGAAAGTCACCGAGACTGGAGGACACATCACGCTGCTTACGAGACAGGTGGGTCGCTGACGTGCCGTGGAGTGTGTGTTCGTGTGGGCGGGTGCAGGGTTTGAGGATGTGCTCGTGGGTGTCATGTCGCGCTGTATAAGGGGAGGTGGAGACAGTGTTGTGGCCGTTTGCTCCGTCTCTGCGAGCAGCATGGGTGGAAGTGCCTCATTCGCTGCCCCTCTCTCTCACTCATCTTCTCTCCATCACTCGTTTCCTGGTGCAGACGACGAGTCCAGCAGTGTCACGTCTTCGGCTGTGGGTGTGAACAAAAGCAGTCAAGGTCATTTCAGTCATCTCCAATTCAATCATCAGACATCTCTGTGTACACGCCGTCTTTTTCTCTGATCTCTAATATTCAATATGCAGAACAGCACAACTAACAGGTACTTGAAAATTGCATATTTGCATTTCAAAACTGGTAAACTGAATTAAAATTGAAAGCGCTGTCAGGTGACTATTAAATTGACATTCAATTAAACTTCTGAGAGAACCAAGAGCCTGCAGGAGCTCTTCCGGCCCTTTGTGATGGGCTCTAAAATATGTGTGCTCTGATTTGGTTTCTTGACTTCAAACTGTGACAGAAGGAAAACAGGAGGAGGCAGCTGAGGAATCATAATCAGTCTTTCAACACGAGTTCATCTGCACTCACACGCACTGCTTCTCAATACGACCACGGGCCTACAAAGAAGGGGTCAACGGCGGCATTCCTGCTTTGATATCAAAGGTCCCCTGGTTACTCGTGGGCCAAACAAAAGCTTTTTCATCTGACATGTGGGCAAACCCCCCTCTTGCACCTCCTAACAAAGGTGGGCCACCATGAGAATGGTGGATAAGGCTGAAAAATGCTGGTTCTTTCTTCTGTTGTTACGTAAACATGCATCAAATGGCAGAATTCACAATGAAGGCCTGATTAAGACTCAAAATTCATTAAAGGTCATTATTTTACCATCTCACCTGTTCATGACGCTGGCAAGTTGTCGGCCATAACAGGCTCAATCTCCTTAACTGCCTCCTCGATCACCTCGATCACCTGCGCCATCACCTGTGCACACTTCTCAGGTGACTTTACCTCCTCCTCTGGTTGGCTGGTGGCCACCTCTGCGACTTGACTGGGTTCAGAATCCTCTGGAGGCATCACATGCGGTTCCTCCACCAGCTTTGACAGTTTGCTTGGACTTACAGTGCTCCTTAAGTCCAGGCCGGTGTCTTTGACCACAGGACCGTTGCTGTCAAACTCCTCCGCAGCCTCTTCCTCCACTGTCACTTCCTCCATCACCTGGGCTGTCTGTAAGACCACTTGGACGGGCATGTGGATCTCGAGTGCTTTCAGGTTTTCATCCTTCATCGGGGCCTCAGATTTTGGTTGTTCTGTCTCATTTACTTTTTCTACTTCTTCTACTACATCTTTTATTTCTGATCCTTGAACCCCTGTGTCCTCCTTGTTCTGTTCCTGGTCCTCAACTATCTCCTTCGCCTCTTCTAGAATGACCGTTTCGTTACACAGTTGTACCTCCACAGCCTGCTTTACATCTTCCTGGGGTTTGTCTTCCTCTTCCTCTTTGGAAGCACTGAGACTGTTTGCAGTCTCTACTGGAACCAAGTCTATTAACTCCATGGCAACACACAATGGTTTAGGTGACTTTTCGCATGACAGAACGTTTGGGATATCGGTGATCTCGGCGGTTTCAGTGGAAACCTCAACCTCTTTCTCTGTACTTGCTTCAGCTTGAACTGGTGTTGGGATGCTGGCTGTCGGGGTGGACGGCTTCTTGGGCTCCTCAACAGTCTCTGATACTTTATCCACTGCATCTTGAATGACAGCCTGGGTAATCACCATGCTCTGAGCTTCAATGTCACTTGCCTCTTGGACTTCTGCCTCAATTTGTTCCACATTCTCTTGACACTGGTCAACGACGACATTAGGGTCTTCACTCTCTACAGCCGACACACATTCGCTAGTCTCCTGCACCTCGATTGCTTCATTCTGGATTGGCTCAACATCTGCCATTTCTACTTGGTCAACCCCAATATCGAGCTTGGGGCCAACAAGGACCTTGGTTTTGGTAATCACAGGAACCTCCTCAACAGGAACACTCACAGGGATGGCTACTTCAGCCTCCTTTGTCACGGAGATCTTTGTGGTTTTGCTGATGGCCTCGGCTACTAAATTCAAAGCGGTGTATTCCTGTGTGGCATATTGCTTTTGTATCTCTACGTCTGTCTCCTTCATTTCAATAGTATGCTCTGTGACTTCGATGAGTTTGGTGCAAACAGGTTCTTCAGTCGTCGGTGCGATGGAATTGACAAAGACGGTTTTGGAGGAGGTCTCGCTCGTGGTGATGGGTTGAAGGATTTCAGCCTCTACAACAGTGGTAACGATTCCAATGTTTTCAACTTCAGGCTCATTGTACTCACTGGCCGTTTGAATGACTGATATGTCATTTGTGGACGTTTCAACAGCAGGCTCAAGGCTCGTGGTTTCTACTTGGTGCACCTGGGCTCTCAGTAAAGGAACCTCTGCAACATTAGCATCAGCTGATTTGTCTGGTTTGTCTTCCACTGCTACCTCTGTGCTTAGCATATTACCAACCACAGCCACACTTTCAATGATGGGCATAGCAGGTTTTTCCAGGGCTAACTTGGCAATCTCCCTGGTTCCCAGTCCGGTACAGATTGCCATGGCCTCTTCTCTAGCATGTGGCTCAAGGAGGGTATTTATTTTGGCCTCTGCTGTGTCAGTGGATGGTTCATATTCTATTTTTTCAGATGCGACCTCTATTGGTACATCGCTAACAGTTGCAGATGTTTGGGCTGGTATTTCACTGACCAGGACATCAATGCCTTCTCTTACCTCATCTGCATTGTCTGGTTTGGGACTCTGAGCAACAGGAGTAGTTTCTCCAGTTGGAGCTTCAACAACAGGTTTTACCTCGGCTCTGGAAAGCCTACGACCTGTATACTGAGAAGGTTTAGGTGGCTCAGCAGGCTCGTCCTCGCTTTCATCTTCTGCGATGTCAGTGTCCACCGACTTCGATGTGGCAGCTGTCTCAGCCTCTTCTGCGATGTCACTCAGCTCATTTGGTTGGTCAGTCTCCTCCACCGCGGCTGGAATCCATGAAGGGGATCTATCATCAGCAGATACATCAGCTTGGGCTGCAACTGATTCTGCAACTGCTTCTTCTTTTGTTTCAACTTGTTCATTATACTCTGACAGAGGAACCACAGCTGGAGTATCAGAGTCGTCCTCGCTTGAGCCCTGGTCTGAAGGATGTTTATCTGCCTTCTTTTTTCTTCGTCCAGGTAAAAACTTCTTGAAAGAGAAGGATGACTCCTCTTTTTGCGTTTCGTTGTCTGACTGGACTTGTTCTGGAGAGTCCCCAGGTTTTTCCTCAACTTTTGCCTTAGGCTTAGGCATAACTACACGTTTCAGGGTGTCCCAAGCAGACTCCCCCGAGGAGCCAAACTTTCCATCAGATTCAGAAGTCTGAGAAGTGACAATTGCAGCCTCGGCCTCCTGCTCACCTTCTGCTGCTGGCTGCAATTCCTCGTCTATCTTGGTTTCCTCATCATCAGAATCGGACGTCTTTCTGGTCCTCTTTTTTGGTCCACCCATACACATTAGGGCCTCCCAGGAAACAGAGGTGTCCATTTTCTTTTTGGGCTCCTCGGTGCTTTCAAGTTTATCTGCATTTTTATCTGTGTCAAGTTTATCTGTCTCCTCAGTTGGCTGATCCTCCTTGGTTTCCTCTTCAGCACACTTATCTGTTAATGCCGCACTCTCAGACGAGGACAGGGTGGCTGTCTTTCCTGGTTTTTCCTCTGGTGCTTCTTCATCACTATCAGATGACTGTTTCACTCGCCGTTTGGGCATTACAAGTTTCTTAAAGGATGACCAGGCAATGATACCCTCCTTTTTCCTCTCTCCATCAGCAACTTCACCATGGCTCTCTTGGCTTGATTCGATCTGGGGCACCTCTGCATGCTCCCCGGACTCTTCAGGAGATGACGGGCCACTATCGGGATTTGGGGCCTCTGCAGACTCAGTGGCAGACTGAAGTTGTTCTGCTGCGACCTCCCCAGAATCCGCTTTGGTCTCTGTTTCCTTCTTGGTCCTTTGTTTCTTAGTTGAGAGTTTTTTCAAGCCAGCACCAGTAAAAAGCTTCTTCAGGGGGCTTCCTGTTGCCTTTGTCTTCTCTTGTGAGCTTAGTAGCTCAGCCTCAGAAGTCACCTCTACTGTGCCTGATTCTTCATCTACACAAGGTTGAATTTTGTCCTCTTGTGTGACCTGTAGTTCCTCTGGAGGGCCTGTTTTGGCTTCCTCTTTGGGCTCTGCTTTGTCTTGAACTGTGGTTTCTGTTTCTGGCTCTTTCTTCTCTGTCTCTTGCTCAGCTTCACTCTTCAACTCTTCTTTTGCATCAACAGAAGCAGCAGCAGCCTCTTCTTTCTTTTCTGTCTCTCCCTCAGGAGCCACCTCCTTTTCTTCTTCTTCTTTTGTCTTTTTGATGCTGGTTTTCTTTTTAAGGTTAGAGAAGAGTCCTGTATTGAAGAGCTTTCTGAAAGGTGACACGGAGGTCTCTGGGCTTGTCACTGTGGCATCTGGTTCCTTTGGATCACCCTCCTTGACTGCTGCTTCATTTACACTTTCAGTAGTTTCAGCTTTATCACCATCTGCTATGACTTCAGCATTGGATTCTTCTGCCTTGATTTCCTTTGTTTCAGCTGCACTCTCCTCCACAATCGCTTCCTCTTTCTCCTTTGTTGGCTCTTCAGTTTTGCTTACCTCTTCTTCTTCTTTATCCTTGACCGTCAAAAGCTTCACTGGATCCTCCTCAACTTTGTCCTTCTTCAGTGTAAACTTAAAACCCACAAAGCGGAAGATCTTCTTGAATCCCACCTCACTGGCATCTTCACTTTTCTCTTCAGCTGCCTTCTCCTCAACAACCGAGATGTCATTGGCATCGTCAGTTGCTTTCTCCTCTTTGTCTTCATTCACTTGAGGAGCAACTTCATCCTGGATGGCATCCATAGTTTCAGAAGCCTCCTCTTTCTGAGCCACAGACACATCTGGCTGACCCACTAGAAAAGACAAGATATTCAGCAGATGTTCAGTCAGTGGTCATACTGAGAAATCACTAACAATGTCTGCATGACTGCTGTTAACATGGGGGATCCCTTAATTGAAGTAAATGCATGTTTTATGTCATTAATAAGTGTCCTGGTGGGATATGGAGATTAGAAGAAAAACGCCTCTCTAAGGCGACTAACGAAGTCTGAGAAAACTCAATTTGTTCCATCTAACCTTGTTCCAAACTTCAGTGATAACATCATCAGTTTTTGCGGGAAAAAGTAATGGAAAATGTTGGCCTATTCTTGGAGATTTTTAAATAAATTTTGATGCGCAATTTTATTCATCGTGATTTCTGCTATATTTGGGCCCCAGAAGACTCTTTCTGTAGAAGTCTTGGATAAAATTGCAAATAATCCAAAAATACACACATATTCAAATAAATGTTGAGGGAATAAGTGCCAGATGGTCTCTTCTGGTGCCCCAGCAAAGCACAAATGGCGTTAAGGTCTAGCCCAGCAGTTTAAGTTGCATACAGTTAACTAAGAAGATGATTTCTGAAGTCCAATGCTTTTATTGTGATCATTATCATGTGAACTCAATACACTAAACACGAATCTTGGGCTCTTATGAAAACAGCAATTACGCAGCCATGCAAACACATATGTCTGCATCCGTTGCTAAATTATACAGATCAACTGTGCATTCCTGTAACACTTTTCTGTTAAAGTACATAATAAAGATTAAAAACCGTTTTGGAAGATATACCCATCCTCCCCATATGCCGTATTTTTCATGCTGCATGGAGATCAAAGGTATTTCAAGATGCTTTAAACATTATCTAAATTTGCTTACTTGGCTATTAGCTAAATGGTATTTTAGATTGAGTTGATGTGGGATTCAAACCAAACAATGAAGGCTCCTCCAACTTACCCCTCCTGAAAATAAGTCCCAATCCCCTTGACCCAAATTCCTCCACAGCAGGATGGATGGGAACCCACCCCCTTCACAAGGATCACACACATACAAACACAAAAGCCTTCCAGCTCTCTCCGGTCTTTAAAAAAAGGTGGTGGAAGTGAAGCAACTTTTCTACTATCAAGTACTATCAGGCAACTTTGCATGTGTTGAGCCGACCGTAGCTACGCGGTCCAATGGGTGACGCCCAGATAACATAAACAAACCCTTCAGTCATTTGCTTTATTTGTAACTCGTTTAGCATAAACACTAAACTTATGTACCCAAATTACAAAAGTTGTGGGTGCCTGTAATTATACTAACAGTAAGCCGCATGTAATAAATTTTCCCATGAAGTTAAAAAATGTGCAAGTAGGAGGGGCCTGGCCGTTAGTAACACAGGCCTTGTGTGTCTACCTTAACATAAAACAGGAGTCATGTTGATTTTACAGACTGCTGGCATCTCTCCATTCTTTTTGATCCTTGTTTTCCAGCCAAACTCCTTTTTTTTTTACGAGGACACCGCTTTTTAACAACCTCAGCCTCCCTCCATCAATTCTCCTCTAGGCCAGGGTGTTAATGTGTGAAGGAGGAGGATGGGTGATTTGAATAACAACTGTACCCGAAAGAATGTGAGCGTAAAGGGAGAGGCTATAGGGGGTGAGGATGGGACAGATAAGGGATGAATGGGTGGTAGAACCCTGGGGGCATGTAGACACCAATGTTCGGATACTTAAAAGTAAGGAAGAAGGTTGTTTCCATACCAAACCAACGACCACAGCCTGAAATGATGCACAGAAGACACAGAAGACAACTAACTGTTGCTACAGATGGTTGAGGTGGCAGCAGCTCTCTCACCGTTCACAATCACTCAATTATATGCAAATCCTCACTATTAATTGTCTGGTGCACACACCCTTTAAACAAAAGAAGTCAGTTAAAGGGAGTCTACCCACGCCCTCCCCAAACGTACAGGCACCCCCAACCCTCCTTTCTGTAGGGCAAAAACAAAGATAGTAAAGTTTGTCTGTAGTCATTCTGAACCCATTGTCCCACTTTGACTACTTAAATGTGATTAAATCCACACACCCGCTCCTCCCACCCTGCCCGCTGCACCCAAATGACCCATATGAGATCTCCCTTAAATCTAATGAAAAGTTTCACATGATGGGACACAGGGAACTGTTTCTGGTCCTGGCGTGGGCTGAAACCAGGCTCTGTGAGCCATTCTCCAGACAGCTGTTGCTGTGATGTTATTTTCCCAGAGAAATTTGGCGTGAGACACTGGTGACCAAGTCTCTTACTAATCAGAATACAAAAAGCTAAAAACAAGTGGTTTATGCATAAACGTTCTGGAGTGCACAAAGCAAAACTGTCCCTGAGTGAAACCGCTCAGCCGTGATCAACAAACCACAGTGGCCATCAGCCACGCCCTCACAACAATGCCACTGGTTACACTCATTCATTTTAGGAGAACCCACGGCCAGTTACGCTTCACCATCAATAAAGTAACTCAAAACTCCACTAAAAACTGAACATCACCCCAACCTCAAATCAGTAACCCAAGAAGAACCCTTGTCTTACCTGTTAGAGTTATTGTACCAAGCATTGGTGAAGATAGTCCAAAAACAATTTCTCAAAAACCCAACAGCAAAAAAAACACAGTCAAACCAAAATCGGTGAGATGCTTTCTAAAGATTTATCCTGACTGATTTCTGTCACTTCCCTGCGTCTTCGACTGGCCCCCCTGTCTTAAGTCTTGACTCTGCTCTGAAGATCTGTCCCTCTCTCGCTGCTTCAGTGGTCTCAAACAGTATGAGGAGAAGAGAGAGCTCCACACACATTTCAAAAGACTGACACATGTGTCATGGTAGGACCACCCCTGTCTCCCTCTTCCTCCCTCCCCCTCCCTTTCTTCAGCTGTTCTGAATAAGCCCCCTCCTCCCCATCTCACCCACCCTCTACATCCAGTCGATCGGAGCTAAACCAGAAATCATGCTATCATCTCAATCATGCATATTATCTCTAACTGTTGTATATCACATTTAGTAGGAGCGGTGTGGGGGGGTTGAAGTTCACCTCTGACATTTATGTGTTGCCAACCTATAAAATACTATGAAATAAAAAGACCCGGCCCACTTTCTTATTTCATCTACAGGCCGAGCTAGTAGAACATAAGATGAAACTAGCGTTCCATAAAAACTCCAAACATCTTTATTCACTTGTACGAAACCCAAACTGTGTTAACCCAATGCAGATCTATTTAAATCATCTTTTGTCTGAGTGGGCGGGGGGGATGGAAAGAATGCAGATAAATCCTCAGGTAAACACCAACATAATCAGATCTGTCACACTTCAGCATTGTCCCAGAGGAATGTGTGAATTCCAGTGAAAAGCCTCCCAAAGGGGTGATAACAGCAATAATCAAGTACTGTCTGAAAGGCACCCCAGCCAAGCAAATCCATGGCTTTACTTATAGAAGCAGAAGATAGGTCGCTGTGTCTTAAAACATTTTCTTGCGTTTCTAATGTGTAAATGAAGAAAACCAAGGCCGAATCTTTCATCAGGACCCAAGGGACAAGATGGGACAAAATAAATAAATAGACCCAAGGAGAAAGTCCCAAAACTAATATGTTTTGAGTTTATTTAGACATTTTATCACACTGGTGAATAAGGGCGGGGTCTAGCATAAAGAGGCCTCTTCATTTAGTCAGTAATTTAATAAAAAATGTCATTGTGACACAGTGCTGAGCCATTCAATTATGGCTGACTCACCCAGTCGGCATTTCACTGTATGTACTTTACGGCACAATGAATGCTGATGCTGAATGGACAGTGAGTCAGACTTGAAGGAATTTAAAAAAAAAATAGGGCCAGAGTCCCGCTGTGGACTCGGCCCACATCTTCCTTCTGACCCTCCCGACTTCCTTAGTGTGCTTCATACAAAGCGGCCACATTCCTGAACGTTCATACATCCTGAGAGATTTGAATGTGGCGAGGGCTTCAGGCCGCTGTCCGTGAGAAAATAACGCGTGCAGCGCAGCGTATGGATTGTGGCAACAGAGGAGCCGCGCTGCTCAGAGATAACGTTTAGAGGAATCACAAACACGTTATTCCATTTATTCCACTGTCATTTGTTTTCGCTGGAGCTTTCTTTGGGTTTCTGCTATCAATTACACCAATAATCACCCTGGGTTTAAGTTTGCGTGGAGGGTTTCCAAAGGGTTTCAGCAATATCAGGTTAAAGTTTGGGGAAATGTGGCTTAAATTATGTGAGGAACATCCATTGGATGAAGATAGTTTTGAATATCGCACCCTACCCAATTTTTTTTTCAAAAATCACAATCACAGAACGTCCGCAAAACAAAGGGAAGCCGGGAAGCGAAACGCTGAAACAGTGATTCTAGCAACGAGCAGACGGGAATATTTGTTGAAGTAATAAAAGGAGACACCAGGGCGCTAAATGAACGAGAGGATTTTGTGATTAAAATGCGTGACAGGATGACTCCACACGTATCTGGCTAAATCAAAAAAACGTGCCTAACTTCAGGAATGTGTGAGGAGGGGGTCTTGAATGACCTACGCCTGGGGTGGGGGGTTGGGGTTCTGGGAGGTTCCGGCCTTTTTGTTCCTTGCAAAGAAGTGGATGACATCATCGGGACAGTAGAGACGAAAACCCCTCGTATTCTTCCAAGAACAGGGGAGGGCGATGCCGAAATAATTGGAGGAAGGGGAAACGATGTGTGCGAGGGTGTGAAACTGCCCCCACATCAGAGAGGCCAATTTAGTACCTCTATTTTTGCAACTTCTCACATCGGCGCTCCAGCCCTCTTTAATCCGTCTCCCTTTCTCCCACTTTCCCCGTCTGTCCCCTAAACCTTCACAAACCCCCATCCCAGCTATAATCCTGTTTGCGTGTGGGCCGGAAGATGTGGATAAGGACGCCGGGCAGGAAACTCCGCTTTCTTGACATCACCGTTTCCTCTTCCTCTCCCCCATTTCCTCGAGGTACACATCATGACGTACTCTGTCCAGTCACTCATTAGCTGCTGAGTCTGAACATTACACAATGAGCCTGTTGCTGCGCTTCAATATTCAGTCCTGTTCAAAGCTGCTAAACAACCGCTCCTTCTTAAAATCGATCTCATCCCGGGGCGGCTGTGAGAGCAGCGCCGTTTCTGACCGTCTTCCAAGAAGACAAAACAAAAATGCTTTTAAATATGGTGCAGTGCAGCGTTTCCCCCACTGGGATATGTTTAGCCGGCCCATGCCATCTGTTCTATTTGCATTCCTGAAATATCTGCACCAGCAATTTGGCATTTCAGTTGTTATTATGAATCACCCCATTCGCCAGTAGCCAGCAAATTGTTCAAATTGGGGACATAAATATGGAATGACTTCCGATTACAAGAAACGTTGTGCTTTGTTCGATCTGAGCAGGAATTCTGTAAAACAATGGGTCAGATTGCTCATCGCACCCCCGGGGCACAGACGAGGTTTCCTGCTCCGTGCCAGTTACATGTCACTGCTCTACACACCATCACCACTTCTTCCTCTTCTCCATCATCCCGACCCCATTATTAATGCACGACTCTCTTTATGGTCAGTTCGGCTGAGATCTATTTACTTATGCCGGATCCATCACATAAAAAAACGTCCATCAGGACAAGTAGCTGAACCGAAGCCGACGACTGCCTCATTTTATCGTTGGGGTGAGCAGTGCGTCCGCCATCATTTCCGTTGACCTGTGCATAATGAAAATTGAATTATTATTTTCAACGTGGGGGGGACACATCATTTAAAAGCAACAGGGGTGGAGGGCTATGTCACATTCCTGGTCCATTTTCTCATTGCTCTGAGTGCCTGGGGGAGGTCAGGGGTTAAGGATCCAGATTAGGTTCTCTGATGACGGAAAAGATGAGAGGGACTCCGACAGACACGGAAGAGTCCTGAGGGCTTCTGTCACATGACTTTTAATGTATAACTGAGACTACAGGTCCAGTTTAGCTGCATTATAAGTACTGTGGAGTTTTAAAAAGTATACTTGGGTATATATGACTTACATTTTGCAGCTCATTTGTGGTATAAGTCTAAAGATTTCCTCGCAACCTGAGTGCAAACAACAGAAAAAAGTGCACAGGAACATCGTGGTAGAAGCCGAAAGGTATTGCAAATGAGGCCGGAGATCCAAAAGGGGACAATCTGGCGGCTGGAATGTGTTATGATTGACGGCACGGCGCAAAGCTTTGCTGGCACAGATCAGACAAAGAAGGGAGAGGCTCCTTCCACAGGCATGATGTAGGTTTTAGCAACGCGGCCCTGCGCTTCCCCCGAGACCAGTGTGAGTAATTCCACCCTGAAGCCAAATCATATCTGCACACAAACACACAAGCGGACCACAACCTATAAACCTTGTTAAAATTAACACCTGGAAGAGCCACAAAATGAAAAGTGGAGCACGAAGGCGGTGAATCATTCTGACAACACTCCCGGGACTAAGAGAGATTGAAAAACGCGTCCTACTTTACTCAGACTACTACAGCATTTGGCTGTGCGTATCCTTGACAAAAACATCTGATCTTGGCTGTAATTGCTGCTTTATTGCAGCCAGTGTGATACAACTCAAAATGCACAAGTTTCCATGATTGCATGGAGACAAAATCCCAGGTTCTGCTGCGCTCTGCACGTACGCAACTTGCTTTAGTCACGGATTTAGTGAGTGCAGAGCAGATATGCAGTTTCAGTCCGTCCAGAAAGGCTCCATCCGCAGCGCCTGTGGGACATCTGGAAGGGACCATCATCGCTCAGGCCGGTGAATGACATCAACTATGATGTCAGCGCTTGGACTCCCACCGCAGCCCGTCAGCCCACACCCTGAACTCAAGCAGATGCAGCCGACGCATGGATGCAGATGTGCGTTAGGAGGGGGACCACGTGGTTCCTTAACGCGAGATTAATCTCGAAAAAATGAGCTGTTTCTGTCTTCATCGTTGTCTATTTTAGTCCTCTTCTTCTTTGGGAAGTTGCACTTAAAATTCAGTCCTGAGCATCTGGAATGAGGTTACGCAATTTTTCAGAACGACCTTCAAACTGTGTTCACCCACATTTCTTCTTTCATTTCCTCAGAAAATATTTGAATTCTCATAAACGGCACAGCCATCTGTTCTTGCTCTCCATTCCCCAGCAGTCCTAAAGTACAGACAGAAATAAGTTTTTTTCTAATGAGCAGCCGACAGAATTGTGACCTGGTTTTAGTGCGGCTGCTCTTGTTCGACACCACCTTTGCAGTCGTGTTTTCTCATGAGCGTGGTGATTTGATGAGGGGCCAAAGACAGCAGCGGTCCCGTGTGTTCACAAGGACACACTGATGCAAACCTGGGGGAGACGGCAGATAACTGTGGATAAAAGTGCTCCGTCAGGGCAGAGATGGGAGCAGAATTTAAAGGAGCCAACATGGCTGTTACGGACCGGGGCTTCTACTAGAAGTTACTATTTACTAATGGAACTTGAAATCTTCTTAGGGAACTTTAGTAAAAGTCAAATCTTCTTTTGTCCTCCTTTAAAGTGAAGTAAAAATAACAAATTGCTAACAAAATATTCATTCAGAACTTAAATTTTCAAAGTTAAAAGATGCTGGGAAGCAATCTTTGTGTTTGAGCTGCTGCCGTTCAAACGTTCCGCCCTCCCTGATAGGAGAGATTACGGCTCGTATGCCCTTCGTTTGATCTGCGGTCTGACTTTTGCTGCTATCAGACAGATAATTCTTAGCTTCCCGTCTTCCCACAATGCAGCGCTGGCTTTATCAGGCTGCCTATGAGGTATAGAAGCGAAGGGCTGAGATAATTCTCCTTTTCTCCTCTCATCTCTCTGTGATCAAACTCTTCACAGTAAAGGCCTCGTTCCTCTCCCAGACGCTGCGGAACACAACCGCTTAGAAATGCTGTATTAAGTTACTCCATCAGTGAAGAAATGCTTCATTAAGTAGCTTATTAAACAGGTTATTTGAGTGGTGTGTGACATATCTCTGTGTTTTATGTAGTATAAGGTTACTCTCTGCGCTGCGGGGCACAGATTGCTTCATGCAGGGTCTAGGTCATGGCCTGCTAAATATTTAGGGAGGGTGTCCGGGACCCTGCTGCCCTCCCAGATTGAGGGGGGGGGGGGGGGGGGCAAAGACAATAAGCAAACATGGTGAGTGCAGCTGCACAGGGACAGCAGGTTGCTGCAAATGTTTAAGTGGCAGAATCTGATTCCGTTCGTTTAGGTTTAGTTAAAGATGATCCCAGATTAGAATTTAAAAATGAGTCCCAAGTGTGCAGTGAACTGTTCCACTTGTTCCAAAGTTTTGACTATTTACGGCATCTGGTTGTAGTGAGGATTTAACCTTGCAAATTCAGTGTTACACAAGAGAAATTGAATGAGTCCATATGTAAACCGTCACTTATTTTCCTAAGACCTGAAGGAAAATGAGAAATACGTAGCATCTGGAGGATGTAAAGTGCAGTGTCTTACTGGTGTTGACAAAAAATGATTGTTTAAGAGTTAAAGAGATCTTGCAAAATTTCGAAGACGGTCACCCAATCACACACACACACACACACACACACACACTGAAAACAGACCCCACACACACAGGCTTACCTTCTGCTGCCGCTGAAACAACAGCAGAAAATCCCCAACAACAAACTCACACGCTGCCATTATTTCTTCAACACACTGCAAACAAACAACACATGACAGACAGATACACACACACACACACACACACACACACCTTCTGCCAGCGTGTTGTCCTCTGAGTGTCCGTTCAAGCTGCTCATGCTGGAGATTTGCCCATTTTTCTGCATCGCCTTGAAGAAATAAAGAGAGAAGATAAGTTGAGAGAAGCTTTTTCTCAATGTTTGAGGCCTTTTCATGCACATAAACACACTGCGTGAGACCGGAAATGTGTGTTAAACTGAATCCTGGTACTTTGGTTTTAAGTTTTATGATCAGTAAATTAACCCGCCTGGACAGTCAGGGCCTTACTTGGTGTGGCCTGCTGATACACATCCTTATATAGTTTGAGCAGCACAAAATTCACATCGGGTCACAAAGGTCAAATGTCAGGCAGAGAAACACACTGATGTTACAACAAGTGCATTCTACACAAGCGGATGCTTCAATACATGCGTGTCACCTACAACAGCACAGTTGTCTGGCAGTATTTTATCAGAGGATCAGGGTCCTGACAGGGTCTCTGGCTGCGATCAGCACCCAGTGACAGTCAGACAATGGCAGGCAGGCCAGAGCATTGTGTGTCCAGACCAGGGGAGAGGGAACCAGAGCCTCCCAACAGAGCTGCTAATCTTACTAATGGACTCATCAGGCTGCGTTCCCACCAGCCACAGCTCCTCTAGGAAAGCCCTGAAAAATGACACCGCCGGGGAGACCTGCGACAGGTTCTGGGGGGGACTTGCTAAATGATGAAAACGTCCAGTGGGAGGGCGAAGGTAGGGGGAAGGGAGAAGCACAAACACCTTATCAGTGCGTGGCTCCCCATGCCACAAACAAAAATGAGCTTAGTCAGAGTTGGAGAATTCTGGAGCCAGTTTAATTCAGCAGCATCACGCAGAGATGAGATAATCTCCTCCTCCCACTGATAGAAGAAGCGCAAATGTTGAAGAAATCTGAAGCCTGACATTTGTTTTAAAGGGGCACTCGTGTTTACGATAACAGGCGCATTTGTCAGAAAGCAGGATGCTGCTGTAGTTATAACCATGCAGACCTGAGCTTTGAGCCATCTGATGACCTCTGGACCCGCAATGACCCCGCCCTACCCCAACGTCTCATGGTTGGCATGCCCAGGATTCCTCGCCGTAGAAACCTCCACGGACCCCAAAACACCTGACTCTGGCCTTATTTTAGCCCATCTCCCTGAAGTTTTTCACCCTTTCACCATATGTGTCCCCAAGTTCCCACAGACCCTGGAAAAACACACGTGTTGGACGGAATAAACTGGTCGCTCAGTGATTGACAGCAGCTCCTAGACGACATTAACAACCGAAAAAAGGTGTATTTTTTGGCTTTCTATCACTAAAACAACTGCTGTTTTGGATCTGGAAGAGCAGCAGATGAGTTCCAACTCAGTATAACCCACATATACGACCGTGGAGTCCGATTGCATTGACTCGTATCACAGAAGAAAAAAATGTCACTTTGGTTTACAGCTGATATAAACTGGAGCTGACCCGGACCCGTAAGCTGATAGCTGGCGAGCTGCTCCGAATTCCTCTCGTGTCCCAGATAGAGTATGTTGAACTTTCACTGCCAACTGTGCATTTTCCACATGGCTGTCTGGACGACGTGGTTTGCCACAAAGACCGACAGACACATTTGGACTTGCCCAAAAATGATGCTAAGAAGGATGAAGAGAATTTCTGTTGTTTTCACTCTCTGCTTTGCTACTCTTGTTGTTATTTCTCTCAGTTAAAGCTAGTTTCACCCCCCCCAACCCCTGATTCTCTACGATTAGGGGCTCCGGGACAGAACTGCTGCACCCTCTCCTAAATCACCTGAAGGCAACAGAACAGATAGAAAGCCAAACATAAGAGTGCAGGAGGTGGGGGTCAGTGGAAAAAAAAAGAATGAATGCCAAATTACATCTGTCACAGAGCAGGACTTCAAATGGCCTTTATTTACTGCAAATCTGGTGATTTTGATAAACGGGGGGGAAAAAAAAGATTTTGGCTTTGTTAAGAATGGACAGCTGCAGTTATCACGTCAGGGTTATTCCCAGAGTTCTTGTGCACGCGTAAGCAGAATCACGGTAGGCGGTAACAGGCTTAAAGACCCTCAGTGGGGTCGTAGTTGGACGGCGGCAGTTAACCTCGCGACCCCTGACCCCTGAGGTGCAGACAGAGCGCACGAAAGGAGGAGGATGTCATCGTGAATGGGAGAGATAAAACCAGAGGGAGACGGAGGACAGAGAAGATAGAAAAGCGAGAGGAAATAAAGACATCATAGCAATTATTTACTTACATTTAAAATTATTCACTATTGTTTATTTGTTAAGAATGCTAAGAGAGTCCTTTAAAATAATGGGAAGATATTTTTGACACTTAAACAATTGTTCATTCTTATACTAGTGATATGTTATTTACATTCAGATGCTGTGCAATCGACCTAAATATAAAGTAGTTTGGTGTTACGCTCCGAGTGGCTCAGGAATGTCAGCCCTGTTTCTTTACACTAAGATGTGCTAATACGTTGCTAATTTGAGCAGTACCACACGAGAGGAGCAAAAGGTCTCGTAAATAAGACATAAATAGGCCTGTCAACCTTACTTTCAACTCAAATTTTGTGTGAAACACTTCCATCCTGATGGTTCGAGCTATAAAAGGAGCTTCAAATGAGCTGCAGGAGCTTTTCCTGGTAAACATTTCAGTCATGTCTGATGGGAGCAGTTCAACCATCATGTCCACAGCCCCCCCCCCCCCCTTCATGTCTACTCACCCCTGGCAGCTCTCCATCTATTATCCCTGACCCCAACATTCACATCATACCAAAGATTAAAGTCTGACAAGACCCCCAAACAGCACTCTCACTCTTCCCACAATCCTCTGCTCAGGTGCTCCCGCTGTGGGTACCTGCACGTGTGTGTGAGTGTGTGTGAGTGTGTGTGAGTTTAAAAGCTCCTGAAATGAACCAAGTCTGACTGCGTCACTTCAGGCCCCGACGACAGATTTACAACGTTGTGGAAAGTGAGCATCATTCCCTCTTTTAGTCCAGCTCAGCCCCACGTACGGCGCAGCTCTGACTTTATTTACGGCCGTTTTCAGGAAAAGAGGCACTCGTCTCGATAAATCCGACAGCTTGTGCAAACACACAGTCTAACGCTGTATATGGAAAACCTCCCATACTCGCAGTGGCGTCGCTTTAATGGACGGGTTTAGAGGATCCATTCGACGTGCGGCTCGGCTGAAGAGGAGGAGGAAGAAATCGTCCTGCACCGCCTGTCAAAATACAGTTTAAAAGTTCAGGACCGGAGTCGGTGATGCAACATCTGGTGTGATACGTGATGTAAAAAGCCTGTGCCAAGTGAAATATGTGGATCACTGGATCCACCCAGGCTGGGATGAGGCCCGGTTCTTAAAAAGACAAACAAGTTCAAATGTTTAGCCCAATATCAATCACATAAATCCACACCAAAGCCTCGTGTAAACAGTCAAAAACATTATTATTAGTCATGTTTACATTTCTTCAAGCATAAAATCAGCAGCGTACTCTATCATATTTCTACAGTTGCTCACGGCAATCAAGAGTATTTGGAGAGCCAACAGAACGCTTGTGTTCAGCTCGTCCTACTGGACCTGTTAATGGGATCCTGCACTGTGACTTGGTGTCATTTTAAATAAAAATTAGCACTGTGTTCAGTAGCTGTAAGCTGTGTGTCTACACACACACACACACACACACACACACACACATATATACCGTATATATACACACTAGTGATGTCAAATCTTTGGTTCTCTGGCCATTTGCAGTCAGAATAAGCTCAGCTCAGCCTGAGAGAAAAAGCCAGTCTAATATTTATTTTACATTTATTCGGCTTGATGAGCAGCTGTTTCATTGCAGTTTGTTTCCCGTGCGCGATGTGACGGCAGAGAAAACCTAAAGGAAAAGCAGCAAACGCTCCTCTCACCTGTTGACTGGCATTCCAGGACCGCGTTGTCCAACCGAGTCTCTACATACCTCCCACAAACCTGTGTGCTTTCCATCACCCTCGCACCTTCATCTGTACGCCTGTTACAAACGACAACGGCAAATGGACCCCAACAACCTGGCCCAGGAAGGACCCCCCAGGATACCTTCACGTTTGAGCCACACTGGCCGGCGTTTGACCCCGCAGGCGTGCCTCTAGAAGTGGGTTGAAACAACAAATGACCCCCACGTCCTGAAACTCCAAATATCTCTGAGCCTTGATAAGCATCTGAGCTCCAGAGTCCCATGTGCGAAAAGATGATGTCTGTAACGAAGGTGTCTGGAACGTGTCCAGACACTATAAATATGGTTCTAATTACTGACACAGTTAAACCAGACTGTTTGTTTTGGCTTTAGGCCTCAAATTACTCTCAGATTACTGTCTCACTTGATCTCGGGTTTGGTCGCTGAAACAACATTCAGGGTCACAGATTTCCGTTATTCACTATATATATACAACATTACATTAAATACCTTGCAAGCTTTCTTGAAAATAATGCTTTTTTTAATCCAGAAAATAAACATTTAAATTAGTCTATAAATATCAAGGGCCCCATTAATGATGACAACACAAGGAAGTCAGGGGACTTTTTAAAGACTGGTTTGCAGTATTTAGATGCAGTTAAAAACAGCATGTGAAAGAAATAAATCCGTTTTCTCCCCTCATCTCATTATGCTCATTTACCTGCTGAAAATAGCAGTTGCAAGACTTTCAAATGAAATCACTCCGATCAGCTCCATCAGCTGTTTGCCTAGCTCCAACGTGCCTCAGAAGCATAAACAATGAAGAGGAAAAAAGCTGGGCTTTGTCGGATTAATAGAACCTAGACTGAAATGTGATTGTGTTGAACACAGACGAGCACATGCTCTCTTTGCCGTGTACCCAGAAGCTCCTGAACCACCTTAATTAAAAAGAAAATGGAGTCTTCTGTGAGGGCTGTAATTACATTCAAGAATCTCACCAACCTGTTTAAAAAAAACAACCTGAATTTAAACTGGGGAAAAATTATTTTCATGTGATTAAAATCAGATTAATAGCTGTAGTGCTGTGATTTGTGTCACGCGCCCCTGATCCATCCTGTGGCAGCGAGTCAGCGCGGACCCTTTCTTTGTTAATAATCACAGAAAAAAAAGCCGTTACTCTTATTTATAGCGTCATTATTTTGATAAGTTTCTGATGGCAATGACGAGGAACCGGGTGAAGTAGATTCCTTTCGGCCGAAAGATGAAGCTTTGTAGTGATAAAGGACACATCCTTCATCTTTTCCTTCATGTTGGGGAGTCACGGAGGCTCAGCACTGTTGCATCAAAGCTGGAAAAGACAAACGATCCCCCTGGAGACGACTTGTCTGATCCTTTTTCCACACAGATTTTTATAAAGTCACCATCAGACGTGTGATCGTATCTGCTTCAAAACACCGGCCACTCATTGATCGGACCTAGAAATATTATTATATTTTATGCTCTTACAAACATAAAAGGGTAAAAAGGGCACAGTGATTATACGTAAAGACTGTAATTACCTTCCAATGCTGCTCTGTTGTGCTCAATAAGTTACTGGTTATTGGCTATGTTGGAGTCATGTGCTTAGTCACAGGAATTAGAAATGCAGTGAAACCACATGATACTGTAGATTCAGCAAGATGGCAGCTGCTCAAGCCTGGCGAGTCACTGTTTGCCCTTGAAAAGCTCTCTCTCTCTCTCAGACACACACACACACACACACACACACACACACTGTGCTCGGTGAAGCAGTTAATGCTGCATCAGGACCACGACTGATGAAAAATGGATGTGCAAAAAAAAAAAAAAAGTGGGGGGAGGCAGAAAAGGCAGAACAAGAGATGAAGAGGAGAGCACACCTCCGTCAGAGCTTAAAAATACCTCCTGACGCACTGAAGGAGCAAGAGTGCAGGGGATGATGAGAGGACCGGGGAGCTTATCTCAACATCCGAACAGTTGTATGAAGTGGGAATCAACAACGTGGTCCTGCTTCCTGAGGATGAGGACAAATGACACCAGTAACCTGGGGACTCCTGCACCCACGTGCACGGTGGCCATTTTGCTCAAGACGTGTAAAATGGTCAAGAAAAATCGGCTCGAATGCTGAGTGGGAGAGTGCAGGCGCACGTACAGAAAGATTTGAAAAAGAGAGAAAAGGCCAGGAGAGTAGAAGCAGAAGAGGGATTATTTTAAGCACAACATTGCAGTAAAAAGCCCGTCCGGACCCAAACAGAGGGAGACGTCGCCTTCTGTAAACATGCAAACATGCGATAAATATCCTTAATCTCTTTTGACGTCGAAGAAACATTCATATTAAAAAAAAATCCAATTTGGAGCTGATTAGTTTATAATTTATAGGAATATCGCCAGCAGGAAATACGAATATAACCTTAATGAGCTTGTGTCACATCTAATTCCAGAATAATTGAAGAGCTGGACGAGGTAAACGTCGATCCATCGGTGCATTAGCAGGATCCTCCCGCCTCCTCGGCTACATCCTCTGAGCTCCCTAAACTCGTGAAGCAATAATAAAATCTAGGCAGCTCTGGCTGCTGGTACCTCCAATCAGAATGATTGATTGGAACAAAGTAGGTGTAACGATCCCTGCGGGGCGGTGAGGAGGCCAGTGGCCGCTGGCCAGGGCTCATCAATAAGGGTCAGCAGCTGCCCACACCTCCATCAGTCAGAGAGGAGGAAACGGATGAACGCCTGTGCACAGACAGCACCTTAACTCAATAAAAGCTCATTTTCAGTCCTAAATTTAGCCTCCACGTGAGTGTGGTCGCATGTCCTGTGTCCACAGCAGGTTACATTATGAAGACGTACTGCAAATATGTGGCAACAACTAACTTTTATTGGGATGAATGCATGCTGGAGCCTTTTTACAATATCCTTTGCAAGAAATGCAAATGGAGAGAAATCTCTTCTGAAATATTACGTAACCTTGTGGTGCGCCGCCACCGTCGGCCGGGCTTGTTAATAAATGCAATAAATTGATGGGGGCAGGGTTGGGATTGGAACAAAGAGGCTCTGTTTTAGACAGTAATGGAGCTGGCGGTCCATCTGAGAGAGTCTGGTCGAGGACAGATTAATCAGCAGCAAACCACTTCCTGTTATTTCCCATCAAGGACAAGAGAAAAGAACACATAAATATGATTCCCTCTTTGAGACACAAGTCACTAGGCTGCTGTCACACAATATAAAGGGAAGACGGGGGGACGTGGAGACTAGATTTCAAGGATCCTGGTGTTTTCCTCACATTGACGTGTCCACATTCTCTTCATGGATGGATGGATGGATGGATGGATGGATGGATGGATGGATGGATGGATGGGTGGGTGGATGATGACTGTGAAAAGGCTGGTTTTTATTGCATCCTGTTGACTTCCAGCTGTAACCTGTCTGATTGGATTAAGCTTGTCGTAAACGGGTTTTACTGTTTGTTTTTCGTAATGGAACGTTTAATTGGAAGTGGGTGATTTCAGTGAATTAAACAACTGTGCTCCTGGCTCCGCCCCTGCCAGCACCACCCGCTGCGCCAGGTAGGAGGTAAGACGGCAATACGCGGCTTTTCATGTCAGCCTGACAGGTGCCCCTCTAGCTTTCCCTCTTTTTACTCCACCTCTCTCTCCACGTTCATTCCTTCCGTCTTGTGTTAGCCCAGCACACACGGGGGCCCCCAGCTTGTCCTGAGTTATCCTGAATGGAGCTTCTGTCTGACCCCTTTGCCCCACTCCCAACTTATTCTCCTTCTTTCTCTCTGATAAACAAGATAATCAGAGCCACAGCAGCATCTGATCATCTGCAGCCCATTATGCAGCAATGTTCCTACGTTAATTAGCACATTATCTTACGTAACATCCATCTTGGATCATTGGAGTCACCTGCTCCAGCTGTCAGGGTGGAAGAAGTGGACACGAGAGGGAGTCTCGTGTTCAGGTGGTCACGTATGTTTGTAATTGCCCGCTTATGACTTACGTGTATTGCAAATGCGTTGATATTTATTATGGCTCCTGGTGAGGTGAAATTCCTGGAATTTTCTTCTCATTAATAGTAAACATAGACTCATACACAGTATGTGGGAGAGCTTTGTCCCTTCTGCCTGCAGCACCATCTGAAACAAAAAGAAATCTGGTCCCTAACTAGATTATTTTAGATAATCTACCCATCTAATCTGGTATTTCAGACCAGATGACCAGAAGTTGATATAACAAAAATAACAATAATAGTGGAATCATTTAAGGGCAAAAAAACCATGTTTTGTTTCATGCAGCAAAACAAAGAAATAAATATTATCTCAAATATGTATTTTGGGGGAAAAAAATGCACATTGGGTGTCTGTAAAGTGTTTAAAGACTGGCACATGTCCTGACATGAATTTGATTATTCTTATTAGAGAAGATCAACATAATCAGTGCAGAAATTCCCAACCCAACACACATTCTCAAGAGACGCAGCAGCCAGTTTCAACTCCATCAAATCTTAATCTGAGCACTCATCCATTTCAGTCCCTTTATCACAGATCCTTGGGTGAGAAGCGGATCTGACCCGCCGACCTTAAAGCTCAGTAGAGCTGGTAGGAGCTGTGACGAGAGCAGGTGGCGAAACCCAGTTATTAACAGGAGCTTCCCAAATATTCATTCGCACCATGCTGTGTAATTTACACCGAGGTGACGGGTGCAGTCACTCACACGATCCAAAGCCAGTCGTCCATACAAAGGTTTGCAAATGTTGGCCCTGAGGAACCTGAGCGGCACACGTCGGTGAAGCACCTGCGCTCACAGCAGCATTTTTACCTTAAACCATTCATTATTACATTCAAGTGGAAATTTGCTCTGATTCAAATGTTTTAAATCAACACGTGTGGCATGATGAGGACCTCAGCGGGTTTAATCTACCGTTGAGTCCGGTCTGGTTTCATTTTCAGTGGCTTTTATTGTGGAAAGTCTGTCCTTCAGTTTCAGCGCTAATGGCGCCCTCAGACCGCCGCGGTGGCGTTTCTGTGGCGTCCAGGTGACGCGTGTGCATGTCAGTGTGCATGTCAGTGTTTATATGGACTGCTGCCGCGGCTGCCGCGGCTGCTGCGGCTGCAGGGCTGCAGACAGCTCGTCCCATTACTCAGCAGAAAACTGCGGTTGCGCACATGGAGCGTGATGCGCACAAATTTCAACACTGGATCTAGAGGAGGATTGCGGGTGTGAACACAGGCGGAGGGCATAAACAACCGCATTTGGGAGCAGGTTTACACGGATGAACGGCGGACAGTGGTCTGGCTGTACCTTGCTCTCCAGGACGCCGCCTCCCTCCTGGATGGCGCTCAGCTCCGCGGCGGAGGCTGACACCGACGCATCCTCCTGGCTCGTCGCGTCCCGCTGCACTGAGCTCTCTGCTGCTCCCATGGCGAACAACCACAAAAGTGAACTTTTATTTCTCCCGTGAAAACAGACGGCACAGCCTTCCTGGATAACCACGAGAGTATTTTCTCTGTTTTGAATTTTCAGTATCCAGAGGGTCCAGATATGAAGCTCGACAGCGCAGCTCCGCCCCGGGGTGGCCTGGATCAGGAGTGATGAGGAGCGAGGACCAGCAAACTCTTTTCAGGACAGTGTGGACCCCCTCCCCTCACTTATCACATGGTGCTGCAACACAGGTGGGGCTGGTGGAGAGAAGTCCAGGGGTTCGGTGAATGCTCTGTTATAAAAGATGACGGAAAGGAATAATGGTGCATAATCATTGACACGAATATTTTAACTGGAAGGATACATTTGAGCAGGATTTTCTTATATTTCTCTGCAGAAAAAAAGTGCACTATGTTGCACGTTATATTTAATGCCATAGCACATCAACTGTTAATTTTACTGTAATATATTGTATTTTTCTCACATGAAATGTGTTGTTTTACCATGAAGAAAGCTTAATAAAATCCCAGAGAAAGATTGATTTTTTTTTAAGTAATTGTAAGAAATTGGTATGATTTGCTAAGTGATTCTATCAATTTCCAAGCTTTCATTTCAATGCTCTGAATAAACGTAATAACTGACCCTGAAGGGAAACTGTACTGCATAACAGCCAAACTTTATTTTTACATCAGATTATGCTCTTGGTCTTGGATTTGCTGGATGAACAGACTTGAGAGAGTTGGTTTATTGACCCCTGGCAGGCTGTCAGTGTGACTGGATGCTATTAAAAACCCTCCAGAGGTGAGACTGAGGGGATCTTTGCTCTCTTGCACATATTTCCTGGTTAGAAAATTGTAAAGAGGTTTTGGAATAAAAAATATTCCGCTGGTAACAAACATCTCAGACTCTTTTCAGAAACATTTTTGACACTTTGACATTTTAATGACCTGTTTGGGTGGTTTCAAAAGGATGATGCCATTTTAACATGCACAACTCCTGATGGTTTTCAGGCTAATGGAGACAGAATCACATCGTTCTATTGTAACCTATTTGATTAGCTTGTGAGTATTGGTGGGTTGCTTCTATTTTTCGGTTTCAATTATCTCTAATATAATATAAATCTGCATTTGTTTAACCGTGTAAATACACATTATATCAACTGTTTTCTTTGGTGCCAATGTCACACTTTTTGCTTCTAAATAAAAAATAGAATCTGGGCCGCAAAAAATAATTTACTCCTACAAATACATTTGTATTTTGACGTTGCTTTATCTAAAAAATTGACTCTATCAAGCTTTGCGCACCTGGTTAAAGGAGTGAGGTTGATGAAGTCCCTAGAAATGGGATTGTTTTAGAGAAGAAATTAAGTGACGCATGAGGGAACAAAGGTCTTATTACTTACTGTGAATATTTTGGAAACGTTCCCACGGCTCATGATGCTTTTTTATTTTTTGAAACAGCGAAATGATGGGAAACGTTATGTTCTTCTGACCGAGACAGGGTAAGCAGAAGAATGTGACCTCCTGAGGGGCGATGTCTGCTCTGGGCACCGATACATCCCACCAACTTCACTTGCAGGGTGGGTCCAGTGAGGCCGCCGACATAGTCAAGACATTTAAGGAGTTTGAGATTTGAAACAGATGTGCCCAGACGACAAAAGTTTAAATAAATGAAACCAGTTGACGCAAATGCAACGCTGAGCCGCTGAGAAGGACCTGTCCTTGGTACTGAAGTCTGGAAGAATATGAAATACAGGCTTTAAAACTGGAGATGAAACAACTTTTTTTTTTTTTTTCAAAAAAGAGCATCAACAGGTTGTCAGCAAATCTGTCATCTGTCCAAAACGAGAGGGTTCAGCCTCATAAATGCACAAACAGGGGGCTGGAGGGCTACTCTATTAATGAGAGCATTGCTGCAGCCTCCACTGTACTTTAAATGGATGGTTCTGCCTGGCTGACACAGACAAACAGAGTGAGCAGGTGTGGAATGCCAAATATGACAGGCACACACATGTACACGCATTCCTGCCGGCTCTTCCTTGTCAACCCAAACAGCCAATAATGACAGATGTTGCACGCTGAAGCGCTGCTGCGGCCTCCACACGCTCGGCTTTTAGGCACCCATCTGGGGCGGAACGACCCCGGTGAGTTTGGAAGGAAGGATGGAAAACAAACGTCAAAAACGTGACTGAAAACAGAAAGAAGAGGGAGGAGTGGGGTGTTTTCGTTGTCTGGAGATCCTGAAAGGTCCACGGGTCCAAGCAGCTGCTGACAGCTGCTGGCTGCGGAAACAAAAACACCCCATCTCGATATAATCGGGTTTAATTCAATAAGGCACAAACTTGGGATCTTTGGCTGAACAACTGGACTTTCTTGGTTAGTTCCCCGCTGGCTTTAGAATGTTTGATTTAATAAAACAAGCACACCTTCAGGAAATTGTAATAACTTTACATTCATTACATTTTCTGAATGGAAAACCATCCATTCACTAAGGACTACAGAGCCGTGACAGATGGCCAAATGTGTTTTTAAAGAACAGTTAAAGTAGCTTAATAACAGGGATGACAAACCGCCACCTGTGATCTACAGCAGCGAAACATTCAGCAGGTTCGGACACTTGCAGTCACATTAGAGCCTTTTTGTGCATACAGACACATTTTAAACAACTCAAACTACGCGATTGTCTCCCCTGGAGGTCAGACACACAGAAAAAAAAGGACTTTGAAAAAACTAGCATTTAGAGATTATTTAAAACAAACAAATAAATGAAATACTGACTTTTCGGGTAAAATCTGAAATCGTGGAGCATAAAGTTAGAAGCTTCTGCTAAATGATGCAGGAGAAAAGAAGCTGGAACTTGGTGTGGAACACCTGCGGATGGACGACCTGAGCACGCTCAGAAGAGTCCGCTGATCTCCTCGGTGACCGGATCCAAGTCGATGTCGTAGAAACAGGGTCGGGTCGGCAGGCCGGGCATGGTGCTCATCTGAGAGAAACACCCCAAAAACAACTTCATTTAAAAACAAAAACAGGAAAACAGACCCGTCTATGCTGCCCGAAATGAGTGATTACGCATACGTTACACTATATTGGGATAAAACAATTTCAGATCTGATCACGCATAAATGTGAGCAGCTGTATGAGGTTGAAATGTCCCACAATTCCCTGTAAACAGTACCGACCTGGATGATAACAGCACAACACAGCGGTTCTGCACCAGGACGCCCGGATAAATGAGTCCGAATACGATGAAACCACCAAAGGTTCAATGACTGTAATGTAGAGACGTTTAAGTCGGCTCCGACAGGTGATTCATGTGTTGACAACATCCACTTATGGAGGGATGAGTTCAGCCAGAGATACAAAAGCTTCCTTGTTCTCCTCATCACAGTATAGACAGGAAAAGGCTTCTTCAGGTACGAGTTCAAGTCGGTAAATAAATATACTGTGCAGGTAAAGTCAAAGTGGAAATGCTGATTCTTGATCAAAGTCTGGAGAGAGAAGCTTCTAACAGTTAAATGTCCTCATGTTGAAAAAGAGGAAAGCATTTTACAATTAGACCCTGTGTAATAATTCACTCTTCTGGACTTAAAAAGGGAAAAATACTAACTGGTTTGTACAGTAAAACGACCCTGAACAAACAGGGTTTCCTTTCCCAAAGCTCGCCGGGTCGTTTCATCCGAGCTGAAACGTAAATTATCGGACTAATTAGACAGCCTGCGACATTCTTTACATACCTCCTCCCTCTGACCCACTGTCCGTTTTATGGGCCCCATTAGTGGAACTGAGACAGAAGGAAGCGATTGGTCAATTTCCTGTCAGCGGAAACGCGGCTCTGGGAGTAAACATGGGGCTAAAACCAGGAGCGGAGGCTCGCACGAGCAGACAGAGCGGCTGCTGGCCTCTCCCAGCCGGGCTGATGTGATGCTGCAGATTTATGGGATATTCAATAAGGAGTCGATATGTTTCATACCAACAGAGCACACGCATGTTTACCAATGGCTGAGTGGGTTTGGCCTCCAGCATTTCGACCAATCAAAACACAGTCAGTCTTTGCTGCTCACTTCTGATATCAAATGCCAACATCGACACGTGAAAAGCAAAACCTTTCCCTTCCCTCGCTGGAAGTTTAAAACACAATAAATTTAAACATTTACATGGAAGATGCAGACGCCACCTCCTAAGTGCAGAACAAGGCCTGTAGATCCAAACAATGAAACCATAATTCCGTATTCCCCCGTTCACTTGGTCGGTTCTCAATAAAACCCTATTCTGGAACGCAGAGTCAAGAATTGAGCTAAACTCTTCCTACAAAGAATGTTTTAGCAGGACAAACAGAAAATCGGATTTAATTTCTAATTACATTTTGTTTTTTATTCCTTCAACTATATTACTTAAAATATTTTTATAAACCTAAACATAAACATGATTCCTTATTTTGTGAAAACAACATAAAACTTTAAATTATATAACATCACCTCCAATTTTATTCACATGCTTCCATTAATGAACGGGCCAAATAACGGCCTCAAGCCAATAAATAAATAAACCTATACTTCCCAGGTTTGCTTAAAAACATGCTACTATACTTGACTTTGTTTTAAAGTATTAGGCTGCATATTTAAATATCAAAAGATGCTAAACTGCGCGGACCCACAACAAAGGACGCACTGTTTCTCCGGTCCACCACTCCAGCCTGAGAACAAGCTGGCACTCACAAAAACGGCGGCTAAAGTTGGAAACTGCACAGTCAAATAAGTCCCTCCATTATGCCGCAGCACAATGTGGCTTTGTCAGGGAAAACCCTGAAGGAGACAATATAACTAGAGCTGCACCCCCCGCTGATCCTGGAGAGGAGTCTCAGTCAAGAGTGGCGGTTGAATCGAACGAGGATTAGAAAGATTAATAAGTTCAAATCAAAAGAGACCTTTCTTGTATTAGAGGACCATTAAAGAGAAGCATGCAAATAAGGAAGAGGAAAACTAACATTGAAGTAACAAGTCTGATTATTATTCTTTATGCCTGGTTGCATGTTTATTCAATTAATTTGCATTTTGCTCTTGAGTGGAAATAATTATAGTAAATGAAATGGTAAATAAACAATGGGAATGTGATGGGAATGTTTTTCACCTGGTTTGTAAAATCAAGTGCAGCAAATATCCAGCTGGCATGTGTTTAAACTGGGTCTCTTCTACGTGATCACAGCCCTCCACTCAAACAACAACCTCTTAAACACCACATTCAACATCCAACCGTGGAGGAGGCCGTTTATGTTTGCAATGTTTTGGGGTTGAATGAAGCAGCAGAGGTCGTCTTCAGGGGATGTGATCTCTACAGACATCTATTGTTCTTCCTGCCACCCCTCCCTCACATATCTGAGGTATGACATCAGCCCCTTCCTGATTCGTGGGGCTGCTAAGTGAGATCCTACTTCTTAGTTGCAAGTGTGATCACTTCAAATATTGGAAACCTTTCACTGTCTACATGTCTGCCATTCTCTGTCACCCTCCCATGTGAATTTGATGTTTTCTGCCTGCGTTTTAAAGCCCCTCCACAAACGGCAGAAGTCAGCGGCAGGCCAGGGCCAGAAGGTGGCATAACTCTCAAAACTCAAGCCATGAATCACGCTGACAAACAAACGATGCGCCAAAGAGTTCAAAGAACAATTTAGAGGCGTCCGTTTGGTGAGGGGCCACAGATCAGGAGTTGTCAACACGCCAGTGGCACCGTGGGCTCCAGCAGATCAAAGACCGAGCCACTGGACAGACGCACCACTGCGCCTTCACAGCTAGCGTCGTGTTTGACACCTCCACTTCAAAATACCAAAAAAGAGAAAAAACAGGCCCCGGGCTGGTGAAACAGCGGGAGGCAAAAAGCTCAGGAAGCTGCTGCCTTCCTGCCCAGCCCATCGGGCCCGGAGAGACTCCAGCAGCCCATCACAGCTCCAATCAGCTGAGCACTGGAATTTACCCAAACCTAAAAACATTAAAGGACAAAAAAAACGTGGAAAAATAATCAAATAATAGGATGTCTTCCAGTGCTGGATCAAATTAAAACCTTTTCATTTAAACCTTAGTAGTTTTAAACCTTAATAGTCTTTTTCCTGTCTTCTATTAAAATGACGTACCGTTCCCACGAGTGGGTAGATGAAGCCGGCACCGACGCTGGCACGGACATCTCTGATTGGCAGGATGAATCCGGTGGGTGCCCCCTTCTTCTCAGGCATGTGGGACAGGGACAGGTGAGTTTTGGCCATGCAGATGGGCAGAGAACCGTGGCCCTGGACCCGGGACAACACATAAAAGAGCAGAGGATTACTCTTTGACCAGGTCAGAGAGCGGGTGAGACAGGCGGGAGGCAGCAGTGACCTCACCTGTTGGTTATAGTAATCTATCTTTGCTTTGGCATCTGGGGACAGCTCGATGTCATCAGCGCCATACACCTGTTGGGCAATGGCTCTGATTTTGTCCACTAGTGGAAGCTGTGGAAAAGAAAAAAGGGACAAAGGAAATGGAGTGTTTAGCATTCAACAGATCTGACTTCCATTGGTGAGGAATCTGGAATAAGTGTCTACAGCTGAGCTGTGGTTTGATGTTTGACTCTACAGTCGGAAGGACTTGAGAGGCGATTTGCCGCCCAACAGCTGAAGCTCTCTGACATCAGTGACAGCGGACTGGCTAATATAAGTCACCACTTTCCCAAACTGGCTAATTCAAACCAGCTGATGTTTTCCACTTCTACTGCACATCCTACAAGCTCCTGGACCAAAACAATATCAGTCGGCTCAGGCAATTGCATTCTCGTGAATTTTTAATGGGCTTAATGTGGATTTTAGATGCCAGAGACCAAACTGTTTATTAGTGCATCCTGTTGGCTCCCTGGCGGGGCAGGTTGGCAGCGGCGACTGAGATCAGACACTGATGAACTATTTGCTCTCACCTGAAGGTTGTACAGGAACTGGAAGTTGTTGGACCTTGTGGCAGCCGCGTTCACAGCGTGGGCGAGCTCTATGCAGCCACGCCCGCCCTGAGCCCAGTGGTGACATGGCACGGTGTCCGACGCCCCGCACTCTTTTGCTATCTGGCACACGAGGTCCAGTTCTGCCTGGGTGTCTGTTCTAAGGGTCAACCAATGGAAACAGTGTTATTGGATATATGTGATATTAATTAAGGTCTTTAAAAAGGAGTAAAACACTGCGTCATTGGCATCATGAACGTGACCGTATAAATAAATCTGAACGTTAACTGGTTTCCAGAGATAGCAGATTATTAAAGTGACCATGTAAACAGTGTAATGTGACATGCTTGATAAGATAACAGTAATCTGACTAGACAATTCCCAAGTAATTGTGATTATGAGGAGATACTGGACAAACTAATTTATTACTTTGATAATAATTTAGAGTATTATTTCAAAAAAGGGAGTTTTATGTAAACAACATATGCGTAAACATTAAAGATATCCTGTAAACGGGCTGGTTTTTGATGATCACATTTCTCCCAGATATCAGGGTTTTTTTCATGGTCATTGAAACTGGCCCAATAATCCAGAGATAATCCTGAGGCCGTGAATCCGTATCTGTTATGCATCTTACTTGAAGACATTGACAGCCACCACCACAGGAACGCCAAACAAGCGTGCAATTTGGATCTGCTTCCTGAGGTTGCTACGGCAACCACCTGCAACCAGGTCGAGATTCTGGAAGAGAAGTGAAAATTGGAATAAATGCCACAAATAAACTGTAAAGAACTCCTTCACAAAGACAGAAAGAAGAAAATCCTGGCCCCTCCCAGAATAGGGAATGATGTGGATGCAAAGTGTTGAGTTTGGACTGTAAAGACCCTTCAGAATGGCAGCTCAGGATATTTCCAAATAAGTATAATTTAATCTAGGCAGCTCAACTAATGCCGTTCAAACCACCAGGTTACTGCTTTAACATACCATATTATTCACATCCGCATACTGGGGCGGGCATATGGGCTAGAGTCAAGGTACACTACTCATCAGGGCCCACCATGGAGATGTGAGAGCGTCTGCTTCCATTCCCCTCCAATCCTGAGCGGAGTTGAGTGAACATTCTGTTCTGTTCTTTCACCTCTGTGGTTTGGACTTAAATTAATTTCGCTCTCCCTATTTGAACTTACAGCTGTCAAACAGTGAGAGAATGCCACCGTATGACGTGAATGTTCATGCTCATCTCAGCAGTGAGGCCACAAATTCGCTGCCATGTGAGAGAACCTTAAACACACGAGCCTGCTGGATGTCAAACAGCATTATGTGAATGATTATAGGATGAGTTTAAGTGGAGCCTCTGCAACTGGGTTTAGACGTCTTTAACTCTCCCCAGGAACATCCTGAGCTTTCTTGGGAAATGGAATTAAGATGGCAATTATTGGAACATGATTGGTTCTGTAATGTTAAAAAGGACAAATAATACATTTTATAGTTTTTACTTTAATCATACCTCATCAATGTACTCTCTGGGAAGAGGTGTGCCTGCTGACACCTGTGAACACACAAAAACACACCTTTCACATAAATGAAGCCATATTTAATTTACCTTTATTTTTTTATTTCCTGTTATTTTTTAGACGCCTGTTTTGACACTGCCAATGATTTAAGACACTCAAATTGCTAGAATTTCACGTCAATCTGTATAATAATTGAATTTTATAAATTGAATTTGAGTGACGGACGCTGACGACTGTTGGCCGCTGAGATGGTTTGTAGTCTAGAATCTTACGTTTGGGCCACCACCATGCATCTTCAACGCCCGGACCGTTGCAACCAGAACCACCACATTTGGCTGCAGGCCCGAGGCCCGGCATTTAATGTTGAAGAACTTCTCCATCCCGATGTCGGCCCCGAAACCAGCTTCCGTCACTGTCAACAAACAAGATTTTTTAGAAAAAATAAAGCCGAGAAAACGACACACAGACGTCCAACAACAACAACAACAAAAAAAAAAAATCAATGTAACCTGCAAATATTTCATCCAGAGAATCTCCAGTGCTACAAATCCTGAATTGTTAAAATGCAGAAACAGGCTTAAGACAGGGAACCGGTTTTCAGAAGTGTCGTCTGTTCAGGAAAACTGGAATGAAAAATGGGTTCACAGGGCTTCTGCAGAGCCAGAGGGCCTCTGATACGGCCGGCCCTACACACAGGCCCCTTGAACGGGTTCCAAACAAAGCAAATTGTCCACCTGGAATGACGACCTTGTTAAGATAAGGTTTCCTGTTAGGGACTGTGTATATTGTGTGTGGCATCACGGCAGTGAAACGCTCATAGTGGCCCAAACAAAACATTGGAGAGGAAGGACCAATCTGATTTCACACCCGCCATTTGGTGGTCAAAACCACTGGTTTATTTGTACAGGTGGAAACAATGCTATTAAACTGCACATGAAAATAAAGACAGACATGCCTCCTAAAAATCAGATGTGTAAACACTAACTTCATTAGCAGTAATCAAGATCACATCAATATAATAAATATAGTATGACTTGGAATCACGACATTTACGTGTGTTATCTATGCATTTGTCTACATTTTATTTCTGATGTGGTCACAAATCTGAAAATAGATATTAGAATTAGAATAAAAACAGTGACATGAAACAAAGCACTAGCTCAAATAATTGAAGAAAGGCAAAAAAAGCATCACTCCCTAAACATCGGTTATGACCACAATATGCGAAGATTATTTAAACAACTTTAAAAAAAAAAAGACAGCCAAAACACGATGATAGTAAATAACCCTTTCACTATCACAGCAGGCAGGACACTGAGCCCACAGGATATCACGAGGAAACACTTGCAGGCTTCCTGTTTCGGGTCACGACCTTGAAGCGCTCAGGGAGCACGAGAGGAAGAGGAGAGGTCGGCCTGTGTTGTGAGGGAAGAGGGCTGGATGGATGTGAGGATGAAAAGTCACACTAACATGAACAAATTCAGAAAAATGGGCCTGGTGCATGAAGCCGTGCCTCAGACGCAACATCATTTTTAAAAACCTCTTGTCCCCATCACTGAAAAAGAGTCAATATATTTTAGATTCCATTTTAAGTTTAACTTTAACCTAAAGTAGACGTGACTGCGTCTCAAACCATTTTTCAACAGCCTGTAAGTTTTCAGTGGTGTGAGAAATCTTAAAACGCAGCAGTATCTGGACTTTATCTGCACATTCTCCAGACTGTAAATGATATAGAAATCCCTCACATCTGCCAGAAAGACACCCTCCCCATGCACATATTATCTGCATTTCCTCATTTTTAAGGCCAGGCTCTTCACCACCAATGAAAGAACGCGTTGAGCATGGAACCAGTCTGCTCATTCTCTCATCTCTGGGTTCATAACCAGTTTATGTTACTCGACATACATCACATTACGTTTCTGTTGTCTGGCCACTATCTGGTCTTATATAATATTATTTGTGGATCCCTATAAGATGTGTAGATTGCAAAATTTAAGGTATTTGGCAACGCGAATCTTTCCACCAAATCCATAGATGGACAAATGTTTCAAAGCTAATTTCTTCTCAAAGAAGAAGTGGGGAAAAGGGAGGTTGAATTCCTGGCATACCTGAGAATCATGTTACAATGCAGCATTGGGAAGGGAGGAGGTATGAATCACGCACGAGCCCATCTGCGTGTTGTGAAACCCAACTCTCCACATTTGCACAGCGCCCAGGTGACAGCTTTAGGTAAGTGTTGTGTAATGAGAGTCACCCACCTCCCTCTATGCCCCTACACCTGTCTCACACACGCACGAACGCACCCTTTGATTTCCACATACATTAAACGCACCACACGCAGCCACGCATTCCAGACATATTTCTGCAGCCAGAGTAAATGAAGACATAAAGAGAGCAGCGGGATAGATGTATACATAAAAAGAAATGGAAGCAGTCAGGATACTTTGACCTGAAAGAGATTAGTGTGGTTTACTTTAAAGCATTCCAGGAGCTCTTAAGGTTATCAATCAGCTTCCCTCCTCTCTCCTGCACTCTCTTTTTAAAGCAGATCGGTTTCCTAGAAAGTTCTACAGCAGCAAGACACCAGCGCAGAACCCAGATAGGCCAGAGACAGGTAGAGCAGCCAGAACTCATGACTACAGGCCAAAGGTTAAAGCAGCGGGGGAGTGAGCCTCCGCTCACGGAGTAAATAGTTCATTAAAGTATAATCCACCCTGCTGAGAACACTTAAATTGTCCGCATCCATCTTTCCACACGCGGGGCTCTGACTCGTCCAAACGTACCAAACGTCTGGCTGCGGTTGTGTGCGCGATCCGTATAATGCGGACCATTCTTACCTACAAAGCCGTCCTGTCCGACCAACTTCAGGGCCAGCTTGTCCGCAAGCACCGAGGAGTTGCCATGGGCGATGTTGGCGAAGGGCCCGGCATGGACAAACACTGGCGTGCCCTGAAACAAACAGGAGGACCCACAAAGTTGGGAAAAGGTGCAAAGTAGCAGCGATTCACCAAAAAGCAAGAGCTATGTTTACACTACTGAACATGTTCAAAGAATTCTGGATAGCTGGTTTAGTGTAAATAAGTAGGATAAGTGGTGTTTGTCTAAAGGGCACAGTTTAGTCAGCCATAACTTGCTTTATATACTGTACAACTGTCTCGTTGTCTATTTAAGGGTGAAACAATTGTTGAATAGTCACAAAACTTTTCTTGAATCAGCGGTACACACCTCTTACTGGGAATGTAAATTCCTTGAGGGGGGGAAAGGAAGGATGGGAAGGCCTTGAACAATTTTCTAGGCTTTTGTTTGCATACTTTTCCCTTTGCCTGAATAAACACCCTCCCATCAGGGAAGTAAATCAACCATGCACTGAGGCTGAGACCAACGATGTCGCTTTTCTATTTGTCCCTGTTAACTAGCAGCAGCACACTGGCAAAAACAGCCACTTCATTGTTATAAAACAACAAATGTGAATATGAAATTTCCTGCTTGACCTCTGTCTTTAATCTCCTTCAGTATCTGTGCATGTGAGGAAGTTAATCATGACTTTGATGAGGTGCTGGGAAAGGGAAGCCAATCAAAATTCCATCTGGCCGCGCCACCTTTTCGAGGGGTTCGGTGCTGAATGAAAACAGGAAGATGGAGGTCACATTTACTGTATCCTCTTCTTGACTGTAACTTGTATTGCGCAGGACACCAGCTGCAGCCTGGTGATACGCAACTGAACCATTTCCAGGCAGATTAAACCTTAGTGTGCTGGCGCTCCTGAGGCTGCGCCGCTACTCCCTGGGAAAGATGCATGTTGTTGGTTCAGTGAAAACTCCATGCAGACCGGATGTCTTTCAAAAACAAAACACAAAGACAAACAAAGACAGAGGTCTGTTTTGCGATGACGAACACAAGTGGGCGATCTAACCCTTTTCCTCTTGTAACGCTACGATTCCGCAGACCAACCATCTGAAATAACATCGAAATGCAGGCCGCAATGCACACACGCTTCTTTATATCCCAACTCTATTGTCCTGTTTATATTCACACCATCGCCCACAGGTCAGGAGGCCACAAGCTGTCAAGCTTGATGGAAAATTGTAGACCTCTGAGACCCAGCCTATCCCAGTGCCAGTTCCCTGACGATCACGGAATCCTGCACAGGAAGTGGTTTCACATAACTGAGCAAAACAACACAAAGTAACAGAATCACTGCTGTATGCTCCACCCACCCTGTTGATGTCCCCCCACCCAATAGATGTGCAATCAAGCAACAGAGATTAAAAAAAAATGCAAACAACAACAAGCCATTAGCAGAAGCAAAACCTCCAACACAGTTCAGTGTGAAGTTTAAACTAAAATGGCCGCTTCTCTGGTTCTGCCTTAAAATGTCTCCCAAATATTTATATAGCTGTTAAATCGTTAGAGGCCGAAACCTCAGGAAATGAAAACCAGAAGTTTTGAGAAGCAGATGTACAGTGAAAGTAACCATGCCGGTTGTCAGCGTGGTTTAATTGACACCTAGACAGCCTGCCTGATGTTTCCATCCATCTCTTGACCTGCGGCTAAACTGCTACTACGCTAAAGCGCCGTGGGAGGAAAAGGTTAATCCCTCACCCTCTCTCGGCAGCCCTCAGTGCAACACAATCGCTTTTTCTTTTCTCACCGGAAGGAGCGTTTGAGCAAAGCGTCTCACCTCGAGCGTCTGCATCAGTGTGGGTTTGATGGCATCTTTCATCAGCACAGCCAACGCGCCGCTCACCCCCTGAGAGGGAGACAAAAAGTAGGCGGACTTTACCCTCACATTCAAAAGAGATGATGGAAAAGGGGCCAAAGATTCATTTAATGTTAGAAGGAAATATAGCAACAAATATGCTTTTTCTAGGCAGCTGGGGTGAGACGTGGGTCGGGGAAAATTCCCACGCTCTCCAAAAGAAAAAGAGCACACGGTCAAACACACCAGGTCCTCTGCAGTGACGGGCTGCCCACCGCGGCTGGTCCCCACCACCATACGCGCCAGCCTGGTTTTCATGTCCTCCAGACCATCTGCCAGGGCCAGGATGGCCATGATCTCACTGGCCACTGCGATGTCGAACCCTGTCTGGAGTTTTAAAACAAGGGAGAAATGGAATATAATGTAAAAAAAATGGTTCAAAAGTAACAGGCAGAGAAGAGGATTATCAAAATATCAGAACACAACATTGACTTTGGGAAAAGAACCTAAACCTTGCTATATTTTACGTACCACAAACAGGAGAATGAAATGTTAGAGTGGTCATTCACAGGAGAAGAGTGGAGAAAACCAGAGTTTTTACATTGCATGTCAGCAAAAACAGTAAATACCACAGCCACCCAACAAGGGGCATATTTCTATTCCCAATCCCACCGGTAATACCCCGAGGGACTATAGTGTATCCAACAGTGGGGGAGAGACAAGGAGAAGACAAGGGGAAAAGAATGGATGGACTGCTGGCAATAAATGCAAGCATATGTTACAGAGTGATTTCAGTGAGTGCGTGAAGGGGTAGACATGAGAGGATGGGTGTGTCATTTTTCTTTTTTAAGCATTTGGATTCACTTAAGAGTCGCTCGCTTATTGAGAGGATTTCATTATTATTGCTAAAAGAAAGAAAAGATTCAATTTAGCTGTGGACAAATGAGCCGAGTGTGATCATGAGGAGGAATGTATGTCTACATGGAGTCTAGGTTTCCTAGTTGGCTTTCGTGACGGCTGCATACCTCTCTGCTCTGTCCTTTCTCAGTGCTCGCCTGTCCCACTGTGATCTTCCTTAAGAAGCGATCATTCGTGTCCACAACTGAAAAACACAGACCCAACCAGTAAGAATTTAAGCAGATTTAGCGCGACACCTGAGAATCCTCTGCAATACTTTGGCCAAGAAAACCTGGAAACCGGTTCTCCTCTGGTGGTGATCCGATTACGCTTAGGTAACCGTACTGTTATGCTCCTAATTCAAAAACAAAGAAACAGGAGATGCTAAATGTGTGTTTGATCTCCAGGGTTCTTCTGAAGAATGCTCCCCGGAGGCTGTAAGGTAAATATCACATCAGTCACAGCAGGGTTCAGCTGATTGGTCTCACTGACAGGTTTAAACCAACACTGACCGCTGAGACATAATTCAACCTGAGCACCAGAGCCAAACAGGCTTAATGAATTCCAGCCTAATTCTGGGCTGATGTGCAGACAGCAGTTAATTGTGGTGCAGTTAAAGTTTTGTGTTCACGTGTTTATGGAAACGTCTCTCACAGTAATAGGATTTGTATGATGGTCGTGACATTGACTTGAGTCTGTATTACAATATGGTACCAATATAGATGGTATTCCAATGAGGCACCACACCAGCAGGACAAGGAACAGCATTCTGCTGCAGTGAAAGGGAAATACAGGGCAGTGCCTCCAAATGTGGTTTACGCACCCCTGTGCCAGGTAATTCTGGAAGGATCAAGATCGAGGCGAACAAAGGCATTGATCTCCTGCGGTGTGAGAGATGCCGGGTCTGTTTTATCCATCCCCAGACGCTGGAAAAAAAAGGATACAGACCCAGATTAGAGGATCATCTGCCACTCTTTAGGGAGAAATTAAGTTATTGTGTTTATGGTTTCATAATATAGCAATTTGAAGCTATTTCATGATGATAACACCGATGGTAGAAGGTGTGTGTCTTGCAATACCTTTGTATTCTATACTGTCAGGCTGCTTTAAAATAAGGACATCAACTCAGTCAGGTTAGGAATGCCCACTTTACAAGCAGCTTTATAAACACACTACACATCCTGATGTATAAATATTTGATTCACTCATTATTTTCAAGGACAAAAGGCAACTATACCATCAAAACTCATCGAGGTCCCCTAGTGGATAAAATTTCTCTTTGTTCTAGAATCACTACAGCAGATTTTTGCAGTTGTGCTTCTACTTACACGTAACCTGGAGATTTGGATGGGTGAAAATCTTCTGACTCCATTCACAGAGGGTACTAATCTATTATACAAAGCCTGAGAGAGCACAGACACAATGGTAATATTTGACACATCAAGATGCACAGAATGTTTCCATAAAAGTCTAAACCTTAAGCGGATGTTAACGTTATTTGAAATAATGACTGTATGAAGCAACTCTTTTGAAGCATAATAAAGTTATACTATATGCACACTTAAACAAGGCTAAATCTTAATAACATGCAGTGGTTATTCTCAAGTGCATAAAAATGAGTTTAAAGTTCAACCACGTAAGAAGACACCTTGTCTGATTGTGTGGACTCGTGGAGAATACGGGCGTCGATGGCTGCCGCCACCAGGTTATTGGCCGCCGTGATGGCGTGAATATCCCCAGTCAGATGGAGGTTGAACTGGAAAGATGAACAAAAGGTTTAGAACTCATAGAAAGTTGCTTTTCTATCAACTCTCCCACTCTGCCATCAATAACAGCACCTTAATACTGAGGAAATATTGTGTCCTGACTCAGGGGGTCAGTGACTTTACTGCAAAATATTGTCTTGATGGGTCTCTGCATGTTTGGGGCCTTTGAAGCCTTCTTTATTCCTGCTAAGGAGCAGTGAGAGTGTCTGTGTGTTTTACCTCCTCCATGGGGATGACCTGAGCATACCCCCCTCCTGCAGCTCCCCCTAGATACAAGAGGATGCTTCGTGAGGGACAACCAGAACAAACTAATAAGGGATGTTGAAATGAATGGATCTGTGTTACCAGGCACAAATTGTAGGAGAGTATTAAATCTCAGTATCACAACCACGAAGCTTTAGTTGTAATTAAAATCCAGCCTTTAAGAACATTTCAGCCTAAACTATGTATGTGAAGCAATGCAATATAATTTTCTAACATATGCATTATGGGGGGGGGGGGGGAGGTTTTTTGATTTAAAGGAACATATGCTGTGTCGAGTGGTGATAAACATGAGAGTGTACTTTGATGGCACTATTAACTGCTGACCTTTGACCCCAAACGTGGGTCCTTGGGAAGGCTGTCGGAGACAGGCGAAGGAGTTGAGCTTCAGGTGGGCAGACAGAGCTTGCACAAGGCCAATAGTCACGGTGCTTTTACCTTCACCAAGTGGGGTGGGAGTTATACTACACATATCAAAGACACAATCAAATGGACACGCGGTTAAATGTGCATTATGTCACTGAATCCATGTGATTTTGAGTTACCTTTACACAAAGACCTGATATATTTAACATAAACTGGTTTAACTGGTTACATGTTTCTTCTCTGCTGAGGGCAGCAGGGGAAGCTCAAGCTAAATTTAATAGTTCATCTGTAATATTATCATAGTTATGTTCATCACTCACCCAGCAACTAATACATATTTGCCATCAGGTTGATTCTGGAGGCGGTCTAGCAGAGACAGCCGGACCTTGGCTTTGCTTCGGCCATAGACTTCAAGCTCTTCTGGCAGCAAACCAATCTCCTTAGCTAGCTGGTCCACTGGTTTGGGGGTCTGAGCTCTGGAAATCTCGATGTCACTGTCAACCACATTAAACGTTAAAAATCATTACGATTTATGAAAGAATGACACAAATTCGACACGACAGGTAACGGCTGTACCTCGGTACAGGCGTCTGAGGCTGTAGATTGATGCTGCTCAGATTCCAGGGCTGGTACTGCCGTTCTTGCAGCCATCGTGTGCAACTGTGCACAACATTCTTTTGGATGAAAAGAAGAACAGGAGATTGTAAAAGAAACAAAAGCCAAATTGAGTGTATGATTGACAAAGAGGAGCACCTTCATTCTGTAGGCTGCTGTGAGATATCCTAATCCAGAATATGAAGATGCATCATTATCAGATCCATCTAGAAATTACAGAGATTTTACATGTCTTATGCAGCTCAAATGCATTATGAGTAATTTATAATATATATGTAGATACAGCATGCACTGTAAACATACACTCTGAGTAAAACAGTACCTGTATTATGTGTGGGATCACAGCTAAAGACAACAGCTCCTGGTTTAACCCAGTTGGGAGGGAGATCCATATTCCCAGCCTCTAGAATGACAATAGCATCTGCTTCCATCACCTAAGAAATAAAAGAATACAGAACAGTTCTAAAGAAATATAAGCAGTGGAAAAAATGAACAAATAACTCTTAATCAAAAATGTTTATAATTTAAAAAAAATGAAGTGTACTGAAGAAATAAGCCATATATGTCAAGAATGAAACGCAGGCGTCAACTGACCGAAAGCCAGCCGACAAAAGGCCGTTGCTGCCACCATGTGGTCAAGTGGTGTAACACCATGTAATAACAGTCATGGAAATGACAGTATTGTAATGGTAAATTCTTACAGGGCTTAACAGATTAAAACCCTCAAAATGTGGGAAAGAAAGATTTAATATCACAGTGGAAAAACACACCTCGCTCTTTAGATTTTTAGAGGTCCAATGACTGGTAATGGCTACCATTCCGTTCCTCTCAATCAGGCACCGAAGGGTCACCTCAAGGGTTCCATGGCCTCCAAGCACCAACACAGTCTTTCCCTCCAAAGAAACATCTGAAAAATGATTCAATCCAACTTCAGTACATTATTAAGGAAAGCGGAATTGCTGGCCTGCTGAGCCTGCATTGGGTCACATCTTGCTAATGGAATGGATTTATATTCTAAAAAGCAACATCTTATACCTTAAGAGAATCTCAAATTATATTTATAAATACTGTGCACCAGCATGTTGGTCTACTTTCCCATTTTTCCCTATTTTGCAAGCATTAAATAACTACTAAGGAGGGAAGTATCACTGGAAAACTCACGGTTATTGTCCAGCAGCTCCAGGACAGCACTGATTACAGGTGGTACATAGCCTGTGCTCAGGTCACCTCGGATCAAACAGCCTGTGCTCAAATCTGATATCCTGCAACAAGAAGAAAAAGCACAATGTTTAACAGTTAAGAAAAGGTTACGAAGGTAACGCCAGCCTATTTGGAAGGCTAACAAAGATACTGTGATACTTTTTGTACCAAGAGATTGACCTTGAAATATTACAAAACTCTTGATAAATGTTCCATTTTCTTGACCTTGTCTGGCTCACATCTGATCCCAGTGATTAAAACAAGCGCCCTCCCTATTTTCTCATTCACTAGTCTGGTGACAAGACAAACTCTACATTTACTGTCTTAATAATGTGCAGCCCTTTCCAATTTGGGTCAAATTATTATTCCACGTGAGGAAATGCATTTATCTCTGTGTGTTCGGTCTGGGTCACAGAAACAGGACAAAGTTCTGTCAAAAGACCCGTGGGAGAATTAAAAAAAATATATATATATAAAAATCAATAAAGGGACCAACATTGTTGATTCTAAAGATTCTGTTGTAAGGAAGGAATTTAACTTTCTCCATCACAATCTCCTGTTGACAAACAGGCAATAAAACTTTGTTACCCTTCCACGTCCTTCTCAGGCTTCAGAGCAGTCAGCACTCGGCTGGTGGTGGAAGCAGGGGGGAGATGGAGGTAGAGTCCATGCACCCCCGGGTCTTCATTCAACTTTAACACCTCCTTGACAATCTGCAAATTATCAGGCACAAAGATAAATTTGCACCAATACAAAGATGAGAACATGCAAACAGTGTTTCAGGAACAAGAGAATATTATCCAAAAAGAAGATTCTGGTTAGTTCAGTGGTAAAATACTAATTTACTAGAAAACAGAAAGTGAGGTGTGGGAAAGGGTGAGGAATAATGTGTGAAAGCAGTTTGAAAGTACAATAATTGTGATGTAAATTATCTGCTAGTCACAGAGATGTGATTAGCCTAAACATACTTTAAGGGAAAGACACAGAGTGAGAACAGAAGAAAACAATGAGTTCAAGAAGAGGTAACGTATAAGCACCAAGGATGTGGTTAGTTTTGTGCCTTAAGCTGAGGAATGTAGGCTGAGGGGAGAATGACCCTTTTAACTGACCTCATCTTCGCTGCACTCCTTTTCCAGACAGACCTGAGTGACCTTCAAGCCAATCTATGACAGGAAAGACAGAATTGTGAGTGAAAGAAAGGGGAATAAAAGCTCAAAAATGGATCATTTAAAGAATACCCTTCGTGCCAACTTCGTGTTCATCTCCAACAAGCTGTCATCTTCTCCTGCCTTTGAGATAACCAGTAATAACAGCAAAATCCATATTTATTCTCACACATGGAGATTTTTATTTTTATTTTTAACAGGATAAGTCCAATTTACCTGTATAATGGCTAGTGATGGCTGGATGGCTGCATTTCTCTTCTGCAAAGCCTCCATTGTCTCCTTGGTTTTTTCAATCACTTCTCTAGGGATGAAAAAATCAAGTGTATATCTATTATAAAAGATTATTTTGTTAAACATGCCAGTACATTTCCGACACCCGATTTGGTCGCGTATACATTGTGAAATTTAATTGCACTAAACCTATGGATTAACACAGTGGCCAGCATTCGATTTTATTATCATCAAGGATATTATCAGAAGCAGAAATCATCACATCTATCAGAAAAAGTAAATAATGAACAAGAAACGGGGTCTACGAGGGCTTTGTTATGTTTGTCAACAAGGCAAAATGTTACATCATCTGGCGGGTGTCCCACTATTGACATTCCGAATAAACTCGCCATCCTACCACCATTATCGACCCGTTTAATTAAAAAAGAGTGAGGAAAAACCCAAAACACACATATGCGAAACTTAAACATAAAACCCCCAATGATTTAGAGGTACGTTGTTTTGTTTGTTACCTTACAGATCGGTCGCATTCAAACCCGGCATATTTCGAAGACGGTTTCCCGAAGTTGACCAAAAACTTCGGCTTGGTTCCGCCGCTCGGAGCCGCGCTTGCAGCCCGGAAGATTGCAGGAGCGACCGGTGGGCATCTCCGCAGCAAGCCGGTGACCCTGCTCCCCGGGAACGCTGCCGGTATCCGGAGGCTGGAGCATGTGTTTCGAATTGCGGTTGCTTTCATGGCCGTTGATTAACTTTCTCACAGCGGCGCGCACGTCGTTGCCCCCTTTGTTGCTCTTCCGGACAGATAACGAGGAATGGAAAAGAATTCCGAGCGGAACAAAAAAAAAGTCGAGAGGTGGCGACCTCGACACGATGTTGGGATGCGGAAAGCGCTGTTTGCGTCCCGTTAGACATTTGAAATCTCTCTTTCACAAAACGAAATAAATACAAAAACACGCAATTCTACACATATATGAAATACTCTAGAAAGTGTAAATGTATGTTTAGGATATTTTGGGACTTTTTGTCCGTTGTTAGTTCAGATGCTCCGTTTATTAATACAAAAAATGTGCACAATGTATTCGCTTAAGTTTAATAAATCCGAGCTGCATTTGAATGCAGCACACCCACAAGACACGCTCACGCCTGCCGCGAATTTAGCAACGGGGAAGTCATGCGGCAGGGAGCCGCCACTTCATCAGCCCCAATTAGAAAAGAAATAGGCTACCCGTAACGAAGTCTGCCTGGTTGTCAGATGTTCACAGGATCACGCTGAAATCGGACGTAACTTCAAACATTAAAGTCTAAAAAAAGAAGAAAAAGAGGCTTCTGCGTAGTCTGTTTTAGGTATAAGCAAATGTTTCTCATTATTAGTATCTTTTCATGCACGTAAGAGAATAAACATGAAAGCCAATAAAATGTAATGAACCATAGAAATAATTCCAAGGCTCTGCTAAAAACAATAATTAATGGGCGTTGGAGAATAAGAGAAGAGAGGGAGAGCCATTTGGGCGTGGTTTCAAAATAATTCATTAAATTAAAAGGCTAGGGTCACCCTTACCCATGAACTTTCACGCAGTGGTTGCAGTTTAAATCCTGCTGCATCTGTACAGAACACAGATCAAGTAAAAGCGTTGATTTACTTTGTTCTTTCAGAATCCAAAGAAGTTGGTTGCGCAAACCACCTGCGCGGACATGATTCTACCCAGCTGACGCGCCAGGGATCCAGTCATCGCCAAACCTACCGGACTTCATTCCTGCAGTCACATCATCACGGTCCCTTCTTGTGGCGTAATGCAAACGCCCCTGACGATAAAAGAGCTACAAGCCAGCATTGGCTCTAAAGATAGCCGTCTTACGTGCGCAGGGCCCTTTGTGCGTGCTCAAGGCCCCCAGAAGTCAGCTCAAACAATAGGATGGTGCTGCTGCACCGCGCTCACCTGGATTAGGATAGTTGTTGATGTCTGTGAGGGTCACATCGAAACGGGTAAGAATATTTATCTCGCATTAAGAGAACCTTTGATGGTTTACATCAAACATAAGGATGCCATTTGTTCTCACATAAAGAATGTAGGGGGAGTAGCAAAGGCTATTTTTATAAACGTATAGATTTTTTTTTTAAAGGTGTAAAAACTATAAATGTGCGTGTTGTTTACCATTTCCACCTCTTTAAAATCACAGCTTTAGCTCACCTCTTATCTTTAGATTAGACCATTTAATGAATTGACACTTTAATCATGTCTTTCTTGGTGGTGGTGAAACTTTAATGAGGCTACAATAATATTAGACTACTTTTAAAACCAATGTCCAAAACTGCTATGCTTTTGTCCGCCTGAGGCATTAATGAAACTACAAGACTCACACTGGACATGTTTCTGAAAATTTTAATGAAAAGTGGTTAAAATGTTTTTAATATTGTAGAAATTCTTTAAAAGGGAGTTTATCAAAAATGTAAAACTCAGGATGGGTAAATATCTCCTGAGCAGTAGTTGACAAATCAGAGAGGTGAATTAAAGGTTTAAATGAAAGGCGACACAAGACATCAGAGGTTAGAGGAACTAGTTTGGTGAGGACCAACACCTCTGAGTAGTCCCTGGGGAACCAGTTAGGCCAGTGCTGGAGCTGAAGGAAGGAGGGAAGGTTTTCTAGGCAGGTAAAGCATCTAAAAAAGGCAGTTGAACTTGATTCCACGATTTCGACTGATATGAACATTTATTTTAACATAACACAGATCTAGACTTGCTGCTGGTGGAGGTTGGTCATCATTTGAGTAAAAAAAAAGGAGGAATAACCTGTAAAAAATATACATTTTGCAGTTCAGACATGAGGGACAGACTGAGCAACCTGCAGGAACTCTCCAGCAACCATGTGGAGCCCATGGAGTACGCCGAGTCCACTTCCTCGGACTCCTTCAGCAACGTGGACCTGGAGGACGAGCTGGAACATGAAGCAGTGGTGTTTGACAACAGCCCCGCTCTTGAGGAGATCTTTTCCCAGTCCCAAGAGATGCACAGAGACATCCAGCTCATCCGCTTGGAGGTCAAAAGGCTTCGTGAGCAGAACTCTCGCATGCTTCATGGCGTCACCACCATGAGCACCATCAAAAAGGACTCCAATGCTATCGGGGCAGACATAAAGGCTCGGGCTGAGAGTGTGTTGACACGCTTAAAGGAAATGGACAACACAGCCCATAAACTGGAAGAACAGCACGGTTCAAACTCTGCCATCACACGTATTTCCAGAACCCAGTATGCGTGCCTGAGTAATGGCTTCCGTGACTCCATGTTTGACTATAATGAGGCTGAGATGACCCATCGGGAGAACTGTAAGGCCCAGATCCAGAGGCAAATGGAGATCGTGGGACGGGAGGTGACGGGAGAGGACGTGGATGAGATGATCGAGTCCGGCAATTGGTACGTCTTCAACGACAACATCGTGTCCGAGGGAAAAACGGCCCGATCGGCTCTGTGTCAGATCGAGAAGCGCCACCAGGAGCTGGTGGACCTTGAGACCCGCATCAAAGGCATTCACGAGATTTTCCTGGACATCGCCCTGCTGGTGGAGGAGCAGGGGCCCATGCTGACGTCCATCCAGACCAACGTCCAGAAGACCGATGAATGCATACAGGAAGCCATCGTAAAGCTGGGCAGGGCTAAACGTTATGACAAGAACAACCCCTGTAAAAAGATGTTCTGCGGCTGCTTCCCATGCTACAATTAATGACTGCAGGAAACCGAAATGAGCAGCATCGAAACGGTGCTAAAAAATAACTCGTGGGTAATAAAGAAACAATGGCTCGTAGACTTTTGATTGTAACCTTTGAGAACAGGCATCTCAGATCAGAGCTCATCACTCGTCCCTGAGGCGTGATGCAGGAATGAAACAGTTGCTAAATATTGTTTTTCATATTGAAACATCCTGCTGACCTACATGGCAGTGGTGTCTATAGGGAATGAAGCAGTAGGTGAATGGCTAGATGAAAATGTAACAGATCAAATAAACCAACACATCACGATGAAATGTTTGGGTTAATGGTTAAGAGCCGGTCTGCATCGGCACTATTTCTCTATTTATATCTCCATTTTAAAGACTATGACATAAAAGCTACAGCTTTTAAAAGATGTATCATCAATCACTTTTTAATGTGGGTATTTTAATCTCACTTTTCATTTCTCCCCCCCTCCTTTCGTGGCATCATGTAAATTCTGAACAATCCAATAAAATTGACGTGTGAAATTATTCTTGTCTTGACAGGAAAACATCAGGTGGGCGCCTAAAACATCCACAACAGGTGTAGTTCATTTAAGATCACACTAGGACAAACAGTATGAACTATTAGCATTCTTCCTGTTCCCTTCCTTGTTATGAACCTTGTGACTGATCCAATCCCCTCACACACACACACACAGCTATAAACATCTAACAAACGGGAAATGGTTTTTCCTGTTCTACAGGTTGGGCTAACTCCTCTGACTATACCTCTAGCAGACATTACCTGTAAAGAATATACTCTCAAGAACGAAAAAAGGAAGGTGGGAAGCATTTTTCCACCCCTCTGATGCGATATGGTACGTCTCAGTGGGAGGGTCCATGCTGCCACCTGTGAAGGGGTGGTTACCACACACACTTGGAGTGCACCAGAAAACATCTCAGAAATCTCTTTAGAATGTAAAGATGTTTTCTCTGTTCCTCTGAGTCAGTAAACCAGCGTAGGACACCAGGGACTGTCCTGTCATTTAATTTTGTGTAGGAGTCAATTCACAGAAGGTAAGAGGCTTTGAATGGTAAAATGCATGTGGAACCAGGTGGAGTAAAGACTATAATTAATGGGGAATTAATAATATAAACACTTCCAGGCACTGTTGGAGCCATCTACTCAGGTTGGGTGTTACTGCCCCGAGTGTCCCGATCACCAGTGGGACCACTGTTGCCTTCATGCCCCATATTCTCTCTATCTCCTCCTTCAGTCCTTGGTACTTCTCCAGCTTCTCATGTTCCTTCTTCCTGATGTTGCTATCACTCGGGATATCTATCACCACCACTGTCTTTCGGTGTTTATCCACCACCACATATACCGTATGTATATATGTGTGTGTGTGTGTTAATAATAATTTAAAAGTATTTTCATGCAGCGTCTTGCAAGAACTATGAGGAAACTGACGCTTGTCCTGTGTGCAGATTTAGAAAAACCACCACAATTTTCAAAGCTCTTGACAAGCTGCAGTTTGTAAAATGAGTGTGCCTGTTGTTGCTTAACGCCAATTGTTGAAAAAAACAAAACAAACACGTTTCCTGGTTCCTGGATTGAATGAAGACATTCCAAAACGTCTCTGAGCTGTAACTGCTCGGAAAGAGAAAAGCCCCAGATAAAATAACCTGTCGGTGTATACATAATCCTCGGAACGCTGGGTGGATGCTTAGTTTGCCTTATTGTTATAATATACAGTCGTTTACCTGCGAATGTGCACAGAGTGTCACGGTAACCACGGGGTCTAGTAACATGGTTGCTGTTATCTCCTGCGGTGGTTTTAATCTCATCTGATTTAAACTACTTTACTCTGGTTTCTCAGCCAGGATGCGGGACATGCTGGAGAGGCTTCAGACTATTAGCGAGAAGGTGGGCGACCAGGACCTTGAACCCGATTATGATGTAAACGCGACCTTGCCCCAGCAGGCAGTGGTGTTTGAGACCACCTCAGCTGTTGAAAACATCCTAACAAAAGCGCACGCTCTTCGCAAGGAGCTCTCCATGCTTCATTCGGAGGTGGCGGGCCTCTTTGCCCTAAACGAGCGGTTCGGCACCACCGTCAGGCGTCTCACCCTCATCAAAAGGGACTTTGACTCCATTGCCCGGAGGATCCAGCGACATGGGGAGGACTTGTACGGCCGCCTTCAGGACTTGGGGTGGGAAAGCAGCCGGATCCAGGAGAAAGAAGGTCCAAACTCCGCCATCAGTCGTATAGCCAAGGGTCAGTATGAGACACTGGTGCATGACTTCAATGCACTCATGAATGACTACAACAGTGCAGAGGACATGCAGAAAACCATATGTCGGGGGAGGATCAAGAGGCAGGTGTCCATACTGGGGACTAAAATCAGTGACGAGCAGCTGGATGTGATTGTACACAAAGGTGGCGAGGGATGGACAGAGCTGTCTCACAGCCTGGAGACAGAGGGAGGCCGTACTTCTCGTTGGGCGATGAATGAAATTAAAGGTAGACACAAAGACCTGGTGGAGCTGGAGGCCAGGCTGAGGGAGGTCCATCAACTCTTCATGGAGATGGCTGCGTTAGTAGAGACCCAGGGATCTCTGCTCAATAATATTGAGGCTAATGTCTGTAGGACTGAGGAATACACTGAGAAAGTCAACATCCATATCAAAAAAGCCATACAATATAAGAAGAAAAACCCTTTTCTGCAGTGCTGTCCTTGTTTGTCATGTTGGAGAAATGACAAGGTTTTTTAGTTATTTTGACTGTCAATACATTTATGCATAAACGTATTAATAAACTTTGACTTTATAATAAAAAAGACTGAATTTACCTGGGAGTTGATTATATTTGCAATTAAAAGAAATATACAAAATACTTTTCTAAAGCTGCTGACCTGGGGTTGCTGCAGCTGCTAAGTCCTGGGTACAGCAACATTATATACCAAAGAATGAGGCCAGCTGACCTATGTGAATGGATTAAGTAAGCAGGTTATGAAATCAAAGGATTTTTTCATTCCCTGATGGTCCAAGATGACAATGTCAGGGGCTCAGATTGTGGTTCAGGGAGCAGCAGACATCATTTTATGCATGGAATGGCCATGCATGGCCAATGGTCTTGTGGCCTTGTGTAGCAGCCATATCCTGAATATAAGCCTCGTATATCTGAACTTCACAACTTACCAAATTTACCGTATAAGGCAATAATTACCAGACTTACATTTCGTTTCGTGTGGGAAAACAATACTCTTGTAGTATTGTATATTTATACTTTTGTAAATACTACCGTCATTATTCCCGTTGTGCACTGAACCATTCCATCGTAACTTCATTTTGATGCAAATCTTAATGACAAATAAAGTCTGTGTATATATGTTTACAAAAGACTGTAACATAATCAGTTTCATATTCAGTTTCACTTTCCCAATCAGATAAAGTGGGAAACGATGCCGTAAGTGTAAGTTTCGGAGACGGTCTTCCGTTGATTTTGTCGGTCTGCTTTCACACACTCATGTCCGGATCCGGGATGTTGTTTCTTGCTGTCGGTGGATGGTTTGTTAAAGTACGCGAAAAGGGTAACCTTATACCTGAAAATCTTCAACATTTATGGATCTATGTACTGCGCAAAGCTAGCGGATGTTAATCTTATCAGCGAAAGCTAATATTGCTAATATATTAGTGACACCGCGCGTACGATATATGATATTACACTAAAATCTGGTGGACTTCGTCATCTATACCAGGATGGCCGAGTGGTTAAGGCGTTGGACTTAAGATCCAATGGACGTATGTCCGCGTGGGTTCGAACCCCACTCCTGGTATTAATTTTAAGTCATTTTTAATCTTTAATCCATTTGCTCATGACATACCATGCCCACGAGAGCAAGCTACAGATTCATAGATGATCGTAAATACGTACATTTCCATTGGTGAATATATATGTATATATACATAAATACACACACCCACACACAAATCGGTAAATGCATTTCCGGGAAATACGTTCGACGTTTTTGTCAGGAATATTTACGCCACGTGTCCACAAGGGGGCGCTGTAACTATGCTTATTTGATGTTCTGCTGGATCTGACTCAGTCCTTCAGCTATAAATGTACCATAAAATGCCCAGTCAGGCACAAAGAAGATATACAATTTATCATGTTTCTGTCAGTAGTTCCTGGCTCAAGGGGATTAACATGAATTATTTGCACTAAAGGGAACAAAGTTCTCCTTAATAAAGTAATTGTATTTTAAACTGTTTAAGGATTCTGGTGAATATGACTTTATTCACGTGTTCCCCAAGGGCTACAAACATAACAAAATTAAGAAAAAAATATGGGAGGAGGAAGAACATATTCTTTTTCCCAACAGACAATCCTTTCCAAAGTGTGATATTCTACTAATGACAAGTCGAAGTGATGGGTGTTACTATTTAGACCAACACAAGTATATTGAAATGGAATAGTGAAAAATGTGCGCGCGAAATACGGAATTAATTGAAAACCGTGTAAAAATAAAATAACAAATAATACATTTAATGTATATAATATATAATAAATTGAATTACCTGGTTATCACAGTCCTTGTTCCATTTAGTGGACGGTCTGAGGCCTAAATGTCCTCCAATATTCCATTCATTTAAAGTTGTATGTTAACTTGTTGAAGTCCTCAGGGCTATTGATCATTACAATTATACTGATGATTGTTTCCCAGTGGAGCTCTCCGGTGTTGTTGGTTTGGCATCACGTGACACCCGCCGCGCCATGTTTCCATCTCTGGGTCAGGAAAACTTTTATAGCCAGAGGAGAAAGCGCAACCACGTCCCAGCACAAGTGAACACAGTGTTTCCGGTTAAGGCCTTCAAAATAAGTGCTTCAATTGATATCGAATTTAAATAGACGATCAAGATTCTCATGCAGATACTGTAATGACATGCTAAAGCTATTTAAAGCTTAGTTGTTCTACAAATAAATGGGAACAAAAATAAGGAGCTCTTTAAATATTACTCCAATGGGTTTATTTTGAAGGCCTTATTTTGGCATTTCCTTTTTCTTAGCTGCCATAACTCACCTAAACTTGATGTCGCCGCGAGAAGGTGCTCGGAGAAATAGGCAAGGAAAGCAACAGGAACAAAGTTGTGGGACCCGGAGTCGTCAGCGGTATAGCCGTCAGCTTTGGAGTGTAATGTCCATATGTCTTGAGTTAAGCGGAAAACCTGTCGCCTTTTCAACACCACTGTCGCAGGATTTTTCTGTGCTTCGGAGATAAAAGCGGCTCTTAAAGCGTTTTGGGCCACATTGGGGAGTTCGGATGCGCTTGAGGACGAGTCTCCTTTTTAGTCAGCCATTCGACTTAAAAGAGTATCTCGTCTGTCGTGTAAAATGCCTTAAATTCACTGAATTTGCGTGCCTTCCAAACCTCAGAACTTTTGATACACACACTTGAGACGTTTTGGACTTAATTTGGTGAGCACGTCTGCGGACTCCTGGGTGACAGCAAAGGTGAGATTGGCATTCCGAACCTATAGATCGTCTCATTCTACATGAATCTCTATTGTTAAATTGCTACTAAGAGTTTGACAAGCCTAGAGTAAAGAGGCTCTCATACCAAAGATTAAAAATAAAACACTAAAGCAGCAAAACAGACCAAATCATGTGACTTTTAACTTCATTTACTGGATTCTTACTTATTCATATATTATAACTGTTGCAGAAAGTCGGTCTTACCCCGCTTTAAATACCAGTCATGCTTAAGAGATAAAACATTAACTACTGCAAGGCCACCAATAGGTTTACAGTGTGCAATCCGCTGTTTAAGTATACGTACACTACTTCTGTTTTCAGTTTCTAGTCTCAGAAGTTGACTAGAAATGAAATTGTCTGTCCTACAGAAATTGACTGACATAATTGAGGCCTGTTTCTCAAATTTATAGGCGTTATTTATGGCCCTTGCATCATGCAAGAAGAACTTTTACTCGAAGGACTGCACGATAAATCAAGCTCCTTTCATGGCAAAAGCAAATCTATTTTGGGAGTGGACATACTTTTGTTGGGTGCTCAATGAAAGGATTCCCTGCACGACTGCAGACCACATCTACGGGTATTAGCTGGGAATAGAAGGCAGCTCTTAAGACGGCGTTAAAAACTGAACGAAAACAGACCCGTGGAGATGCAGAAACAAAGTGACTCTTGCATTTGGTCAGGACAAACCTTTGGGTGTTATAGGCGGTGCCTTGCTGCTCATGGATGAGGACCCATCAGTGGTCTCCATCGTGGAAAGCTTAACTAGATGCTAGCCAAACATAATGTATAAGTAACCTGCATGGTGATGGTAATACCAAGCCAGACCGAACAGTTTAGCCTGTTTGTTGAAATGACCTTTTGAAAATCAGTGTGTCTTGAAACTCCACCCGTGCAATTATAAAGGACAGAATGCTTGAAATTGGACACCTCGGTTCACAACTTTTAGAATTGATAATAAGATCACTCGTGTGCCTTAAACTCAAAGCTGATTAACCTGCCGTGTGGGCGTTGTCAGCCAACGGCTACGGCGTCTGAAACCATTTACCTATTTTCCCGACGGGTTTGAGACGTCATTGAGAGGTCTGGAACAGCTGTTAACATTTTAACGACCTGTGTTGTTCCTCCTGAAGTGTCGGACCTCCCCGTTTGCTCTGCATCTGACATCTGTGCAGCTCTAGTGCACGTGACACCTCTATTCTGACCCTTTTTTTATATTCCAACAGTACAGTTAACAAAAACATTGAAGGAAATGTATGTTGTGTTGCAGGCCCAGTAAGAGACCCAGCACTCTTGCAATTTTGACCAAGAAAACATCGAATCGGCTACTATGGCGTCACTCGGTGACACCGCGGAGGGAGGAGCCAATGAAGAGTTCAGCGACATCATAAAGTGGAGATCTGGTATGATGGCTCATCCTAATATTTATCCATACAGTTTCATCATTGAGATGATGGACATGGCCGAGAGCTGGTAACTGTATAGGGAGGACAAGCAGCAATATTGCTGAGCGTCTGCTGTCAGGAAACTCTGACTGAGCCAGAAATCATGCATGGATAAGCTCAGTTCCCATGGAGGCAGGGGAACTGGGAGCGGAGCAACAAAGGTACGGAGGGAACAGGAGAAGGCCGATCAAAGCCTGTTTGCTAGGTGACAGAGAGAGTCGCAAAAATGTTGACCAGTGGCAGCAGAGGAGAGAAGAATGATGGGATGGGTCGAGGGAGCCACACCCTGAGATACTTTTGTGTGTAGCTCAACAAGTTGCTGCTCTTCACTCTTGTAGAGAGAAGAGCATTGCAAACTATTTCAATTTCTACTGGGTTTTTCTGTGTTGGCTGTGTTGTTCATTATTAAACCTGATGAAAAACAGGCTGTGTAATAGCTCTAATCATGAGCTGCAAATGTAGCACACAAAAATTAGCCAGGTCTTAAGTGTGTTGTTATAAAAAGTCAACTTGTGAAAGCAAATGCAAATCAAGCTACTAAAGACGAGGTTCTTCCGATATAATGAACATAGAGAAACGAACGATGAAATAAAAAGACCTGCTTGTCATATTTTCCATCCTATTGCGTTCACGTGTCAGGTTTCTTCGTCCGTTCAGCCTTAAAATGAAGCCAGGAATGTAATTGTTCCGATGGAGTTTGTAATTTACGGCGCTTTTCTCACAACAAATGGTGTTCCCATAACAACGCCAAGAATAATACTTTCTGTTATGGCAAAAAAGAGAGAACTTACAACATGTGGACTGTGTTAACCTGCTGAATTTGCCCAGCTTTCTTTTTTTAGCTGCGGTTTGTGCGGTCTCGAAGGAGGCCGTCACTAAAGTCAGGCGGGACTGGAGGTTATGTGTGAAATACGGGATTAGATAAATTAATGTGTGCGCGAGCGGAAGGATGTTTTCACAGCTGAGACGACCCCTGCGAGAACGGCTGGGCGCACTTGTTCGTGTGATCTCCACGCTGTGGGTGTCCCTAAACGGGTGATGTATTGTGGCACAACTCCTTTCCTGTCATCATTAGTGGTTGACAAAAAAAATGGTGTAAAGGAGGTGTGCTTTCACTGGCGTTGTTCATTTTATAGTTCTAATGTGGGTTTAGGCAGGGACAGATGTGTGATCCACTCCTTCGCAATGGGCACAGTGTGATAGTAAGTGCATTAAGTTCCCACCCGGGCTGCTTGAAGGAAGCGAGGGGTGAGGTTCACGCTATCAAGATCCAGGAAAGGAAACAAGTGTTTCAACTGTAGTGCATGACTGTATGTTGTAACTGCAGTTATTTATCCCTGTAACGCCAGGTAATCGAATGTATAATGAGGTGTGAGAAGCAGACGTGTGTTTTAAAGCCACGTGTGGACCAACAGCCCCAAAAACTGCTCAAACTGGTTCGAAACGGTGGAAAGTTCTGGTTGGATTATCCTACAATCCCTTGAGGTCCTGTTGACCTATTCTGTCTGTTCACTTCCCTCCTCAAGCTCATTCCATCGTGCAAAGAAGTGTGAAAGGTCATATATCATCCAAGGATAAGACCCTGTGGTTTCAAAACTTAAAAGATGCTCCCTTGACCCCTTTTCTGTGTGTGTTTGTCACCTGAGAGCTCTGCTGTGTTCAGAGCCTCGCACCATCAAACGTGGTCACCAGTCCTGGACGCAGCAGCTCCCCGACTGCATTCATATTCAAAATTGGTTTATTAAGGATCGGAGCTCAGAAACCTCATAACAATACTTTTCGACACCTCATGTGACCTTCAGTCAATTGAAAAAAATCCAATTGGAGAACAAGAATGTGTGCCCGGTGTGGGACTATTTCTTCTAGGACTTGTCACCGTACGGGCTCGGCTACATTTCCCCGCTGTGTCATTTAACTTCCGAGCACGTCTATCACCTGAGAAAAGGTAATAAGGCGGCGCTGTATTATGTTTGATTGCCACCGAGCTTGTCAGCGAATGTAAAAAGTTGGCGTGTTCGTTGTTATGCAGATACTAAATAATGCGCGTGTGTGGGTAGCATCAAATCAGAACAAAGGCGCTTTCACTGTGGCCGCCCCTTCATTCTGAGATGGCACGACCTGCCCGGTGAGTCTATTTTTTACCTTTAGATCCATTCAGAGGGAATGTTGTTGGATTAGTCTATGTTGCAGTGTAATATATGGAAGTGCACGCTTGCCTTGGGGTGTACGCGCGGGCCTGTCTTGGGGTTTCCCTAGAAGTCCGAGTGAAGGAGGCCTGCGGATACTGCCCGGAAATGTAAGAACTCCAGCACTGGGCAAAATGTCTCCCCTGGGTGCGCTCGTCTGTGAGAGCGTGATTCATCAGTGCGTGTGTGTGTGTGTGTGTGTGTGTGTGTGGCACAGACACCCCGCCCAGCTCGAAATGACAGAAAATTATGTCCTGAGTGAAGTCGGATTGAAAGTGATCTCTGCCATCAGTGAATCTCTGTTTCCCTAGTTTAACCCCGCCCCCTTTTCTGACCACATTAAAGCTACAAAGCCACCTTGCCCAATCTACCTTCTGACCCCTCGCATGACAGGATTTACTAAAACAAAAAAACACCCTGAGGCTCCACTGAGGGGGAATTAATATTAACCCTTTAAAGCTATACGTGTAATGATTTCCTGGTTTGGTTTCTTGCTCTATTCAGTGCTATCGGCTGCACAGCCACCCTGCTGATCCTGCAGCACTCGCTCCTCTCAGGATGTCAGGTAGCAGGCGGGCGCTCTGCAGATATGACGACCAGCATGTGTGAACCAGATTCATCCGTTCTAGAGCTTACAGGAACGGTGAAGGAATGAGGTGCAATGAACCATCCTCCGTGCTACTTCTGAGGACGCAGTGATCACATAAATCCACATTTGTGAGCGCTTTAGAGGCTCCTCTGGAAGGGAGGGCTGCAGACGGCTGCAGATTCTTGCAAAGACATTTTTATCCTGACCTCACCAAGTGCCCCAATGCACACCGACGCACAAGTCTGAATGCTCGCTATGCATACACTGCTGACACGGGCTAAAGCTCGGGGCCTGCTCACAACAACAAATTCTGTTTTCTTTTCCACTCTGACCCAGTTGAGGGTCATGCATGTATCATAGTCTCTAAACTTCTCCAGTCTCCTATTTTAATAACTCCTTACTTTTGACTGGGAACTATCAGTGTCCTTTTAAAGTTACTAAATTACTAAATTATTGTTCTCCTGTGAGGAATAATAGAAGCACAACATGGCGACATGGACCAGGCTGTGTAAAGTAGGCTTTTATGGATGGAGGCCTGGGAATCTACTTTTTTCCAGCGGAGTGAGGCTGTGGTATTTTGGGAGATTTTGTATTTTCCATCCCTCTCACTTAGTCTTTAGTCGGACTATGACTCACTTGATGTGTGCGGCTTGTGGCCACGGTTACCATAGTTACCCCTAACATAATCTTAAAAGAAAAGTCTAATATGTAAATGTTGCAATTTCAACATGTCCTTGATATCAGACAATCTTTGGAGCTAAACTACATTGAATATCCATTAAAAGGTTGGGATGGGGGGCGCCTTAGTGGGACGCCAGTCTCCGGGGTCGTGGAGCGGAAAGTCCCCTTCTGTTGACCTGATATATATATTTTTCAGTGCCAATGCAAACCTCGCCCAAGCTAATTCATTCCTCCGAGTTGCAACCAGAGCAGCTGCTTCTCTGAAGGAGGGAGTGGATTCAGTTCAGTCGCATTCTTGAAGTTAAACGTGGGTTGACTGGGCCGGGTTCTTCTGCCTCCCTCTGGAGCAGAGGAGCCAAAACGGCAGGAAAATGAACTCAACCCTGTATTCTTCTTTTTTTTAAACATCTCTGTGGGAGTTGAGCTGTTTGCTCAGTTGCTCCTCATTGACTAAAAATGTCAATGAGCCAGTGGACTTGGGCCTTTGCCCTCTCCTGCTGCAGCGGGCTGAAACAGCTTTGACCCGTTTCTATTCTTTTGAAATGGTGGAAATGAATAAAAAAGGTGAGCGCTGTGTCACTTCTTGGGGAAATGCGTGCCGTCAGCCGTTGTTTGGCGCTAGTTGTCTTTTGACCAGAGTTAGCTGTCACACGGAGTCCTGCGTCACCCGTCACTTGGCTTCTAATTGACGAGACGAAGCATCTGCTGCTCCTGTCGCCCACTTTTCGCACTTTCTGCTCGGTCGTGTTTGCATGCGGCGTCACATCTGAGAACCCAGCCTGGCAGCTCAGAGCGCTCTGTGAGGGCTGTGACACCTCTACTTCCGCTTCCCCTTTCCTGTCTCTGCCGTTCTCTGACAACCATCAACACCTTATGTTCTTGTTCCGCATTTGATTCGGCCTCTTTCCTTTTGTGTGCGAGTATAAATACTTGCTTTTCCATCATGAATCTGAGCAAGTGGATGTCTTGGAGACAGCGCAACTTTTTCAGGAGGAAAGGGAAGCATTTAAACCGAGAGATGGGTAAGTGGATTGTAGAGGTCCCACACCTTCTCCAACAGCATAACAAAAGCAAAAGCACTTGCACGTCGAGCCCCATTATTTTTTGTAAAGGACGAGCTGCTCACCCTTTGAGGCGCTGGCTTGAATCAGATGCAGCGAGGTGTCGCACGTGAAGATAAGTGTAATCGGTGCTGCCCAAATCTGTATTTGAGGTGTTTTTTTCTCTGTTATTCATACCCTGCCACGGTGCTTCTGTCCTGTTGCACGCAGAGATGGCACAGAACAGGGCTTCTGTTCATCTGCATTCATCCTCCATCCCTTTAACCCTCCGGCTTGCCCGGTCCTGTTCTGCTCTGCCCCCGGTCTGTTTCCCTTTCACTGATGCCGTCCCTCCTTCCCTCCCCTCCTCTCTTTGCTGCAGCATTCTTCTGATCTTTGTCTCCCTTGCTGGTCAAGGAGTGACACGGGCAGAGGAGAGAGGAAGGGGAGGATGCAGGAATGTCAAACTCCTGATATTGTTGGATTATAGCATCACAACTTTTTTGGGGGGGTTTGTTTTTGGTTTTGCTGTATCTTTTGGGGTCCGTTAATTGAAGATGGCAGAGCATGGTCTCAGACTCAGAGGTATGACCTTTAGAAAGTCGTTCATGTGACAGCGCACACGCCTTTGTACAGTATAGGCGTTATTGTAGGTGTATGTGCTATCCTGCTTTGTGATTCTGAGGTATGTACCAACTTTTTATTGATGCTGTAGTGTGCTTCTATTAGAGGTCGCTCTATATTTCTTAAATTTGGCTTAACTGATGTAAATCTATTTTATTTCTCAAGATGATGCAAGAAATATACTAATGTATTTAAAGTGCTTCTAACTAAGTTCCCATTGTTACTCACAGTTATAAAGTTAAGAGTGAACCAAAAGCTTACATTTCTCGCTGTTCTTGCACTTTTCTTCCCTCCCACTTACACCAACGAAGGCCTGTAAACGTGCAAAAAGGTGCTTTTCAAGCAGCTAAGTGGGGATATCCAGTAATCTTTCTGGGCATTTGTGTGTTTTACTTACAAATTCCCAGATCTTGGCAAGAGGAGAATGTCAACAAGGCTGCACTGGCTGGGACAAGCTTAGACAAGTGACCAGTGGAGGAAGGAGGGAGGAATGTAGGGGGGAAATTACAGGAATTCTCTCCAGGAATTCTATACATTCCTTCGTACCTTTACAGTAGGAATGAAATGACTTCTATGGAGGGATTTTTGTGCTTATTTTAATATGGTGACATTTTGTAAAAGGATTCTTAATTTAATTTTAAATTGTACTGTTACATATTTGATTGTAGGCTGTCTGACTGAAACAGGCTGGCTGCCAGGTCCCTGGAAAACCACTGTTTTCAGTTGGTTGGTCTGCACTTCCGCCCAGCGTAGGGAATAATCCCAAAGTTGAGGACAGCCAAGCGTTGAGCCTCCTCCTCTCTGTTTATTGTGGGAAACTAACGAAACTTCCCTGTTTGTTTGTTGCAGCCAGTTAATTTTGTTAATTTCAGCCAGTTCATCCTGTAATTTGGTTGTTTGGATTGTAAACCTTTGCTCATTCTGCAGCAGCACACTCTCAAGCTTTCATTTGAAATGCATATTTTTAGCTGCTAAGTTTAAGAGAGCCAAATGTTCACAGTCAAACTGTGAATATCTTTATTTGTCCAAGCTGTTCTGCACTCATGTTTACTATGTGACCGCGCTGCGGGATCCTGGTTGGATTGTTTGATTTTCACCTCGGCACGTCCCACCTTTTGGCCTGTGTGGTCAGAATCCCGTCACCTGTGCAGGCGTTTTGTGGACAGACGGACTGGGCTTGTATAATTTATGCATTTGGTCTGTGTTCCCAGCTGGCTGCACTGGAGTCAGATATTTATTTGTTGCTTGTTATGTCGCGCCGGGTTATTTTCTTTAGCTTGTGTTGCTGGTAAACACTTGGTTAAGTAGTCAGTTTAAAAAAATAAAAAAATACCAGGACAATATAAACACAGGCGGCAGCAGCGACTCTTGTTCGACGATTACGAAGGGGAAGATATCTTAATTTGGCCGTTATTATTTCATGGAAATATTATATCCTTATTTTGAAGTGTAAACACTTCAAAATTCCTGTTTGAAGTGTAAACACTTCAAAATAAGATTACAATCAGGACAGGGATTGGTATTTGTTCTGCAAACGGCCTGAGCGGTGAGGCGCCTGTTAATGCGCTGATATCATAACTCCTACGTGAACAAGCCCTAATGACACTTTTCATTTTGACGCTTTTCCAGCTAAAGTTGGAGGGAGCGACAATCTGTCTGGCCTGTCTCCCGTATGACCTGGCAGTCACAAAGACATACATTCAGTAATATAGCTGTTTTTATTGTCCAGCTACAGCTGATTGTGAGCATGTGTGTTTTTCTGTGTCAACACACAAGTGACATTTATTGCATCGGTACCTGTGTGGGCAGACCTAAACAGTCATAAGTAAATTGTCAGAAGTGGGCATGTGTGGTGCGTCTTAACATTATATAAACAGACCCTCGGTGGACTTCTTTCCTGTTGTGCAGACACAGACACACCTGCTTGAACACACACGCTGCTTTGATCTGCCCGCAGTAAGACATTCCTCCGCTGTGGTTAGCGGGAGCAGCAGACAGATTGAGAGGAGAGCGGCGGGTATGAATCGACTTTATTGTGCTCCTGTCAAAGTGGCAGCGGTGGTAAGCCAAGGAGACCCGAGCTCACATGGAGCCCCGCCTCAGGGGGCCTCCCAGGGTACCTCAGAGGGCGCCTCCGTACGCTGGCATAATGCTTTTTATTAAAAAGAAATGCGATACCTCGCCTTTATCATACATGTCCCACTGCTCTTAAGCAGTTCTCTGAATGCACTTGGTGAGATTTTCCTCCCTCAGGCTGTCACTGTCTTGGTCCTTTTGGCCCTGTTCCACCTGTACATCGCCCCCTGTGATTGATGGAAGTCAGTTTTTGGGCCCCTGCTACCACATCCAGCTTTTTAGAGCAGAAAACCTCTATTATCACTTCCCTCTCCTGGATCATCTGCATTCATCACTCCCATCAGGCATGGTCCCTAAAGAAAGGATCCTTTGGGTACTATTGTTGCTGTATGAAATTTATGATGAAGAGTGGGGCTCCATACTCTCAGGGGGCCATTTTTTTTATGGTGTTACGCTTCAGAGCACTTTAACAACGGTGGTGCACAGAATAGGAGCCTGCCTGTCCCCACCCCAGAATTTCACTGCTTCATTTTCCCTGCTGTTTTCCAAAATGAAGGGTGCTCTTGGCTAAAAAGAAATGAGGATCTGTGCACATTTCCAAGAATTTTTATGTTCTGACACAACAGAGTTTGAAGCAAAATCAAGATTTACACGTGATTACACATAAAACTGCTCTTAAGTATATGATATCAAGAAGAAAAGTTAACTTTTTATTATTTTTTGAGTTTTTACAAACTTTGCTAACCATACGAAAGGTGACTGGCGGTTTTGGGGTTGTTAACTGTGACATTAGCGTTTTAGGGTTAAACAAAAATTACCAACCTTTTTTTCCCCCCTCGTCACAGTCAATTGTCTTATCCTCTCACCTCTTCACCTCTCACCCCCACCTGCCTTCTCTTGCATTAAATTCTTGTTTTTATGTCTCCTCTCACCCGGCCAGTGGCTGCACACAGACGCACAACATACACTTTACACAAGCCAGACAAAGAAGCTGACGGCTGCTGGGGGTCGTCATCTTAACCTCTGACCCTTTGTTCAGTTCACGGTGCTTCACCCGGCAGACGGTTGGGTGACAGTGGTACTTTAATACTGTTGTGCACATACAGTTTTAACCCTTGTGCAGTCCTAGATAACCATAACCTCCCACATGTAAGACAGTTATCTTTTTATTTATTCCCTCTGGTGTGTTGTGAGTAAAGACTGACCCCCTCATTAGGTGGTTATCTAGAAGAGACACTAAAGACAATGTGTGATGGGCGTAGGTACTGGGCTATACAGGCAGATAACATCAATGCCCTCGGGTGGGCAATTTTGTCTGACTCCATTGTAGATGCTCTTCTCTGGCGTGTGTGGATGTGTTGATTCTCTCAGGAACTGAAGGATTGGCCCAAGTGTGCATTCATTTACCATCATCAGCAAATGCAAAGAACTCGGGTGTCTTCTCAGATTGTGATCGAGTCAACACACACGTAAACTACATTATTGCCTGCCAGTATATCACTGGTACCTCGCTTTAACTCGGTTGATAAACAAGCACGAGCAGCTTAGTAACAGAGAGCTAGCTCTGTCACTAAGTACCTGCCAGGCGCACAGAGGGGACGGTGGACTGGCAATGATGATCACAGTGGCTGATCTTTCACTGGTTTTACAAAGGTTGCCCACCTTTTGACATTTCTTGCATCATCATCATCATCTAAATATGTCAGGCTGACTTTTGTGTGCGCACCTTTCTAATGTTCCATCAATAATTGAGCTACAAAGCCCCCAGCTATAATTACCATTCAGCAGCATAACAGCGTTGGAATGCATTTGATGTCTTAAATAAAGAAAACAAAACACATCCTTCACTGTCATTGGCGCACGGGCTTGTTTTTGCCACCCAGATCACGGTTTTGACACACCTGTTGTTTTTGTTCCATAGATGAGCACGATTCAGTTCAGAAGAAAACCTTTACCAAATGGATAAACGCACAGTTCTCCAAGGTGACGTAGACCCAAACTCCCTATCCACGCCCTTATCTGGATGTTCCTGCTGTTATTTGGGTGTGTACTTAACCTGTTTTTGTCTAATTAGACGGGGAAGACGCCGATCAAGGATATGTTCACTGATCTAAAGGATGGGAGGAAGCTTTTGGACCTGCTGGAGGGTCTCACTGGCGCTACTCTGGTGAGGTTTTTTTCATAGAATATCAATCAGTTTAACACAATAAATCAAAAATATAACCCAAAGAAGCCATCTGACTGTTGATGACTGCTTTTCTTAATCTTGTTTAATACATCAGTGCACTATTAATAACAGTGAAATACAGATTTTGAAGTTTGTATATTCTGTGCTTGCTAGCGTTATTTTAACAAGAGTGAGGCGCTTTGGTAACTAAGATGTCACTGCTGTGCTCACAACCAACACAAGCTCATGCATGACTTCACCTAAACGTATATGTTGAAACTAATGTAAACACTGGGATCCCACGCTGGGGGAGGGGCTACGCGGATGCATCTCAGAGCACAACACGTTGCATCTCTAACTCCATCCATTCTAGATGGACAGATGTTCTCTTAAGGCAGTTTTGGAATTTCTATGTACGGTGCATTTTCTCTCTTAATCCACCTTCATTTTGCAGATCAAAATTCTCTGGATTCATAGGTTGGCAAGGAAAAGTGTTCTTGCCTTTGCCTACAGATGTATTTGCTCAACCTTTTGTTAGTGATGTTGAAATCCTAATTCGATAATTGTGGGTGATGTGTGAAGATTTAAGAAGTATTTACTGTTGGCATCCTTTCATTAAGTCATCCTGCAGAGAGTTGTAGTACTCATAGGAGTACTAGTCATTACAATAATAATCATAATTATATGACAATTATAGTAATAATGCTAGTAGTAGTAGTCATAATAGTACTTGTATATCAATAACTGGAAGCCAGTGAAGCTGTTTGAGAGCAGGGGTGATGTGCTAAGAATGGGGATGATGGAAATAACGCGGGCAGGTGGGTTCTGTACAAGTTGTAGTTTGTGAGGGACTTTTTTGGGGGGTGGTAAACATGTAGAAGAGAATTAAAGCGATCAAGTTGGGATGTGACGCATGCAGTAATTTGAACTGAAGTAGTGTTCAGTGATGGAGGCAGTTGATATTGCGGAGATTCAAGAAGTTGACCCATTTCTGCTGTTTTCAGACCAAAGAGAGAGGCTCCACCAGAGTGCATGCGCTTAACAACGTCAACAAAGTACTTCAAGTCCTACATCAAAATAATGTGAGTACCGTCTGTTTTTATTACTATTAGCTGTCTTTGTACTGTTTCGGGAAGCTTTTAGCCAAATGACACATGCTTGGTTCAAATCTGATGTAAAGGCTAATGATTCAGAATTGGCCTTTTTGGGGATGATTACGAATAATGGTTAATTGGAAAGTTTACTTTAAAACTGGCCAGTTTGTTCTAAAGAACAGCTGTACTTTTGGACATACACAGTCCTTGTGTAGTTATTTTTAGGCTCAATTCTCAAAACTTTTGGTGATTACCAAACTGTTCTCTGGTAAGAGTTCTGAGTAAACGTAAAATTATGTAAAATTAAGGATTTTGAGTAGTGCCAGGTTAAACTGTTTTCTCTTTGGACCCAAACCCAATTTTGGCACGTTAGATGCTGACTTTAATTTCATGATAGGTGGTCCCAACGGCTCGTTGGACTTAGCCAAGACTTTTCATATTTATACCAAACATGGTGCTAAAAGTTGTCTAAAACAGCCCACTGATTGAAGGAATCTTTAGTGCTGTGTGAATCCAATAGCAATAACTTATTACAACTCTGGGTTGTTTGTTCGTTCATTTTCTGTATGTGGGTAGAAGGCACATTTTCCAACAATTATAGTCTGAAAAACCAATATATCTTCGCTGAAGTTAATGTTGTCCTTGTCAGCTCCAGTATAATCACTCCAGTTCACAGACTCTGTAAATGTCACACCTGCAGAAAGATGATACCATTTTCCCATAGAAGACCGTGATTATTTCTCTATATATTTGGTTTTTCATTTCGTCTATATACTATAGTTTCTGTTAAAATGCAGACCTGTGGATGGAGCTAATTAGGCCCGGTCGTACTGTGGTATATTTTTGTCTTTCATTTGACCCAACACTTCACCTCATGTTCCACCCTGTGCCTTGATCCACTCCAAAATATTTATATGTAATTATTCCACTCATGGCCTTACACACTTAGCGTAGCATCAGAAGGGTCAAGTGAGTGTGGTCTCATCTAAAAATGTTAAATGGGCTAAAATTCTTATTGGCCTCATTTCTAAAGATTTTAGGATTACCGGATTTTTATTTTTCTTACTTGGAGTTACCTACAACAGCATTTGAAATCGGTTTCAAGTTCAATACGCCCTGTTGTAAGCATCATTTCTTTTCTGTCTCATCTTTAGGTTGATCTGGTAAACATAGGAGGGACAGACATTGTAGATGGAAACCACAAGCTGACCTTGGGGCTCATCTGGAGCATCATCCTCCACTGGCAGGTGGGCACACATGTCCATTCATGCGCTCGGTTCCTTTCTTTTCATGCACGTCCTGCACGTCCATAAAGGTTTATGAATGTTTGCGGTGAATGTAAACTCCCAGTACATTGATGTTCCCGCGTGATGACAGAGATAATTGTTGCGGATGTTACACAGGCTGTCATTATCTGTTACCGCCATTAGTGCGACCTTCATCTCTACTTTATGTGTACATTTCATACATCGGCACCGAAACCAGCGCGCGTGCAACACGGCTTTAAAATAAAAGCACTGCAGTAGACGGTGAGATAAACAAGGTAGAATTTAAAGAACAGCGTTTCTACCTTGTTCCCGAAGGTGAAAGACATCATGAAAGATGTCATGGCCAATCTACAGCAGACAAACAGTGAGAAGATCTTACTGAGTTGGGTACGTCAGTGCACGCGTCCGTACCCTGAGGTCAACGTGCTGAACTTCACCACTAGCTGGGCTGATGGTTTGGCACTCAACAGTATCCTGCACCACTTCAGGTGAGCATGCATGTAATGTTACATGTGTTTATGGATTATATTTGGTTCCTTCAGCTGGGTGTTTGTTTTGAATTGGTATTTTATATGTTTAACGGATGCCTTGTTTAAGTGTAAATCACAGTATTGCGTGACATTTCTTTAAATACTGTCAAGAAAGATGGACCTTGATTTAGGTGTGTGAGTGTGTGTGTGTGTGTGTGTTTTGTACTTTGCCACCACGCTCGAGTTGTTTTTGTTGATTTTCTGTTCTCCGCTTTTGTTCGACATCATTGTAATTCCAGTTTCTGCTGTTATTACCACGGCCCCAGTGTGTGGATTTGTAAGTGACAGAAGGTCACGCCAGCAGGTCAGGGCCTGCCCAGTGTGTATACAATGTTTGACTCACTCTGTTTACTCCTGCCGTGTCACCGTTTGCACACGCTCGCTGTGACTGTGCAGTGTGTCAAGAAAACGGAGCGAGAGAAACACTAGAGGTTCTCCTAGTTCTTATTGGTCACACTCCCATGCACAGAGAGAGAGGGTTGGGGGGTGATGTGTGAGGAAGGCCCCTGTTGGTTTAAATCCTGGCTAGGGTTTAGGTGAAACACTGAACACACACATTCCACACACCGCTGGCTTTAACACATCCATCCACTGCAGCAACAAGGCATTTCTTTAAGAGAAATGACATCATTTATTTGTGTTATTCTAGCTTTCCTTTTTCTATTTTCTGAACGATATTGTTAATTATCTGTGTTTTTAGGCCGGGGTCTTTCAGCTGGCAACAGGTGTTGAGAATGAGCCCTGTGGAGAGACTGGAACATGCGTTTACTGTAGCCAAAGACCAGCTGGCTATTGAGCCGCTACTGGATCCCGAAGGTACTGTAATACGCCATTTTCATCAATAAACAACATTGCCTTACGTTTTATTACATTTTAAAAAGTAATAAAATCAATTTCCCAACCTCCATTTCTCCACAAATTGAAAACAAAGCATCCAGTCATGTTGCTGCAGGTCCATGTCACAGCTAACCCACGTGCCTTCTTTTGGTTAATACAATTCTGTGATTGTTTAGAATGTTTTACCAGTGGTGTATTGCAATTGTGTTAATCTACCCTTCATGCTGTTCTCATCTTTATCTCAGACGTGGCGGTCCAGTTACCAGACAAGAAGTCCATCCTTATGTACGTGACGTCACTGTTTGCTGTGCTGCCCAAAGACGTTAGCATGGAGGCTATCAGAGAAGTAGAGACCTTGCCGCGCAAATACAAGGCTGCGTCTGAGGACACAGCTGCAGGCCTACCTGCTCAGGTAATTTGCATTGTAATGTTTGGAGCTGGAATTATGCGATTCGGAGGCTGTGGTGCAGGAAGTAGAGGTTTTTTTGCTTGCAAAATCCACAACTGTAAATCACCCAAAGCGACTGAACGAGTTTAAGTTCATATTTGTGGAATTTAGATCAACAATGTCTGTACCAAAATCCCTAATCACAAGCAAACTTAGCTTAATGAAGGAAAACACAAGCATGAATGCCATTCCCTTTAATTGTGAAAGCATGGAAAATAGTTTCTGCTGACTGTTGCTCCTGTAAGCACGAAAGAACCAAATTCCATCTTTGTCACAGAAGAACTGCCACACGGTCGGTTTTCTTCCATTCAAACCTCCTCTCAGTCTGAGCAGTCCTGCTGGTGCTTCCATTTAGTTGCAAATGAACCATGAATGTCACTGACAAAAATATAAATTTATTACTTACTTTTAAAGCAGTAATCTGATGGTATTAACCTCTGGCTCCCTGCCCAGTGGGGAGCGCAGTCATTTTTCAGCTTTGCATGGCATTAGTAAGCTAAGCTAAGTATGTCTTTTGCTCGTTAGACACACACAGATTCTGCTCAAGCAGTTCTGGGAATGTATTTATTCCATGTTAAACATTGTCGTGTTCTGTGGATTGTCATAGCACCTTGTTGCCTGGCAGTGCAAAAATTGAGGATTTTTGAATGAAGACTTTTGTGCAGTTCCAGATGTGAAAAGTGTAGTTTTGACTCGAAATAGTAATGAAGATAATTAATGGAAGTGAAGCCTGGACTGCTGCTGTGTAGTTTCAGAAAGTTCACGCACAGAATTCTTTGATCGGAGGCCATAACTCACTTTTTCACACTGGAGCCTCTAACAGCGCAGCTCTGTTATTCATTAAAGCCCAATAAATCACCCTCACACATAAAATACGAGGCTACCTATGGATACGCTGGGACCATCTTGCATTAAGAGCTGGCACAAAACCAAGAACTTGTCAATTTCTATTCAGCACATGGCCATCAGTTGAACCCGCAAACATTGTGTTGCACAAGATAATGCTTTGTTTATGACTCGCAGCACACTGAAATTAAATAAGCTGATGCTTGCCAATATAGCCCCAGAAACAAACGGCTTCATAATCTCCTCGGTTTGTTTTGTAATGATACAGCGCTTTAGGCCGGCGCATATTTCCACCTCAGCGGCTGCTCGTCTGTGCTGGTAAACACACTGTTATCGTTCCGCAAATAGAACAGCAACTCTTGAACTTAAACTTCAAAAGTATAGAAAAAAGCACATTAATGCCGATGATGTCCGGGGCCGCAGAGCCACGTGCACGTGTTTGTGAATACTGTGGCGTCTCATCGTCGGTTGTCAGATGGAATGAGTCACTTCCACTATAAAAATGCAATCTTCTTGTTTCTTAGAGTGTTGCTCATTAAAAGCACAGCATGCACAGGCAAATGGGGAGGAAAGGCGCGATTTAACCCTTCCCCCCACCCCGACAGTAGCCAGCAAATGCAATTACAACCTGCTGAAAAGGGATGTTTGTGTGTTAAAAATGCCTGACATTGTTTATTTCCTGTATGTGTCTAATAACAATGGCTTGATTGAGTTTTATTCCTTTCTGCTGCCCCCCCCCCCCCCCATCCTTGTGATCTGGTTCCATCCCTCCAACATCAGCTTTGAAAAATACCGTCCAAATCCTCTTTTCTCTCTTTCCACACACAGCAGCTTGGTTGAGTTAGTCAGAAACTTCCAAAACTGCCTCTTAATTCCATGGGCCCGTGGGCATGTCCTTCACACGCCCTGGAACAAGTGCTGGAAAAGGTCTTTTTATGAAGTGTTCTGATTGGTCCAACCAAGGGTTTGCTGGCACACGTCCCTACCTCAGAGGAAGTGATGTAAAACACTGCGGGCAGTAGGTTGAATAAAAGGGTCTTTGTTTTTAGTTTTGGTTTTGTTCCATCTTCATGAAAGCGTGACCTAAAGTTTAAAAGATTACAGATCATACATATTATCCACATACATACTGTAGAAACCTGTGGAATCGGCCATATGCTTATATTGTGCTAAGTTAGTCTTTACATGGGTGTTTTAAAGTCTCTCTTACTATTTCTGACAGTAGTTACATGCAGGGCCTGAAAGTATTTTCATGACATTTTCCAAAATATCCACGAGGTCACAGAATATTTTCAATTGACGACCTTTTGACCAAGAGAATAATGCTGCTATATAATATCAGCCAGAACAACAAAGCTCTGTTTGACTTACCATTGTTCCCGATTCTACGCTGCCATTTGGATTTCTGTCCTTTGACTCGGTGGGGCTGCTCCTGCTGCTGCTGCCAAAGATTTCAGCTCATTTCAGCTTTTAGAAAAGTTTGAATCAGAAAAAGGAAAGTGTTAAAAGGGTTTGATAATGTTGCTGGCTACCGATGATGGCTCCTAGGGATGTTTTTTGGAGAACAAATTGAAACTGTGATTTAACCACCCTTTTATGGACATGCAACAGGTCTAAGTTCTTTCTCATTCTTTTCTGTCATTGTTAAGCCTTGGACAGGACAAATGTTGGTACTTTAGTACATACTGTGTTTTGCTTTACTACATAAACAGTAACCTGACAGTAATGGATTCACCCTCATTCCTTTGTAGAATGTTCAAAGAGAGGGGGCGGCCAGTAGCCCCCGACCTGAGACGCCCGGCACTCTGACAGAGACGGAAGGACAGATGGAGGGTGCCTTGTTGGAAGTGGACCTGGACGGTTATCAAACTACACTGGAGGAGGTACTGACCTGGCTGCTGTCAGCAGAGGATGCCCTCCAGGTGCAGGAGGAGGTGTCAGATGATGTGGAGGAAGTCAAAGATCAGTTTCACACACATGAGGTATGAGAATACCCGCAGGTTGGTTCAGGGTTTGCTTGGAGGGAAAAAAAAATGCTTGCACATGTAAACAGAGGTGAAACATTCTTGTCCTCAGGCTGATGGTTCTTACATACTCAAGAGATTCTTTTTTAACTACTTGTTCCTGTTCCTTGAACAGGCCTATATGATGGAGCTGACAGCACACCAGAGCAGTGTGGGTAATGTTCTCCAAGCTGGCAACCAGCTGATCGCCCAGGGCAACCTGACAGAGGAGGAAGAGAATGAAATCGGAGAGCAGATGAGACTCCTCAACTCCCGGTGGGAGAACCTCCGAGTGGACAGCATGGACCGCCAGGCCAGGTACACGAATTTGAGTCCTGGAGGCGGAGTTGTTTTTTTTAAACAGTATTGATCATAAATGAAAGAATCTGTTGAAGTCAATAAAACAAACACATGCAACGTTCATATGCACATGCACACGCAAAAGCACATTTTGTCTGAGTCAGACATTTAAATACCCTGATGGATATTCAATTACACCATTTATTTCTTTTTGGCCTCTCCAAGCCCTTTCAATTGCCCCGGTGCCCTCATTACTTGCTCTTCCCCTTCAGGCTTCATGAAGTCTTGATGGATCTCCAGCAGCAGCAGCTGCAGCAACTTTCTGATTGGTTGTCGCAGACAGAAGAGAGAATCATGAAGATGGAGACAGAAGCTCCAGCAAAAAGCCTGGAAATCTACAAAGAACAAATAGAGCAGCACAGAGTAAATGCAGCTTTTTACATTTTACCTCACATCCCAGAAGTGGATATGACCCAGCTCTTGTAGCTTCTGCTGTACGAATGGTTAATATGTTACAATGCAAATTTCACCATTTTTCTTCTCAATTTAGGAGCTTCAGAATGATCTAGAGGCAGAGCAGGTAAAGGTGAACTCTCTGACACATATGGTTGTTGTTGTGGATGAGAACAGTGGGGAGAGCGCCACTGCTGCACTGGAGGAGCAGCTACAAGTAAGACAGTCAGACTTTAAATACTTTCCATGTGACAGTGAATGGACTCCAGTATAGCTTCGGTTTGACATGATGTTTTTATTGTCTTTGTTTCATTCCTGAATTTCAGTCTTTAGGTGAGCGCTGGGCAGCTGTGTGTCGCTGGACAGAGGAGCGGTGGCACAAGCTGCAGGAAGTCTTCTTGGTGTGGCAACAGCTTCTGTCCGACCAGGTAGAACATCCGACCTGGGCTTCTTATTCTTTGTTTAAAATTAAATTTCTATGATGCAGCACTTAATTTCCTTTAAATATCTCCCAGTGTAATTTTAGACATATAATTTCTTTCTCCGTGACTCGTCTGCAGAGTTTATTTAGAGCTTGGTTGGCAGAAAAAGAGGAGGCCTTGGATCAAGTACAGACCAGCAACTTCAGGGATCCCAGTGAAATGAATACTAACGTGCGCCAGTTAGCAGTAAGTTTTGTTACATTTTTATAGTTGTCATAGCAGATAACTTAACTTGCATTATATTTCTACTGAGCTAAAAACATTTTTTGTGTTTTCTGATTTTTAAAAAAAAAAAAATTTTTCCTCATTAATTTCTTTAGATTTTGAAGGAAGACATGGAAAAAAAGAGGAGGGTACTGGACCAGCTGTCAGAGGCTGGACAGGATGTAATGGAACTGCTGCGGAGCCCTGAGGCAGGAGGCAAGGTAGAGGCAGACACGGAGGAGCTGGCTCACCGATGGGACAACCTGGTGCAGAAGCTGGAGGATTGCTCCTTCCAGGTGTGTATAAATCATGCTGAACTCTTGTGGCTTCCTGCTCATCACACCTAATGATTTGGTACATTGAGACCTAACTTATGATCTATCTGATAAGGTAATGGAAGCGGTGACGGACGCAGGAATACCTCAGGAAGATGAGCAGGTGATCATCGATACAGTTGCTGTTGGTACAGATGCATCCGTTACGGACCTGGACTTGACTCCACCTGCTTCCGCTGAGAAACGACTTGTGGGGATGGATCCTGAAGTTACACGAATGTACGACCGGCACTCTACAGCCTCACAGAAATTGATTATACGAATGTGCAGCAAAAACACGCAAATGTGTTGCTCTTTTTCCAGCTTTGAAACTAAGTGCTCTGAACTCCTGAGCTGGGTTAAAACACGGAAGACATCCGCTCGAATGCTCGCCTCAGCAGACCCTGAGTCCACACCTGGTTCCTCAGACCTGCTGGCTGATTTCAAGGTGAGATTAAAAGAGCTCATTTAAAATCACAAGACTTTTTTCCTTTTGTGATATTTGTGTGTTGTTTACTCATTCTAGGCTTTGGAGTTGGACCTCACGACGAATGAAGCTACAGTTATTCAAGTCATTCAGGAGGGACGGGACCTCATGGACCAGATGGAGAGAGGTAAGACTGACAACAGCCTTGTCTTACAACTCATAAAATCTATTTTTTAGTTTATTTCTCAGAGACTCATGAATGTTGACTGTACTTCTGTTGGAGAAATGTAACTTTTTGTAATCCCGCCGTAGTAATAATTGTGGTATGTGTGCACACATGCATAAGCTTATATTATCATGTTTTTGTTCCTTACTGTGGAAACCTTGACATATAAACATCGATCTTGTCAGATTCAGTAATCATCTTAAGGACCGAAAGCTGGCCCCGATGTTCAGTGCCATTTAGGGTTAGGGAACGGTTTATATTCAACTGTACACAATAAATGGAACTTGGTCTAATGTCTTGAAGGATTACTGCACAGTACTGTATGTGTGTCTTAATAACAAGTCAGCATGTCAGACTACTGATTTCTCAATAGGATCTAACATAATACTTTGTGTAGGCACATAAAGGTACTGTAAAAGCATGGAGTAAAAACCTTTTTATCTTTTGGTCCATGTTTTAAAGTCTAACAGCATGGAAAACTTTCAGTAAACATTCAGAGTGTATCAGCTGAAAATGGAGAAATAATCTACTAAAGGTCCACTACTCCTTATTTCTCTAATGTGTCCGATGTGAGTGTTTATGCATGTTGGCCACTGTCTCTGATTGTAGAGGGTGTGTGTGTGGACTCGGTAAAGGCAGATGTAGACCTGATCCAGACTGAGTGGGATGTTTGCACAAGGGAGCTTCAGGCAGCCAGCGCACGGGTTAGCACTCAGAGCCGGGTCAGCACACTATCTGCAGAACTGGCAGACTTGGACCGAACATTGAGGGAACAGGACCTGTGGATAGCGTCTAACTCGGCCATCCAGAAAGGCAATGAGGAGACAGAACTGAGGCGCCAGACTGGAGAATGTGAGGTAAGACGGTTGTCTCATTTGGGTTTGTTTAGAACTGACTTTTGCTCCTTCTAAATATATGGAAATGTGGGTTCCTGATTTGTTTTTTTCAAAAGTTATAGTTTGTGTTCATGCAGGTGCTTTATAGTACCAAAAAGCTAAACTTCCTGTAATGTTTGTGATTACTTAGCCGATTGGAAACTCCTTGTCTTATTTTTACATTGAGGGAGTATTTTTAGCCGCCTCCCTTTCAATGTTGTTCTTCAGGACGGATATTAAAGCAAGGCTGGCATTTCTGTTTTACAGGAGCGAATTGTTCTGATCACAGCCTTGAGTCCACAGTTAGAGCAGCTCTCTGCAGAGGCCAGGTCTCTTGGGGCCGTGCCCTCTCTGAAAGACAACATTGTGGTGGTATCAGCACATCACGCCTCCACACTTCAGCAGCTAGAGAACACAAAAGATGAGCTCAACAAAGGTATTTGGGCCAACTAATAATGATAAATATCAGAATAATTTCAGTTGGAAGGAGAGGAGCCTGCTCTGACACTCAGAAGAATTCTTTGTATTGACAGTGCAATCCCAGAGAACCTTGAGAAAAATTCTATTGCACAGAGCCAAAGGACAGGCAAAAAAATAGTCCTGTTTAAAAAATAGACCTCTCTTTTTAACTTTTGGCTAGAAATTTTATGTTTAGTGACTGAATTTGTGTTTGCAGAGATCAAAGGTGCTCAGTCTAATAGCTTTTGTGTAAATTTGACATCAGTTTTATATGAAACCTTGGCCAACATCAGGCAAAAGATGATGCCCTTATATGGCTTCCAAAGCCTCACAGATGTGTGTGTGTGTATACTTCAGAGACTGAGTGTAAGATCATATCTCTGCCAGTTCCATCTCCACCTGAAGACATTGTTTGGACCGAGAACAGTCCAGGAAATCAATCCCATTTTTTTCTCTGGAATTTTAGCACTGTTACGGCCAGAAATGAGCCCATAAAGAGAGATTTGAATGGTTTTTTGTGTTCCTTACTATAGAACGAATGTGCGTGCTTCTGGTGTCTATGACAGTGGATTGGATTAGAGCCAAGCAAAACTACTTTCTGGTTGAAGGAAGGTTGCCTCTCACTGGGGCCTCTCTTCTTGTTATGGCCTACCTCTGCTATTTGTGTGTGCATAGTCATAGCCAGGTCTTGTGTGCATTAAATCACCTGGTAATTACTACGCTGGAAGAGCAGAAGTGCATAAAAGACCGAGACAACAGAAGCAGAGAGAAGAGCAGCATTTGGATGTTAAATTAGACTAACAGGGTTGATGGATGGGCTGTAATTACATTACTTTAAATAATGGAAGGTTCTATTTTTTTTAAAAACACAACTGAAATTAGTTTGTGATGAAGGTTCTCTCTCTCTCTTATGCTTAGTAGCTAAAATTATATATAGGTTTCCCTTTTAACATTCTTCACACGTCTCATTTCTTTGTCTCAGCATTGACCACTTTGGAAGTTGGCAAGCTCAAACCAGGCCCAGTGGAGGCTCTGGAGGTCAGATTAGCCACTTTAAGAGACGGTGTAGTCGACATCCACACGACTGAGGGGGCAGTGGAGCGGGCGCAGGTAAACACACCATTTAACTTCAGCTTTTATCATTAGGACCTTTCACTTTTTCCCCACGGTTAAAGTTGTGGCTTTATAGTGAATTGCAGACTGCAACATTTTGGGGTAATCCACCATCTTTGCAACTGGTGGATTTGGGGTTATTCTGCCATTCCGATATTCTGCAGATCCTTTCAAGCTCTGCCAGGTTTTGGGGTCTCTGTTGAGGGGTTTAGGTCACAGAGTTGTTCATGTAGTTTTTACTAAAACAGTTCTGAGAACTCTGGCCAGTGTTATTGTCAAGTGTATCTCTGTACTGTGCTCCATTTGTTTAATTTACTTAATTGCTTAAGTTTGTTTTGTTCCATTTTTGGAGTTTAGTTATATTATGTCTGACAGGATGTTGTTCTCCAGCAGCCTGCAGTGGTTATAGCTCTTCAATACAATGCTTTCTACAAGCCTCGCTGTGGTACATTGAATATTTTGTTTATAAAGTAAATAACTGAGAACATGTGACCTCTGACCTAAAGCTAAGCTAAAAGGATATTATTCTCTTCATTCCTTGTGTGTGTTTGAATGTATATCATCGTGAATGTTAATCTTTGTCATCAGGTTTCCCCCCTTAGCATACAATAGGTTTCTTTATCAGCCTCTACAGTGTTTCAAAGGGCGTATGCATGTTCTTTGTGTGTTCCAGTAGTTTGTGTGTGTTACAGAGTGCGTGCTTCTCTTCCACTCTGTCCTTCAGTGGAATGTGGCTCCAACCATCTCGTTATTGTGTCAGATATTCGACGTTGCCAAGGAGGGAGGTGGGGATCGGGCACAGTCTGGGCAGCGTGCCCATGCGTGCTGTATGGAGCTGCAAGTTGGCCACTTTGACAACCACCACATGCTAGCCCATCACAGCATCTTTGAGCGCTATTAGCATCATGATTAGGGGAGAGCGGAGCGAAATGAGTCAATGGGTATCTTTGGCCTTCATACAGGCGACAGCCAATATTTCTCTCTGGTGTCAGAGGAGCCGCATATCGGAAAATTGTTTTTGAAGAGCGCTTAAGAAAGTTACAGAATCAGTTTCCTCTCCCCTTGGTTTTTAAACCTCTTCCTGTTCCTGGGCTTCCTCTCTCAAAGGAGATGTTTTGGTATTGCATTAATTATAGATTGCTGGAGAATTTCCCATTAACTTTGTGTTCTTCTTCACCACAGAGCCTTTGTCTCGAGATTGAGCGAACACAAAAAGCCTCTGATGTAGCGGAATTAGAGAGGTGGAGTCAAGTGTCCACCAAGGCACGTGAGGAGCTGGCCACACTCCAGTGTGCTCTGGGTAGCATGAAGGCCTATCAGGTAGGTGCAAGTTGTGGTAGCCTGAAAGGTTTGCACTCAGAAATATATATGAATACCTTTTTGTGATAGGTGAGTTTGGTGGAAGTGGAACGTTGGCTGGATGCGGTTCAGGAGATGTTGTCCAATGATGCCACAGGGTCGAGCAAGAGGGACAATCTACAGGAGGAGCTTAACAATTGCAAGGTAAGAGGACAGCCAATAAAGAACACGATCAAGTATTAAATGTATATTTGCTTAGATTTTTGCCAATAATTCCATAGTCCTTATTTATTCAAGTGTATTTTTCCTTCTTGTCACAAGGAGTACATGAATGAGATGGAGTCAGTGGATTGTGCATTAAAACAGATGGGCGAAACAGTAAGCGCTCTTGAGGGTTCTGGACCGGTGAACTGGGGGCAGGATAAGTTTACTGAGTGCCAAGGCAGATGGGAGTCACTCAGCAAACAGGTGAGGAGGTGCTCTTCTCGATGAGTTAACCAGATTACAGGAATCAAACGCCACTCTTCTGTCCCCATCCATTCCTCCAGCTGTTGGTGCACCAAGAGCAGGTAGCAGAAAGTCAGGAGAAGCAGGTGAATCTGAGGAAGGATTTGGTGGAGATGCAGGAATGGATGGCCCAGGTTGATGAAGAGTTTCTGATGAGGGACTTTGAATACAAGGGTCCTGAGGAGTTGGAGGCATCACTGGAGGAGATGAAGGTGACTGAAATGCAAACTTTTGGACATGAACGTGCACGCCAAGTTTGACTGGGTGATGTTATTTTCAGAGGGCTAAAGAGGACGTGTTGCAGAAGGAAGTGAAGGTAAAAATTCTGAAAGACAGCATCCATTTGCTGGTGTCCAGAACGTCTCCCTCTGCTGGACACAGTGGCCTGGAACTGACCTCAGAGCTTGAGAGGGTACTGGCTAATTACAACAAGCTCTGTGACCGTTTCAAGAGCAAGTGTCACACTCTGGAGGTAATGCACGTGGCACAGGGGCCCTTCTGTGTCATCACACAAAATAAAGTACCGTATTTTCCGGACTGGCGAACTGGCAAGCGCACCTGTATATAAGCCGCAGAATCTAGTTTTAGAAAGCCACACCGGTCGCGGAAGAACTCAGACGCAGACTTCTGCCAGCTTATTCTGCAGTTTGACTGCAGAAAGAGCCACTTTATTAAACACTGAACCGAAGACACATCAACGAAGGGAGGTCTTCAATCACACACATAACCTGGCTTATGCAGGTGCAAACAGTAATTAAAACAGTAATTAAATACATCAACAACCAGAACTCAATAAATAGAACACTAACATTGAAAGTTGCAAAAGATAACATTTGCAACAAACAAAAACCGGGTTAACACCAACCTGAACCCACAGACACACTGCCACAAAGTATGCTGGGAAATTCCCACACTGACCCTCCCCAACACGCTGCACTACCTTTGCTTATCTTTTCAAACAGTGCCTGTGACGCGGCAGTAACTTTTCTGCTCGAGCGCCCCTAGCGGCCGATAGAAATAATACATAAATAAGCCGCACCGTAGAATAAGCCGCAGTGTTTAAAGTGTAGGAAAAAAGTGGTGGCTTATAGTCCGGAAAATACGGTAGTACATTAATAGATTTATTATGGCTGTGAAATTAAGATGAGAGCTCTTCGTGACACGTCAACCCTTAATTTTATGCATGAACTGTCCTGTTTTTCTGTTCTTACTCTCACATCTCAGTCATGCGATGAATTCCGTGTGAACAGTTTTGTTATTACTCATGTGAATAACAATAGAATCCAACTGTGACATCACAGCTAACAGTACTGAATATATTTGAATGTCATTTCTCACACGGCAGCCCAAAAAAGCCACATAGGCCACGAAATTGTGCTTTTGCTCATGTTTTTTCTTGTGCCGCATCACCCACACTTTTATGTTTCTTGTAAAAATGTTTTTTTTTTTCTTCTAAATGTTTCACGAGAGCACATATGCACATTAGAGTTGCCAGTCAGTACTAGCATGTGTTGTGTTTGTCTGGATGTCAAGAAATCTGCGTGTGTGTGTTTGTTTGTGTGTGTTTGTGGGTGCTGTAGGAGGTCTGGTCTTGTTGGATAGAGTTGCTTCAGTATCTGGACATGGAGCACAGTTGGCTTAACACATTGGAGGAGAAAGTCAAAGCTACTGACAACCTGCCAGAGAGCACTGAGGCCGTCAGTGAAGCTCTAGAGGTTCAGAGAACACACACTCGCACTTTCACACACTTCACGAATCTTCCAATTTATACTCCACCTTTTCCCCTTTTCTCTGCTGTTAATTCCCTTAATTGCTGTCTTTTTAAAGCTACAGCATTAAAGCTTATTGAATACAGTCAATAGGCTCTCTCACATATAAAGTGGGCATTCATTCTATACCTGGACACTGGTGTGGGAAAGATAATTGCGTAAAACCAAAGCCCCCATTAAATATTCTGTCTCCATCTATCACTGTCTCTGACTTTGTCTTCCAAGTTCCTCCTGCTTTTCCTTGTCGCGTTGCTATATCTGTAGACTGCCTGCAGCGTAGCTGTCAAACTCATTTTTATCACAGTGTCGCTCCTGTAATGTTGCATAGTGATGAGGAAAATTGAAGAGCCTTGAAGACAGTGCTCATCTTTGCCCGTATGTTTTTTTGGCAGTTAATTTTCCTCTTCCCCTCTCACCCCCTCCCAGTTTGCCTCTCCCCCAGTCTCTCTCCTTCCATGCGTGTGATGTGTCCTCACCCATCATCACCTTCTCATGCTCTCCCACTCTCCTAATGAGGGTCACCCCTCTGGAAGGGGATGGGCTGTCGCTGTTTTTGCCTGTACCTCCGGGAAGGAGAAGCATATTTAATGACCCCACGTTAACAATGCAAACAAGTGGCATCAGTCGACAAGCTTCTCTCTTCGTGGCAGATCGTCTCTCGTTCAGTTGACATCTCTTTATGTTCCTTCTGACACACCCAGTGAAGCAGTTTGTGCATCGGCTCTCCATCTGTTGGCTCGGCTACTTTGTTCTTCTTCTTCAGATGCATGAATCTTCAGTGTTTCTTTGTTTTTGTGCCTTTTGTTCTGTTCTTAAATGATGTTTTCTTCTGACTAATGCATTCTCGTTGTTTTTGGTAACGCTTGTGGACAATTTTTGGACAAGTTTTGTTCCGTTGATCTTTCTCTCTCATAGGATTATTTTACAGTGCAATAGCTATTTAACTTATTTTTCAATCCTTTTTGTTGGAAGCTTGTCCCTACTTTCTAGGTTCACCTATTTTTCTGTTCACCACCAGTCTTTGGAGAGTACGCTGCGACACCCTGGAGACAACCGGACACAGATCAGAGAGCTGGGGCAGACCCTGGTAGACGGGGGCATACTGGACGAGCTCATCAGTGAAAAGCTAGAAGCCTTCAACTCCCGTTATGAGCAGCTCAACCACCAGGTCAGGAATTGGAGGCAAATGTAGCATGCACGGGATGCAAAGGAAAACATCTGTTTTATTAAAAAATTTTTAGGCTTCAGAGTGATCTTTGATTGGGAGAATTTGTCTTTTTTCCTTCCCAAACATATCAACTGTTAATGTTTTATAATGAAAATATTTAATCTCTGCTGCTGATTCAAATAGATAAGATCATCATTTTATTATCGGTGTTTTAAATCATTGTATTGCATCCCAAAGATGTTAATCGGTTGTTTTGCCTTTGTGTTATTACACACAGTAGTAGTTGATAGAAAATCTCCCTTACCCTCCTGAAAGTGACATTTATTAGTCAAATGGTAACTGTAACATTCAACCTTTTCTTTTTTTCCCCATTTAAAAACAAACCTTTCGCTCATTTGCGTTAGTCTGAATGTCAAAATGCCAGAATGTTGAAAACCATGTGTCTCGTGACACATGCAAGTTGATGATGGGGTGTCCTCCAGGCGGTGAACAGGCAGATCAGTCTGGAGCAGCAGCTGCAGACACTGAAGGAGAACGAACAAGCGCTTCAAACGTTGCAGGAGTCTCTGAGCCAGCTTGACCACACGCTCACGTCCTACCTTACTGACCGCATCGACGCATTTCAGCTCCCTCAGGAGGCACAGGTGCGGCAGCATACACCATCACATCCAGTGGAGATACAAATGAAAGCGTGTTACATAAACCCTCAGAGATCTCAATGAATGCATACTGCAAAGATGATGTACACAAACTAGTTTTTCATGCTGTTTCTCTGTGCTCTTCCTGTAGACCATCGGAGCAGAAATTGCTGCCCACGAGTTGACAGTAGAAGAGATGAAGAGGAGAAATGTGGCCAACTTGCCTCCTTCCACAAGCGAAGGCAAAGCTTCTCGCGGTGGCACCATGCTGGACCACCTGCAGGTAACAGTGACCTCCACTGGTGAACACCCCGTAACTGCAAGAAGCCGAGTGCTTAAAATCAATTTAAATAAATTCAAAACACGTTTGCTGTTTTCTAGTTATTGGTTGTAGTCATGTGTGGTGAAGCTATTTTTTTGTGAAATAACTACACTCATTATTTCATGTACTGCAGAGGAAACTGAGAGAGATCTCCACAAAATACCAGTTATTCCAGAAGCCAGCTAACTTTGAGCAGCGCATGTTGGACTGTAAGAGGGTCTTGGAGGGTGCCAAGACTGAGCTCCATGTTTTAGATGTCAAGGATGTACAACCAGAAAAAATCCAGTTGCATCTCAGTGGATGTATGGTGAGATTTCTCAGTCTCTTACTTACACGTTGTTGCTGGTTGGAATGGGAAAGGTGCCTTATTGTAAATAACTCCTATAGATTAATACTATCAAGCACATCCACTTAAGAAATGTTTTTCATTTACAGAAACTTTACAAGTTACTAAGTGAGGTTAAGCTCGAGGTGGAGACGGTGATAAAGACAGGCCGACAGATTGTACAGAAACAGCAGACGGAGAACCCCAAAGCCATGGATGAACAGCTCACAGCCCTCAAACTGCTCTATAACGACCTGGGGGCTCAGGTCGGTACTGGAAACATTCAAGGCTTGCAGGTCACGTAGGATATTAAAAAGGGCCATACTTTCCTTTTCTTTAAGGTAACGGAGGGGAAGCAGGACTTGGAAAAGGCTTTGTCTCTTTCTCAAAAGTTCCAGAAGGAGACGAACATGCTGCAGGACTGGCTGATCACCAGCGAAGCTCAGCTGCAGCAGAAGAACAGCTGTGGAGATATGCCAGCGGACATCGATGCGGAAATTGCGTGGGCTAATGTGAGTTTGCTGTCCAAACCCTTTCATCCCTGAGCGCTGAAGCGTAGCAGAAAAAGCGCTTATGTTGCTGGCCAGCAGGGGGAGCAGTGGCACAGTCTGACTGAAGATCCAATTGAATGTACTCGGATCCCATCTCTGTTTGGAGACTTTAATAGAGAATGACATTTTGGTTAAGGTCAGCTGTATTCAGCCTTAATTAAATGCGCATTAATAAGTTATAGTGCTGATCTGTACAGCCGTAACCATTGAGGACACCTCATGACTCTGTTTAATATATTTTATGATACATTGTGTGTATCTGTCCATGTTCCTTTAGGGCCTCCTAAAGGAGACAGAGCGACGCAAGGTAGAGCTTTCCAACCTGATGGAGACCAGTGCTGGTCTGCAAACTCTAGTGGAGGGGAGCGGGGCTCAGTTGGAAGATAAGCTGTGTGTCCTTAATGAAGCATGGGGACAGGTCCGCACCTTGACTGAGGATTGGCTTAGTGCTGTGTTGGTGAGTGTAGTTCAGTCAAAGGTACAGTTGTTCATGTTCTGCTTGTACCGTCTTATGAGGACGCTCAGCGAATGTCTTGCTGTTGTGTACAGAGCCACCAGAACGAAGTAGAGATATTTGACGAGAACTTGGCCCACATCAGCACCTGGCTCTATCAGACCCAGATCCACCTAGATGAAGCGGAGCGCCTTCCTCCGGCAGAGAGGGAAAAAGTAGTAAAGGTAAGAATTGAAGGCTTCTTCTACAATGTGAAGTGAAACAAATGTGGCCTGTTGTCATCCAGAAGAGACAAGTTTGACTGGAAAGTTTGAAATAAATAGTGTATAAATAGTGTATGGCTCTCCTCTGACAGAGAACATCTGATGACAGACAAACTAAAACAAAAGACAAAATAGAAACTCTTTTGTGTGTTTCCAGCGCATGCTAGAGGAGTTGAGGGACATCAGTCTTCGTGTGGACAATGTCAAGGACCAGGCCATCATCCTGATGACCAGCAGGGGGCCTGCTTGCCGGGACGTGGTGGAGCCCAAACTCTCTGAGCTCAACTGCAACTTTGACAAAGTCTCCCAACATATCAGGACCGCACAGGTGCAGAGATGTCGACTTGTCCCAACTCTAAAATTGCTTCAACGTCATTTACAAATGCATTTATCTGTTCCAAAAACAACAACAACTCCTTGGAGATGAAGAATGTCTGTAATTAGTGTTTCTTGTCTTTTTCCCTGCAGATGATGACTAGTCTGGTGTCAGGTGGCCTTAGTTTGAACCAGCAGGTACTTTGAGGCAAACATAACCAACAAAATTTCACAACATATCTTAAAGAATAAAGCGTCTTGAACATGTTTCCTGATTCATCAGCTCATTCAAAACCAGGAGGTCCAAGCGGAGAGCCGTCCCGATGAGACTCTGGTCCTCACGGAGGTGAAGAACCTTCAGGCAGAGCTGCAGGACACACTGACGGCCCTGCAGCAACAAGAACCCTCAGACCTCCTGGATGAGGAGAAGGTAAACATAATGCTAACTGTAAAATTCACTTGAATAAAAAGTTGCCCAAACTTTCCGATTATGGTGATGCTGGTATCATCAGGTACAACGAGGAGATGAATGAATGACGTTTTTTGCATCTCTTTCTATCTTGTCAGCTGAACTCAACATGCAACAAACAAAATCCTTATATTTGTCTTTTTTTTTAGAAGGTTTTAGAACACGTACAGCTTCTCTTTACAAAAAAAGAGTCATTCATTATGAGAACTGTGGTGTACTTGGGCCTCAGTGATGAGGAATGCTGATTAAGGGGGAGGAGAGGAACAAAGGTTCCCTCAACTCACATGCAGTGTTCACAAGTGGGGTTTTTTTGTTTTGTTTTTTAAATTATGCTTTCTTTCTGTAATGGGCCTCAGCTGTATAAAATATAAATGGAAATAAGAACAATAAACCTGAGGCAGAGACGTACGCACGGCACCGTAGAGAAGGTGATAAGAATGATGGGTAGACTGATAAAGATTGAAAGGCACAGACACTGTTGTTTATACAAACTGAGTGCGTTATTAATTCTGTTGTTGGGTCTTATCCAGGCTGACTGGCTCTTGCAGTTTTTCAAAGTGAAAACAGCACACTTTAAAAAATTCTTATCATTGTGCTGTGCAAAAAATATTTAACACCTGATAATGGTAACATTGATTTAGCACTTCAAGGCCTAACATCTGAGGAATTAATTAGATTTTAGGATGTTAAACTCTGGAGGGCAAAAAAAAAGCTTTCCAAGGTCAGTGTGCCAACTAGGACATGCGTGCATTCTTTTCCTCTGCAACAGATGGATGAGGAGAAAGCTGGAGTGGAAGATCTCTTGAGGAGGGGAGAAGAACTGATGCAACAAACCTCAGATGAAAGCCAAAGGGAGGAGTTCAGGCTGCTGCTGGTACGGCTGCAGAGCCAATATTCTGCTCACAGGGTGAGATGCTTTAAAGACAGTTTGTTCTTTAGAGGGTCTTGTTTAGGAATGCTCTTTTTATTTTATTTTTTCCTGTTTTGATCTCAAAAAGGCCAACCTGCTTTGTGTTTCTGCTTGTTTGGCTTTAGGAGTTGAGGATGCTCCGAATCAGGCAACTTGATGTGCCCATGGAATCAACTTCCCAGACATTAACAGATCCAACAGGAGAATTCCTGGTAGAGGTGAGGAATGCAGATTCACTAGCTTTTGCTCCATAAGCAGCATGTGGTGTTTGTCTGCAGTGTTGTGGTTTTGTTTTTTTACATTATTTCATGCTTTGTGATACAGGAGATGCCTTCAGTAGAGCGCAAAGGCAGTTCACCAGCAATAATTAGGAGGAGTCCCTCCGACTACCTGGTAGACATCAACAAAGTGCTTCTCACCATGGCCGACAATGAGTTGCTTCTGAACTCCTCTGAGCTCAGTGGGGGCCTCTATGAAGACTTCTCTAGCCAGGAGGACACGCTGAAGGTTGTTTTGATCACTATACACATGGTTAGAGGCAGCGATTAGGTGTTCTCAATTTATTTAGTATAAATCGGCTCACGGATTTAAATCCTTGAAAGGAAAAGTTCTGCACACTTGATTGCTGCAGATCCAGAGGAACTTATGTGGGGCAGAGCACTGGATTTGCACCCTGGGGAGGGGAGTTATTTTCTACCTCAGTATATTGTTCTTCCATAGTGGATGGTTTGGTTGAATACTGAGCAGCTTAGAAAGGACTAAGCTAGTTAATTTAACTCTATTCAGCCTAACCACTTAGCTTTATCTTGCATTTGTCTTGTTGCAGAATATCAAAGATAATCTGGAAAGTCTGGGTGAGCAGGTCGCAGGACTCCATGAGCAGCAGCCTGATGCCATCAGGGATTCTTCACCTGCTGAGGTTGCACAGATCGCAGATGCTCTCACCCAGCTTAATGCAGAGTGGGACCGTCTTAACCGCATGTACAACCACCGCAAAGGGTATGCAGGAAATGACTATAGACACCGTCTGTAGACGCTGCGCCAACAGAGAAACACATTAATATAGTCAAGTACACACGCTGACCTTGGTTTATATCGCGACAGGTCCTTCGGCATCAACAGTGCGTCTGTATGTTAACAGAGTCACACACTCTCACACACACGTGACCTTGACTACAATATTCCTTGGGCATAAACAGCCCATGTTTGCTGAGCACAGTATGTGCACTTGCTGGAATGAATTAGCTAGCTAATGTTGCAGATAGCACATAAACTCAGAAGCACTCCGTCGGCAATAATGGCCACCTCCAGCCATAATTTAAAATCAACAAAATGGGGTATATATAGTAAAACTGTTCATCCAAAACTAATTTCTGCACCAATTCAATCTGATTAAATTTGTTTTGCTCCGGATAATGCTGATACGGCCCTCATGCAGACCATCAGTGTGATAAAGATCTTTTTTTCATTACACACTAAAAATAATCAGCGATTCCGTCTGATTTATTCTGTTGTGTCTATGAGCTCCACGTTGTTTGCAGACATTATTGATGGCTATAGCATTCTCTCCTCTTTAATAGAGGTCAGACAAACCATTTTTCCTTATCGCAAGCCATGGAATTTCTTAATTGATCATCCATTGTAGCACAGGAGAACAGGATTCTTTCAGAATATTTTTTTTCTGCATTGTTGTAACAACCTTTGTATAAGAAATTAAGAGAACATTTGTAGTCATCAAAGGTTAAGAGTGCCTCTCATGATGAGATATGTTTATTTATAATGTAACAGTGGAATAAGTCCAGTTTAATTCATACTGGCCAGTGACGGAAGCTGATTTGTGTCCTGCAGGAGCTTTGATCGTGCTGTAGAGGAGTGGAGGCAGTTCCACTGCGACATGAATGACCTTAGCCAGTGGCTGACCGATACGGAGAGACTAATGTCTGAGAGCATCGGGCCTGACGGACAGCTGGACCTGGACTCTGCTAAACAACACCAAGAGGTCAGTGGCAGGTGCCAGAGCTCGTGCTGTCACCTTCACCTGTCTGACAGCCGCTGTGAATCGACTGTTGGCAACGCCATCAACACTGATTATTTAAATCGAGACTTGTGTGTAAGTCTTTGTATTTATGAGCTCAAGACAAGAATAATGCCGACTTACTATACAAGGGTAACATGATTAAAATATGTAAGGCTAGATTGTTAGGATTCCGAATGGAAAAACACCCTTTTTTGTCCTAGAAAGTAACACACTGCATTTATTCTGTGTGTGAAGAATTGAGAGGAATGAGCTGTAGAGGGAGATGTTTCATCTGATTAGCAAAGCAGTCCATTTCTTATGGGAATTAAACTCTCCCACCCGGCTGCATGACCACTGATGGCACAATCACCAGCACCTTTTATCAGCATGATTTGCAGCATACAAGCTGCGCTTAATCTGCAAAGTGATTTTTTTCTTTTAGTTTTGCATGTTTTCACAGAGCCAGAGATGAGAAATCGAACAGATAGGAGTTAAACTATCAATTAGCTGACCTACCCGTCAGCACAGTTACACACTCTGCAATCACTCACCCAACTCCACAGATCTGCTTCGGCTTGCCAGAGCTCTTTCAGAGGAACTGGCAGCTCAGATCTTGAATAAAGACGCCTGCTTGAAGAGATAGATTTGAGCAGATTTGAATAATTTATACCGATTTTCATTTGTGCCAAATTCACCCAAGTATGGAAATCGTTTATTTCCATTTCAATGTGCCATCTTTGTTCGGTTGCAGGAGCTGGAGGAGGGCCTTGCCAGCCACCAGCCCATAATGGCCATGCTGACCCGTACTGGGGAGCAGATAATAGGGCAGCTGTCTTCACCTGATGGATCCCTGCTTGAAGAGAAGTTAGACGTCCTTGTTCAGCGTTGGAGAGGCGTCAGCCGTGAGGCCCTTGAAAGGCAACGCATGTAATGTATTCTCAAAAACATTCTGACAGGGACTGAATGTCGATATTGACACCTACAGCTATTCACACACATTGCTATTTTATCATTCTGTAACAGGTTTATATTATCAGTATGGGCGGTCAGTCCGTAACAGTAATTTAAATGCAAATTCAGGATTAAGAGGGCAACCTGTGGGAAAAGATCCTAATCTTAACACATCTTGTATGTCCGTGTTCGTATAGGCTGGCTGGAGGAGACACAGCTTTGTCAGACCTTGTGAGGAGAAGCAAGGAACTCTCCACATGGCTGGAGAAGGCAGAAAATGCTGCTCGCTCCTTACCTGTCGCTGCTGCTGACAAGAATCTGAAAGAGCTCAAGGTACGAAGAGGTTCAAAACAAAGCAAACATGGGAGCACAGAGAGTTCCACTTCTGATCCAGAGCTCAGTAGATTCAGTTAGTTATACGATCAGCTCTAACTGTGCTGCCTTTGCCTTTATTCTTTGTTTACCTTACTGACAGCGAAAGTTGTTCTGGGTAGCTCAGTTACAGGAAAACTTAAAAAAAAAAAAAAAGCAGCCAGGCATGGGAAATACGCAACCCTCGCAGTTTCAGCTTTGATCAGTATTTTTTATATTTTTTTGGATTTCTCAACATCTTTTATATAATAGCATCACCGAGAACTTTATTTTGAGAGAAAATGTGACTGGGCACAAAGTTGCCGAGGCTTGTCGAGGTGTGAAGCATCAGTTAAGTATTGGCCGGTTGTTATTGTCTTTTTAGGCAGTTGCAGAGGAAATGGATGCACAGAATGAACGACTTGGATGGTTAAACAAGCACGCTCCTCAGATCCTCACCGGTCCTACCGTGAGCCCTCACAGTAAAGACCAAATTGTTGGAAAACTGAGAGCCATTAACCTTAAATGGAGCAAGGTACCAACGCACTCTTCCTATTTAGCGTCTCCCTCGTCCTCTGCCTTCCTCTTGACAGTAACACTTGTTCTTTACTCTACAAGGTGACCCATGAGTTGTTGGACAAAATCAGAGAGGTGGAGGCCAACCTGCAGAGTCACACCCAGTTTGAGGACAAAATGAACAGACTCACTGACTGGGTCATTGTCACACATCAGACAATCATCACCAGAGGTCTGAGCTCCGGCCAAGCGCAGGTAAGGTGACACTTGTTGGGAAAGTAGCCAGACTTTATCAAACACAAAGATGATAACCAGGCCACCACCATTCGTAGGCCCTGGAGGTCTCCATGAGAGACAGGAAGAAGGACCTGGAGGACCTGTTGGCTCATTCAATAGAGCTGCAGAGACGACAGCAGTTGTTGCCTCAAGAGAAGGTTTGGCTTTCCTGCTTATGTTTTAATAAACACAATGACCTGGCATATGTTGCACAGCACAAGTGCCACTAAACCTTATTTCCTAGGTTTGTTTATTTTGTTAGATTTATTTAATGAGAAAGCACTTAGTTAATGATTTGTAATTTCATCCATTCCATGTTTACAGAGTCAGGTAGAGCAGCTGGCGGCAGATTGGAAGGCTCTGGATGGTCGCCTGAGGGAATCTCTGCAGCCACCCATGTCTCCATGGACACAGCACACACAATCTGTCCAACATCAGCAACTCGGTGACTATGTTTAGAATCCTCCAAACGAATATGTGCATTTTCTTGAGCAGCTTTTATCATTTCCACCCTAAAGAGAAATAACTGATTCTGTTGACCTTGACCAAAACCAGGTAAAGGTCTGGAGGTTATTTGTGTTTGGGTGTTTACTGCAATGGGGATGACTGACACCTCATTCTGCAGATGCCTTGTTCAGGCAATGGCAACCCACCACTGGAATGACAATTTATAAATAATAACACAAATATTATCCTGGAGCATGACAAAGTGAATTGAAAATTGAATTGAATTGAAAATTTCTTCTGTAACACCACAAAACAAGCCCGGGAGCCTGATTTTTCATACTCTGCTGTGATGCCACCACCCTCGGAGCTCTAATCCACACCTCCGCTGTCAGCTTCGCATCTCAAATGTGTTTTGCATTATTCCCTCTCGGTCTATCCATCAAAATTTCCAAAGGCCAATCCCTTCTTTTCCTCCCACTGTAGTGTCTGCGGTCCCCTCCGCCGTACAGACGGTCACTCTGGTAAGCGAGGAGCCCCACCAACAAAGGCCGCATACGCCAGACACCGTGGCGCCCACTGACCTCAACAAGACGGCCACGGAACTGTCGGACTGGCTTGGTCTTATCACACAGATGCTCAAATCTAATATTGTCACTGTGGGGGACATAGAGGAGATCAGGACCACCATGGGACGTCTCCAGGTCAGCATCCTGGATGTTGTGAATGCATCTTTATTGCGATTGTAGATTTGTTGCGTTATGTAACCTGCAGGCTAAGATCTTATCCCACTGTGTCTGTGCGCTTGTCCTCTGTGCTGGCAGGTGACAAAGAATGACCTGGAGCAGCGTCACCACCAGCTAGAGGATATTTTCACCCTGGCGCAGAACATCAAAAACAAAACCTCTAATCTCGACGTCCGCACGTCCATTACTGAGAAATGTGTGTGCATCTTTTGTAATATTTTCAGTCAAACATGGCAGGTTTAAATCGGATTTTTTTGTTTGTTGGAATTTGCATCCACACTCGCTGCCGTCTCATCGTTACCCATCTGTCCGTAGTGGAAAGGGTACGCAGCCAGTGGGACGGCACGCAGCACGGCGTTGAGGCACGGCTCCAGCAGCTGGACAACATGATTGGTCACAGCAGCCATTGGGAGGAGCAGAGGAAGGAGGTGAAAGCGCTTATTGGGCACCATGAAGGACGTTTCCACAACCTCCTTCAGCAGTCCAGAGATCCCCTGACAAAACAACTTGCTGACAACAAGGTTAGAGAAATCATTCTCCACGTCCTCTGGGTTTCTAACCTGTCCTTCCTGAGACTCGGGCGCGTTGTCGTCATGTAGGCCTGAGCTCTAGGCGAAGGAATTTGTCTTCTCACATTCTTAATCGAGTGAAATCCTACGAGAGGTCCTAACAGAGACGGCTGCTGCCAGAAAGTTGAACAGAGTTCCTTGGATACAGCCAGGAATGATGTGAATAAGTGCCGTCTCCGCCTGATCATGATTAAACCTTAATAACCACCTTGGGTTCAAATAATCCATCAGAGATGACGACATGGCAAAAAAACAGAACAGCTTTCTTCAAAAAAGAAGCCAAACGCTAGAGGGCAAATGAGATTAAGAGAAGCCGACATAATGAATGCACAGTCTGTTTCTGGCCCATGTCGCCTTCATTACGTCTGTTTTATAATAGTCAATATGCTTGTTAGAATTTAAATTCTGTAATGACTTGGCTCAATGAAAGTGGATTTAATTAAGTAAGATGACTTTGTCAAATGGCGGAGGATTCAATAATCTATTTATTTGTTGTAGGTGATTCACATTTAAAAACATGAACAGAACATTATTTGATTATATACTGGTAAATATGAAATATACCAAATTACATAGCACCCTAAAAAGTGTTGTCACCTTCATAGCAGACAAGTGCACAATTCGTTGTACATCTTTTGTTTCTTATCCTGTCTTCAGGCCCTCTTGCAAGACCTGGGTCGAGGCCAAGCAGCAGTGGCAGGGTTCAATGAGTTGTCTGCTCATCTTCTGCATGAGTATTCTGCCGATGACACCAGGAGGATCAAAGAGGTCACAGATAAGCACAACGCTGTCTGGAGCAGCATCAACAACAGGTGAACACAATCTACCCAGCACACCTGGTTGTCTCCGCCCTGCCAGTGTTTGTCTCTGCATGGTGAATCGTGAGTTTTCCATGTATAGTTGTATATAAATCTGTCTTGTATCCACCGACAGGGCGACTGACCGCCACGCCCACCTGGACAGTGAGCTAAAGGGGCTGCAGATGTCTCTCAGGGAGCTGGAGACTTTCCTTAAGTGGCTCCAGGAGGCCGAGACAACGGTTAACGTTCTGGCTGACGCCTCCCAGAGGGAAGACTTGTCGCAGGACACCGCCCATGTGAAGGAACTGAGGCGACAGCTGGAGGTAGGAGCCGTACAGAGAAGCACATGTGCATGCCCTTCGCTGATAGGCGTGTGGCGGGCGCGTGGGGTTGCGTTCATGCATAGTCTGCAGGCCGGAATTCTGTGAATGTTCTGGCACTCAGAGGTTGTGCCATTGCTTGTCTGCGCTAAGTGTAGCTCATTGATCCTCTTGACCCGTCCTGCTTAGCAATTCATTGCGCGCTGTTTGTGCATCAGGGCGCGTTTGTGCCTCCACCAACCGCCTTGTCATTACCCAGATCCCACCTCAGAAATATATTGACGCACATCCGCTTATTTTTTATGTTATGTTTTAATCTCAGAACCATTGAAGCTCACCCTTTCAACAAATAGAGCCGGCACTGTACTCTGTTTTTGTGTTTGCCTCCTTTTGAACTGGAGGCTTTCTGTGAAAGAAAATGTTGACTGCCTGTCCTCAACTCTGTTCGATTGAGCCGAGATGTTCCAATAGTCATTTTATTAGACACAGTGATCTGTAGCTCTTCTTTTTTGTCAACTATCTTTATCCACCATGGGGAAATTTCTCTAATTCATTATTGTTTCAAAGATCTTTTGTGTTGTACTTATCTGTAAGCTGACCTTTGCCAACACTTAGAAATACCTGTGCAAAATGTCTTTTGATGACAACTTTGGCTCATTCAACTTTTATGAATGGCATTTGTGTCTACGTTGAAACAGTTGGAGAGAAAACATGTGGTTATCCGGAGTTATTTTCTTGACTTCTATGATTCTATTACTATTAAATACCTCCTGCTAGCCTGCCGCTGTTCGGTGTCACATAGTAACTCGGATCGGGTTCTTATCTTGACTGTGGCTTTCATATTAAGGCCAGCGCTGCTGTGATTGTGCCAGACAAACGCGAGCAAGCTTTGTTCTTCTGGTTTTTTGCAGAGGTCTGTGTGGAATATTTGATTTCACCTGTATGTGTGTCAGTTAGATGTAAAGGAACAGCCTTTTACCTGTACTGTAACTAAAATGATCCCACCTTTGTCTGTTAGTGAAAGAGCAGATGGCCCAATTCACTCGATTGTCCTGCGTGAATAGTCCCAGTGTCTCTACTTATCAATACAAACCAGGGTAGAGTGAGCACCGCACTTCACCATGAACCCACAACACGTGTTGATTGTGTTCAAATTTGTGCGTGAGTCACAGTTGTGTAGGAGCAGACTGACGAGTGTGCCGCTTCAGGGCAATATGAAGGTTTTCATTCTCATTTCAAATAAGGCCTTTCAGGGGTGATTGGTAGGAAGGTTGTGTTTTTCAGCAGTGCTTCAAATAAAAGTCAAGAGAGTCATACACGTAATGATAGGTAGGAACCCTCCACCTGTGTGTTCTGCTGTGTGGTCCACATCTCTGCTGAGCCACCAATTCATCACACTCGTGAGTGTGCACCCTGCTTTTATGACTGGCTGCATATCAAACACGGTTTAAGTATCGGCTCAAGGTTTTCTTTTTTAAATCTTCTGGGTTTTTGGTTTTTTTTGGTGCTCTACTTATCTCTTTTATTTCTGCCATTGAATTTCCAATAAGGTCTCAGTCACCAAGCATCAGGATGGGTGGATGGTGGATGGAGGGATGGATGGAGGGATGGGTAATTTCAGCCTATTAAGATACCTCTTATAATATTTCGATTGAAATGATTTTTTTTCATCACTGGGGTCGTTTTGTGTGACTGCGCATAATAAAGATGTCAAGAGATTTCAAACAAAAACCTATATTACCTCTATCATTGTTTTGCAAATCCATCGTTTCTATGGCAACTTTTTTCGCAACGATCAGACGAGAGAACATCAGTCAAACTGAGCGACAGGTCAGTTGTGCATTACAGTGGCGTAACCAGCAATTAACTGCAATCGTTCAAGACTGCAGACATTTGAAATCAAGATGCTTGATGCTTGTTTTCCAGCAGAGGTGTTTTATCTTTCCCACCGTTTCTTTGATGAAATAGTTGTGTTCACAAAGCACTTTTATCAGTTGTTGTACTCTGTATTTATCCAGACACCTTTTGTCATTTAGTACATTTAGTCAGCTGTCAGCAGCTAATAATACCAAATAGGAAATGAGTAATAACTCCCTTGCCGTTGCTCGATTCTATATCTCGTTTGGACCATTCATGTTCACCCCTGTAGTCACTCCCATTCTCTCTCTCGCTGTCTCGTTCTCTCTGTGTTTCTTTCCAATTAATCTATCAGCCCTCAAGATAGTCATGGGTTTATTATTCCTATTTTGCTGCTCCTTATCCTTCTTTCCTTCTCCACTCCCTCTCTCTGTCTCTCTTTCTCTCTTCCTGGTCCTGAAGGAGTACGGTATCTATCCCTCCCACCTTCTCTCTCTCTGTCTCTCTCTCTCTCTTTTTCCTTCCTTCTGAATAGCAGCAGTAAAAAGTGAACAGTGTTTGGCGATCTTCTCTTGTCATCCAGCGCAACTCGTGCGTTGCTCTCTCCTCTCTCCTAATCTCCTCTCCCCATTCACCGGCACTCTTCTTTCTTCCCCTCTCTGGACCTGTGTCCTTTATTTCCCGCCCTCCCGTGTCTTTTTTCATTTCTCTTTCGTTAACGTCCTTTGACTCCGCAGGGTTTCCGTCACAAGTGATTTACTCTGTACTCTTCTGGGTCTCCAGTCGGTGCACGGTTGCACGTGTGAATGTCCGCGTGGAGGAGAAAGTGAGTGTCTCGTCTCATCCCCTGTATCAGTTGTGTGTGTTTGTGTGTGTCCCTGCATGCTGAGGGCTGTGTGGCACTTACTGAGGCTGCATTCAGTGTAGCGTGTTTATATATGTGACGAAACATGGGGGCATGCTGAGCTGAGTACGCCTGTGAGTGGAGCGCCTCTCTCTCTCTCTCCTTTTCTCTCTCTTTCTGTGTGTTTCCCCCCCCCTCTCTCTCTCTCTGTGCATGTGTGTATGTGCGTATCACGTCAGCTGTGCTGGGGTGTTAGGAAGCGGGAGAGAGAGGGAGTACAATATGAGTGGGGTAGGGCAGTGCTAGCATGCGGACGAAGAGCAGGCTGCTACAGACTTGTAGCAGTCTTAAGATGATGGCCATGGTCCGAACCTCCCTCCAGAAAGTGGTGGTCTTCCTACACAGGCTCCAGAGGATGGCCATCTCCTCGCCACGCTACCAGAAACTCTGCAAGGTATGTGTCTGGAAGAGAGCGGGCTGGAAGAGAGAGTTTCTCTTGTTTAATTTTGGTTTAACAAACTGGAAGGAAAATGTGCGTTAAAACTCCAAACATGACCTTTTGGTCTTATTTTTAAAAGATATTTTGATTGTTTAAAGTCAGAGTTGTTTGATTAACATTTATAAATCTATACCTTGTAAGCGCTGATTGTGTTGTTGTTGTTGTTGCTTTGTTGCGTAGCTCCTCTGTAGTGATGCAGGTGTAAATACACCGACAGCCAGAGAAGAATATTCACTTTCTGTTGTTATTTGTAATGAATGCAATTGAAATGTGTTTCATCCAGAGCTTAAAGCTTTGAAATTCAGCACTACGTCTTAAAACTCATTTCACATCATAACTGTTATCACAAACTAAGTGTGCACCGTACACCTGCGCTGAAGGGTGTCATTAGGTAGCGCCGTTGATAACGACTGGCGGCTGATTTTAACCATAGTCTCTTAAATTGAACTGAATTGACCCGCTCTCGGTCGGGGGGCAAAGGGATCCAGCTGCTGGGATCTGACAGTCGCAATGACTGGTGCACCCAAAGGGCTCCCGATTGCTCGCCAGCTTCAATCATGCCTCGGTGGTTCAACTTAATCCATCCTTAATCCATAAATCCATCACCCCGCGCTCCGCCCTTTTTTCTGCTCTGTGGCTTTTGTCGTTTGTCAGGGTTTTTGCTGCGAACAACTGTAATCGCAGATCTGTTTTCAGCAATTTGCACTGTTTGTTGCCATTGTGAAAAGTAGAATCCAACAACCACGAATGCAAGCTGATAAATAATCGCCCCACTCCGTTGGGTTGAAGCCAGATTCTTCCTTCAACTCTGCGCTTGCAGGACCTTTGCAAAGCAACATTTCTGATTTCCTGTTTCTGTAGTTAATCAGAGCTCAAACTCTCATTTGGCTCAGTCGGACATCTTTAAGAACCAGAGCCTCCTGGATTACGCCCCGACCAGTAGGAGGCATCAGTCATTCAACACTGAACTGCCCTCTCCCGGGTTTCATCCGTCACTGTGGCTCCGTTTGCTCAGCCCTGGGGGAGTCGGTGATGTCGAGCTTGTCCTGCCTCCCTGGGGTGGGCTTACTGTCTGCTAGGCTGGAACAGTGACAGTGAACACTGTCTCAATGATGAATTTGCCCGGGGCTCAACCTCTGGGGTCTAGCTATCTGGCCATTCTCGCCTCCTGGACGGTTCTGGTTCATAACCAACCAAAAGGGCTGGTATCCAAATCGGGATGGTTCTCATAATCCTTTATTGACCATTTGTGTTGACACATTTGCATAATTTAGCACAAATTATCTTTGTGTTTCATTTTACCATTACAATTACTGTAATATAATCCAATATTGGTGTGTATTGGGTTTAAAGATGGAATTCCAATGAAACCAAAATAATAACCCAACTGTCCGAATCAATCGCTGTCTTGTATGTGCTTCTATTATTCTCTTCCTTCTGTCTGACTGGATTCAGGATGGAGGGGAGTGACCGTGGTGCTTCCTCTCAAATATAAATGATGGCTTTATAAACCACCTGAATCATAACTTTCACCCCCCCCCCGCCAATCCCACTTCAATTTCCAGCGCGTATGCTCTTGTAAAGGCTCTCACGCTGAGGTATAATATGACCCTTTGTGATCTTGAGACACATTGGAGAAGCAGTCGAATCCACTTAAGATTGTAGGAGAGATTAAAATGCAATATTTTCCTGGGTAATTGTTTTCCTCCCCAACTCTCTCAATTAAAAGCAATAATGTTTAAAGGGGCGGTGTTTATCCCGGCTGCAGTCCAAGGTTACTCCTGCTAGAATTCAGCTAGACGTAAGAAACAACTGAGTTATTTTTGCTTCTTTGCCTATTGCTCAAGCTATTTCCAAGCAATAAGTATTTTTGCGCCACGCGCCTGGTTCTGTCTCCTCGCTATCACCCTGCTCCGCTTCTCTGTGCGTAATATGTGTCTGGGAATTGGCTGAAGGACCCGACTCTCTCCTGAGGAGTGTCCTCCTACTCTCATTACTGCAGCATTGACTTCTGCTCTGTGTGTGGGTGTGTGTGTGTGTCTATCCAAAACCTACTTTAGAAACAACCCCCAAAGGGATGTGGATTCGTGCCGCGGCTTTCCTGTTGTTTGTCTCAAAACTACCCAGGACTTTGGGCACCGTGCTCCATTTGCGTTTGCTCACGGCTCATAACTACCCCAGGGCAGGTGAGTCAGGCACGGGCAGAGAGCCCAGCCGCCTGACCTCCCTGTCCTTTAGCTCCACTGGGGTCTTCTCACTTATTAGCAAGTGTTAACACTAGCAGATCAAGTCTCGGCTGCACCCAGAACTCCCCCAGTTCCTTTTCTGGCTGCTCTCCATTCATTTTCTTTGTTGTGTATTGTATATAGATGCGTGGCAGCGAGGCATGTTAATTCTCATGCTCACCCATATTTAGGTGCACACCCAATGCACACGTTGCCGCTGATGACTCACAGGAAGCAGAATGATGTGGAACCCGCTTTATAAATAGAAATCATTTTAAACACCTTGCGATAAAAGTAAATGGAAATGGGTTCCCACTCCAAATCATCATTACTTATAAATCATTACCAGAAGACTTCCCATTAGCAGTGGTGGTGATTCCAGATGTCCCTTAAATCACTGATAGAGCTCGGAGTTGAGACGCTCCCCTGTTTGGACCCTCCGTTAATGCTGTAAGTGGTGGATCAATTAGAATTTGATGAGAAGAATGGAGTCATGTGACAAAGTCCACAGTGGCAGCAGATGCACACTCTCTGTCTGTCTGTCTGTCTGTCTGTCTGCCTGCCTGCCTGCCTGCCTGCCTGCCTGCCTGCCTGTCTGTCTCTCTGTCTGTCTGTCTGCCTGTCTGCCTGCCTGCCTGTCTGTCTGTCTGTCTACATCTCTATATCTATCTCTAGATCTACGTCTATCTAGCTCTGTATCTCTCTGTCTATGTACGTGTGTGTGTGTGTATATGGAGGGTATACACACACACACACGTACATAGACAGAGAGATAGTATTTAGTGAATCGGTAAAGTGCACGTGTGTGTCCAGCTTGTGTTTCTCTATAATGATGGATTTTCTGCATCCGTGTCCATTAGTGGCTCTCAGACTGGTCCCGGCAGGGAGTTAAACCTGATAATGTCCGTCTAATGCTTTCAAGCATCAGATTTTACAGTCCTGGAAAGTGCAGTCATGACTCAGCAACTTTGCATTTGATTGACAGGCTGAGCTGCACATTTCAGTCGTGCTCTCAATGAGCAGCCAGGATGGTGCGAGCGTTTAAGGGTTAAACTGAATTGATCCTGAAATCTGAATTCTACTGCCCACACTATTTAAATCAAACTGTAACATCAGCTACATCTTGTAGTTTTATTGAATAGTTTGTGCATAATGGTAGCAAGAAGGTGATAGTTAAAGAAGTCTGCCCAACATTTTCGGGTTTCTTCTTTCAGGAAGCAGAACTTTCTGGCTCCTCTGGGATCATGACTCTCAGATCCTTCCACAACTTTACAATAAGGTCGTTATTCTCTACTAATGATCTTCCTCCCGTCCTGTTCTTTCATTCCATAATGTCGCCGAAATGAAAGTGTCAGAATCTCTTAGATTGTGGTCAAAATGACCAGAAACGGGGAGGCCACATTGACCTGGAGGCAACACAAGGCAAAACCAGGGCTTTTTATTGTTCCCTGCAGAGTTGTTCTGACCTTAAAAGCTCCCCTCCACATCTCTCCTGCCACTCTCACGGAGGTGCAGTACGATCCAAAAGAGGACTTAAATGTGGAAGTGGGGAGCAATTATTTTTCCTTTACTGCTCTTCTATTCTGGGCCTGACAATCAATCTGTGGGGGCAGAGGACCTGAGTGCTGCGTCCTGACATTGTCCCACCCTGCCAATATCTGTGCTAGGCACACAAACACACTGCTGACTCACTGTCAATACTGTGTGAGCGTGCGTCAAAATATCAGATTGGATAAGAGATTATGGTGGATAATCCCCACAAAAGCAGCTAGTGGCCCTGGCTCAATCAGGGCTACACACAATCAATAACATTAGGGCATACTAACGATCACAGGAGGATTGACCTTTGGGTTACCGTGCAGATTGTTTTGTTTTGTGCGTGTTTTTTCCCCATTTTGTGTAATTCCGGCACTATTACAGGGTTCCGTTATATTTCTCCTCTTATTTTTCTTCTGTCAGATCTCTGTCAGTTTTCCCAATATCACACCCCAGGAAGTTAGCATATGCTGCTACGGTTTCTCTTTCTATTTATGCCTTCATCTGCTCACCCCATGCCAATCTTAAATATTTAATACCTCTCCCTTTTTCCCATCCCATCCTGCTCAAATCATCTTTTCCTCAAGTCTTAGGCAGATGGCTTACATGCAACTTGAGCCTCCCTCGATGCCGTACGTATGAGACGCGTCGCTGAAACATTGATCAAATGCTTCATCCGACGCAGCGGCATCTCTTGTCTGCGGCACCTCATCCTCAAACGGCACGTTTGCGTCACTACGTCTACAGCCGATTCACACGTCACGGGGCGCAATTCACCTTAACAGGTCACGCAACTGTTGGGTTTGTAACGTTTCCCACAGCTTGATGACGCAACCATCCAGGGATCGTCATTACATTTTAGCAAGGCAAAAAAAAAACCCCAAACATTATTCTTTCTCATTGTCAGTAAACAGGGTTAATCTTTGTATAAATAGTTTTTTAAATCACAAAAAAATCTGGATTGTGGCATAAATGGAAGCAGCACGTCGGCCAGACTCGTGCTGCCTGCTTCTTTTTCCGCCCCTTTTCCTGAGATGTTCTATCAGCGCTGCTTGAATGGAGACAAATGAAAAGTTGTTTGCACCAGAAAGAGCTTTAACGCATAGCGCAGGTTTATGCTAGCAAAGGGGCAACAATTTAGCCCTGCTCACCTGTTTTCATAGCTGCTTATTAGACTCTTTAAAATACCAGTGAGTCCTAGAAAAAGAAAAATCGATGCAACTTGAATTATATCTCATGTAAGTGGAAAGTCAGTGATGTGTCCAATGTAAAGGGGCAGTCTTTTGCTTTGAAAGGCAGTCAAATTCCTCCAATGGGCAAAGATTCCAGCATTTATTCCAATATTTCGTAAAAGAATCTTGATTTCATGGGAGAAATGGAACGGGTGAAATTGCGCAGGGTGAAATATACATTCAAGACGGAGCGAATCGGCCGGTGTTGGAGGATATTCCAACGAACACATCACTGGGCAGCTTTTGTTAAAAGTAAAAAGTCTCTGGAAATCACAAGTCTTGGTTAGAAGATTAACCATGTGGCAGTTTAATCAACTGTGTGATAGAGATTAAAAAAGGATCAGTCTGCAGTGATCAGTCTGTCCCACATCAGCTCCGCTTAAGATGCACCTTTACACGTCGGACAGCCCACATTAAAGCAAGTTCAGACTTTAGAATTAGATTCACTACGGTTTCATCAGCGTGGTTCAGCACATTTCATACTTATTACGTAAGTGTGTGCAAAGAGGGACATTTTGGCTCATTACCCTGGAGGAGATGAATCTGGATTCAGTGAAAATGGAGCAAATAGGTCGGCTCAGAGAGGAATAACATGTCATGGTGGAAAATCGCTGCAAACGTGTAAAATATGAGCCTGGGATGGAGAAAAGTGAGAGGATGGGTTAATGGGGGGAAAACGGGGGACTGGGAGGACACACACACACACACACACACACACACACACACACACACACACACACACACACACACACACACAGACAACATGATCCATGTCCTCATTTACGTCCTCTATTCACCGATTGGGCATGGGGAGAAAATTCATTTACTGCTCCAGCACATGAACAGCTTCATTTGTTTCCCACTGTGGACAAAAGAGGAATACCACCAAAGCCTTTTACACATTTGTCCAGCGTACAGCCGGCTGGTTTTTTTGTTGTACGTCTTCCTCTTCTAGTCTCGGTCACCTCTTTTGGTGAATGCCAGTTCCTGTCTGCTAAATATCAGTGGGATTAGCGCCGGGGGCTTAATTAAAAAGCAATTACCTTTGGTCGCGGCGGGCGACGCTTTGCCCAAAAGTAGTTTGGCCGGTCTAGTGAATAGGTTGAAACAATCCATATGTGAAGTACAGACGTAGAATTCCTGCAGGCTGGAAGGAGGGCTGACATTTTTTTTTAAAATCGCTAATTAATGAAACGTTGAGAGGCGGTTAAAGGTCAAATATGCTGTGTGTCAGCGTCCTGCTGTAATGATTTTTTCTCTTCTGTTGCCTTCTTAGAAAACAGGTTATAACAGTTAGCGCCACAGCTAACCTTTATTTTTAAAGCTCAATTTGGATGTAATGACAGTAATTATATAATCTCTATGAGACTGGCTGCAACGTGCCCTTGAGAAACACTCCCAAGGTTTTATATCCTCGAGAGGCGTCTGCCAAGTGAGTGTGTGTCTCTGGTCCAAGGTTTATGCAACAAAATGGAACCCATTGTTCCGTAGTGAGACCAGTGGCCAAATGAGCGAGAGCGTCCCAATAAGGGATGTGGCGACTAAAATAACAGTCAGACTTGATGATTTTCGGTCCTCATTAAGTAAGATTCACAAAAGGTATGTGGACAGGGTTGTGTGTTTTACGTATGCCCTTAGGTGGGTGGAACGTGACGAAGATTTAATTTTGGACTGATGTCTTCCCATTCCTCAGAAATCAATTACCATAAGCTAAACTGAAAACACACACTAGTTCACAACTCTGATCCATTTATAGCTTGATGTTAAGCCCCGCCCTTGGGCAGTAGCATAGCAACAGTATGATTGACAAGCCAATTGATTGTCGGTCCACTCGTTTCTCTCCTTCCTCCCTGTGACCTTCTCTGTGATATCACCACTGTCTGACTGTCTACCGTCAGTCAGCTTCTGTGTGTGTGTGATCATAACTCAGTTTTGGTGGCCTTACACACACAGACTACCCAGCAGGCGGAAAGGACATCGGTCCTAACAACGCACGCACGCACACACACCTTTGTGACACAGTGATTACCAAATTTAAATGATATCTTCTCCGTTGAGACAGATTCAGACCAAAGCCTCTCACAAAGCGGCCTCACCTTAGCGTTCTCTTCTTTCCTGTCTGTCCTTTCTAATAACGAGATGCATTTGGGGCCGGGAGTTAATAAATATCGCTCCAGAAATGGTTCGGTTCTGCTGACGTATTGGCTGTTAAGTCTGAAACAGTCGCGGACAGCGCGTCAGGGAGACAGCCTCGACGGCCAGGACGACTCGCTCTTTGATGTCATTTACCACGTCTGAGGGTAAAACAAAAAAAAAATCCTGGTAATCTGTCTGTGTGTGTTTCCACTGCACCTCCACAAAATTTCCAGAAAATGTATTTAAACCAGGACCCACTGTGACAGTCGTGGTCCTTCAGAGTCTTTTAATCCTGATAGATGAAGCACCAAAAGCTCTTGTCTAAGAGGTCCTGAATTTGTGATTTAATCCTGAATAACCTCTTCGTCTCTGCTTCTGGCCATATTCAGATGTTTCCGTTTCTCGAACAGTCGACGCTGTGATCCTAGTCAATGTTTTCAGGGTTTTTACCTGGGAGAGTGTCGGCAGTGAGGAGCAACTTCAGCTACACGGGAAATTAGCTTCTGTGTTTCACAACCACCAAACACGAGCTGAAAATGCTGGTTGCCATGGCAGTGCCACAGTCTGCCTGTTTAAAGAGAAAAGACGGCCCAGCGAAGCACGCCAGGAGATCTTTTTTATTTTTCATTTTTAAAAGGAAATTCTAATCAGCGTAAATTCGCGGTGCACGTGGAGCCTTTGTAGTTCAGTTAAAAACAAGTCAGATGTCAGAACGCACATGAGATGACCAGGTGCAGCGTAGCGGCTCCTGAGGGCCAATACCTCCCACTTTTAATGCAGCCAGCATTAACATTAGAAAAAAAAACATTTAAAACATGGGGGGGGGGTGCAACTAAATCAATTTTGCTTAATTGATTTATGAGTCAAACTGTTTGGATTCTAAATGCCAGTAAAGTTCAGATATGCCAGACCTCCATTACAGTGCTTTTGAAGAGAAGCCTTCCAGCTCATTTATATTCTTTTAAAGGACGTTCATTGTTCATTCCTGGCTCTTCAAATCTCTATTGAAGTTGTTCTAATGGTTTGGTTACATAAAAGCAGGCCCGCATTCAGCGGCGTGCGCGGCTTCGATTGTATCTGCCTTCAGTAATTTCTTTGGTCAGAGTTGAATCCTATTCGGACCCAGAGGACGTGTGGCCGCCCTCCTCCGTCACAAACACTCCGATCTTGTGCACGTGCACGCTGATGAATATTTCACCACTCCCCGACGCTCAGAGATCACCTTTGATTGAAATGAAGGTGTTACCTCGGCGACGAGGCCGTACAAAAGGCTTGTGGAAATGGCTCCAGCTTGGACTGAAGGAAATGTTATACACTTGGTGTTTGAATGGGAGTTCACACCCAGCAGAACCCCCCCCCCCCCCACCCCCCACCGACTATATCACTGTCACAATAACACTTTAAACTGTGAAACCGTCGAAGGCTGGGTTGCATACAGCGTGAAACTGGATGGCCCCCAACAGAATATTCTCATTGTTATGAAGAATCTTTGCCACTGTCCTCTATACATCACTGTGGTCGTACGTGCACCGCGCGCTGGGAAGGACGCTGCAGTAACGGCCAGCAGCTCAGAGGTACCGCTGCCGTATGAATTACCTCGGCCTTTTTCCCCCTCCTCAAACGGTGCTAGTTTAAGTAAACTTTTCAGAAGCAAAGTGCTGTTTTCCACTTTGATTCAATTTTATTCCGAGCGTTGTTTCCCCATTTCTACATTTTAGCTTCCTCTGAGCTGAATTGCTAATGTTCTCGCGGGTCATTCTTTATAACTGCTTTAACATTCCCGGCTCCTGCGTCTAGTTTTGGGAGGAGATAAATGTCTCATGACCATTGTCTCCTTCCTGCCGTTGCCCCGCTCTTTATCTTGAGTGCTTTTCCTGAAGTTCGATTTAAATTTTTAATAGCTTTCCTTTTTAATTAGAAAAGTGCGAACCTTTGCGCTGCAATCACATCAGCGAATTGACTGACTTCTCACAATGTTGCAGTGAATTTATTTTGAACGACTTTGTTAATTATAGTGATTGCGAAGTGAATACGGGCTTGAAGAATCCATCTGGTGCATATTAAAGTGATGTTTTCCCTTATTTTACTTATACTTTTAACAGGCTGCTGCGTCGGACGCATTAACTACGTTCTTTGTAAACACTTAACTTGAGAGTGTCATTTTGGGCTATTTAATTATTGCATTTGTTTTGTTTGTGCATTCATTAAGCATCGCTCTGTTGCTCATGGAAACAGGGAGCAAAACACACCCACACTTACATCAGAGGAGCGACCGAGAAACTTTAAACAAGAGCAGGTCTCCCCGAGCAAAGTTCCACAGGTCGGTCTCGCTTTGTAATGATAATTGTAATACATTTAATTTATTTCTAGACACTCCAGGACAAGTTACAAAGACAGAGTACGGCAGGCAGAAAGGTTTTGAAGAGGGGAGTTTTAAACAGAGGGGTGCATCCAATGGTTTTACACCTGTTGTTTTTATTTTTGAGTTTAATTAAAGTGCAGAGTCGTAAAATCACTTAACGCACGTTTTCCCATTTAGCAGCACTTTCTGAAATGAGATAAATCAATATTTGCACTGAGGCAATCACAAAGTTGGTGTTTGAAGATCTTTATTAAGGAAGCCTTTTTCTAACGAGCTCAGCTTGTGGTTGCACAGCAGCGCGTCACCTCCGGCACGCTCTGACAAACAAACACTACATTTAATATCTATAAACCCTTCATTTTACTTAAGGCGCTCCATTGTGGAAGTTTATTGTCTAGACAGATCCGTATGGGTTCAGGTTCTTTCAAATTCAATTACTTTTTTTTTTTGGTCATTAAAGAAAATTCTGACTGCTAAAACCAACACTGTCACTGATTAATTAGCATTTTCCATGTTTATAACTGCGTCTGTGCTGATGGTTTCAGCCTGTTTTTAATCCGTGATGGTCCTTGTGGAGCCCGTAGGCTGGTCTCGGTCACCAGAGTGAATCCAGTCACTGGTTAAACTGGGAGTTCTTTCCCTTCTTGTGCTCCGTCTTCGTCCTCCCAGTGAGGATTTCTGCTGCGTTTGTCTTATCAATGAGGAGCACTTACATTTTATTGACAGTCAAGGTCAGGTCATTTTTCTGGTTTATTGACGTCGCCTCGTTTTATGGGCTGTCCTCCCTGACGGTGTCATGTGCCTCGTATTTCTTTTCTGATTTTGATGTTTTCACTCCTCCCTGCAGTTGGAGGGGTACCCTTTGATTTATTGTTGCGATCAAAAAGGCAATTTGATTTCACTTTATATCCTTTTATCCGGCTAAAACAGCTGTTTGGACCTATTGGAAAAAGATTTTATAGCAGGTGGGGTCTTTATTAATCTGTAATTTTACTAGCCTTTCAGGGAACACAACCCTCTCCCACCATCCCTGGAAATTTGCATCCGTGTGGAAGACTCCATTGATTCAAATAGTGTTGTTGTGGTTAATTTAACGATGTCACACTGCGCTGGTTGACTACACAAGAGAAGAGTTTATTGTCTGTTTCAGGCAGCAGTTTATTGAACTGCTCTGACAATATGCACTCTTTTCTTCTCTGCTCCATTCCTCCACGCCACGTCTACTCAGCATCTTTTTAAAAGATTATGTACAGTCTGGAGCTTCCTTTGCATTGTAGATTTTATACGGTGGCGCCCCAGGGCCGCGCCTAAAACCTACACAGACGCTACAAATGAAATTTATAACAAATCCAAACAATCGAGTCAGCGGCAGTGGGGGGAAAAAAAGGTTTCTGTGCTGGTAGTCAGGAAAATGGAAGACGATTCCCGATGGCAATGGCGAGGCGCTCGGCTGCCTTCCTGCCCGTTTCAGCAGAGGATGAAGCGACCGGGGATCATCCACCTTTTTGAACTTCTGCGTGGACGTGCGTGTTTGAAACTCTGTGCGCTCCCATTTCTGTCACCTCATCACTGGAATCTGGACGGACAGAGACGCCCGCGCCATTTAGGGCAGAGCCCGAACTATCACCCGGGACGGCTTGGATCAGAATAATGATGATATTGCTCAGAATAGTGCTGTTTTCTTCTGATTCGGTCTCTCCGCGCTGTAATGCTTCAGTACGTAAAAACTCTAAAAACAAGTAATCAATGAGATGCGAGTGCACTTAACCGAAAGCTTTTAGAGCACTTCTTTGGGCTTTAAATGGATATTTAGTGCTCCCTGTTTCCGGGGAATCTGCTGGACTGATATGGATGTATGCGTTTTCTAAGTGACTCCTGTGGTAGTTTGTGTGTTTAGGCAAAAGATTTCAGCAACGCATGGACACGCTTTAAAAGCGTTTAAATAGGTCTAAAAGGTGTGTAGGGAAGAGCTGGTCCAGGGGTTGATGTGTGGCGTCTGTGTGCGAGCCTTTGGTCGTGAGTTTGCTCGCTACGTGATTTAGAGTTCGGTCTTCAAGTCAAGCCAATTACTGCTGCACGGCCCCTCCAGTCATGGTTAAGTGGACCCACAGAGAGACCTGCATCACTTTCTGTCATCAAACTGGGAAAAATACAAGCTCGGTTGGGAGTTCCGCGTTTGGTTATCAAAAAAAATATATATTGCAAGTTCCATTTGAAGTTTCCCTCAATTAGATTGTTCAGCCTCAACGTCAGTGCTGGCTCATCCATTTCTTTTTTTTCTTTCTCCTTCAGGATGATTTGCTTAAGGGCCATCATCTCTCGCCAGGATGTCCTGGATTCTTCAAAGGATGTTGTATTTTTTTTTTCTCCAGCATTTGCTATAAATATCGAATCTCAGTCATGTCCTGGGTTCAATTACACAGGCTGCTATCATCTGGGAGGTTGGCTCAGCAGTTCAGGATCCATTAAAAAGCAGCAACTGTGTCATTTTTTAAGTACCGTCTTTCCGATAAATGCAGTCCACGTTCTAATTGAAATTAATCGGCCACATGTACATTTACAAGAAACGACAGATTTCTCTCTCCAACTCCCTGCGGATCACATGAATTTAGCATTTATTGTTTGTGGACTGGAGGAAAAGTTACTGGAATGCTTCCTAAACTGTTTAAATGTCCGATTAAGCAAATTTCAACAGTGGTGCTGGAGGAAATTTTCACATTTTTGCTTGAGGTTAAGTTATTTGTTCCCTTTGTGCTTCCAGCTGCTTCTGTTATTGCCAGCCTTCTGCTGCCAACAGCCAAATCTGTCAACTTGAAGGAAAATGGAAGTTTTGAGCTTTTCTCCTTTTTTATATTAAAGCCACTAAAAGGATTTGAGGCAGGTTAATTGGATCAAACCGCCTTGGAGCTGCTGACACCCGTTGTACCAAGAACCAGCAAATAAATGTAAATCGCAGGCATGAAAACGGATCTTGGTGTTGATCTGCTCCTGCAGATTATATTGTCACTTGACAGGAAGTGGATTAAAGCGCCTGATGCGTTGCTCTTCATTTGAGTTTATGCTTCAAATAATGTTGGCTAAAAGGTTCCGACCCGTTCAGCCAGGTTGTGTCACGTCTGCCGAGGGTCTCTCTGTAAATGAGCTCATCCCTGCAGCTCAACCTCACGTTGTTTCATTTATCACGTGCGTCATCGGTCACAGTAGATCTTTGAACTGTGGAATATTAGTACATCTTTGTTCAGATATCAGAAATATGTTGATGCACCAATGTTGATGGTCTCTCAACCTTTTTTTTATGATTAACTCCATTTTTATTCCGAAGCCATAACAGAAGCCAAGGATTTGAAACAAACCTTGAAGTTGCTGACAACTTACCAAATCCAACAAATAATCCACCAAAGTCAGTAAAGTATAACAAAAAGTGATAAGAATCCCATAATTTTCCATTTCAGTGATGTCTCATGAGCTGTTATGTTAGATTAGACCTGAGATTAGAGACCGTCCCTAAAGAGTATTTCTGACGTGTAGTTGCATAATCACACAGATGTGCCATTACATATTGGACAGCTGTGCTACAGCGCACGTGCATATGTGTGTGTGTATACATATACTGTTACCAGGATTTGTGTATTCTGTGTATTCTCATCGCGGCTGCTTTTGAATATGTGTTTCCTCATATCTAAGGGAGATTAAAACCCGAGTCACTGGATACATGAGGCCTCCACGCCTGCACGTCTGTGAGTGCTTATCGTGAAATGATGAAAATACGAGGGAACGCATCTTCCTCCTCCCTTTTCTCTGCTCATCTCTTTTTATCTTTGTTTTAATCCCCTTCTAAATCAAATACACATCATCCATCTCACTTTATAATCTATCTGAAACTTTATTTTTGGACTAAGCTACAAAATGTGGGTTTATTGGTGTCTGGAGGCAGCAGTTTAGAGGCTTGACACTAGAGGATCCCTGGCCTTGAGGGGATGTGAACACTGGTTTAACTGGTTCAAGTCAGGTAGAGATCACTCTTCTTCATATTAGGTAAGACTCTGTTCCATTGATCTGATTGGATTTTAGCAATAATCTGAGTGGCTGCTGTCATGTTACAGCGTTGAAATCACACCGTTCCAACTGTAATCTGGCAGTTTAATAATCTGCGCGGTAAATGTCCTTTGTCCTTCTGCTTCATTGTGTTATTGATGTGCATCTGCCGCCAGGAGGCTTTCATTAACTTTATTGCTTCTGGGAAAAGATCTGAATCTGACACGGGCAGATTTTCTGTGTTCAGCTTCAGCCCACATGAAAGCCTAACAAATCTGTATTAAACCAACCCCCTCCAGCAGTGCTTTAAAAGTGTTATCACACACCTGAAATCAAACTTATTTGCCACTCTCATTCTTTCCAATTAGAGGTGCTTGTGATTTTATGCAACTCATCTGTGATTTGAGCGGCGCCAGTTACCTGCTTGTTTCAACAAGCCGGAGCCAATATTGATTCAGATGCAATAAAGAGCTCAAATTTCCTGCTGGTGAATCTGTTAATGGATTGTATCGCTGCTGGGAAGCTGACCAAGAACCCCGTTCCACACTGGTGAATGATGGTCCTGGAGTGAGGACGGGAGGAGCGAGGCAGACTGGCAGAAAATCAGATGTTGGTCGTTAGACGGCTGCACAGAGGCGCAGTCTGAGCAATGCACCGGCCTCTTGTCCATTCAAATGTTGTGTTTGCACGCGTGCTGGCGTTCGTCTGCCGCTTTAAAGCCACGAGGCAGACTTGCATAACAGTGGCGTCTTATTCAGAACTCATGTGCAGGCTGTAACCTCCACGGGCTTGGCCCAGTCTGCCTGCGCAGGCGTGTGTGTGTATTACCGTTCTCACGCTACCTACCCTCCTTTCATCATCATTTCACTCGCCGAGCCTGAGCAGCCACAACAGAGGCCCAGATGAGCACGGGCGGCGCTGCTCTTCTTCTCCTCCTCATTTTTCTCTCTGCGCTCCAGCTCCTTCACCATGGAAGCAGCTGCTGTTTGTTCATTAAAGAGGAACACACACACCTCCCACAGTCGGTTACACACTCCCAATAATGTAAATCACACATACATCTGCAGAAGTGCGCCTCTGTTAATCTTGCACACACACGTTCGTTTCATCTAATTAGTCTAATTGCGTTTTCTTTGCCCTGAGTAGTTTAATTTGTCTGGCAGCAGCGTGCACGACAGTCTGGCTTTGGCGCCGTTAATCAGAACCCAGGGAAGAGAAAGAAACTGTCAGTCTTTTCAGGCAGTGCAAACTTTGTACCTCTGATCATCCAGGCTTCTCTTAAAATATATTTCCAAACACAGCTTTCAAACTTTGTGACTTTGAGCGGATGTATGCACACACCTTCAGTCTCTGTGCTCAGAGGCGACGGAGACAAATCCCCCATAATTGGTCCTGTCAACAGTCCCTGGCCCCCGTACAGACCTCATACAGCCGGGCCATTTTTCTAAACTTTCACATGAATGACAGGTTTAAATCGCACTCGCACACTAATGGATTTTCAGACAAAATGTCCAACACCTACTATAACTGGAGTGTGTGATAATGTGCAGTTATATGAACCTTAAAAGTGCTTGAAAAGTACATGAAGTTGACCAAGAAAAATGTTTGAGACTCCTGTTATGAGTAGCTATTTTAACACACCTTATTGTCTCCTAAGCTGTACAGTAGCTACAGTTTGTCGATCTCCATTTTTGATGCAAACGTCCTAGAATGAACCCTCTTTGTTGCCCCCAGAACCCACTAATACCCTGCTTTACCCTCTCCTTGAGTAAACCTAATGCTCCTCATCCCGCTAGATAACTAATTAGTTTCTGTTTCCTGCGCTTTAGGAGAGTAAATAGGCACTTACCTTTGGGTGGAATGAGCAGGACGCCACACGAACGAAAGAAGCACTTTAAGCCAAATTAATCTTCTGAGCTCCATTTGCACCTCGGTTAATGTCAGAATCCACCTTATTAGGAGCAGGAAGAAGCCGTGTATGAAGTCAAGTGTGCAACTAATTACTCAGATGAACGAATGCGTGAATTCAACATTGACGCAAGATGGCGAGTGATACGCGTGAATATCTCAGCACGACATCTTCTGCTCCTGGATTTCTTTTGTTAAACCACTACTGATGGTTAAATTGAGGAATGAAAAGAGCTGTGGCCTTATTTACAAAGTAGGAGCAGTATAACGAACAGCACCGGGACTTGCAGTGTGTTCTTTTTTTGGCTGCAAAACTCCTGAATGCTGCGAGTGACAGAACCCCTCCGAGGAAACTGGCATCGGGAGATGCTTTCACTCAAACTCCAGCGGAGGTGTGCATGTTAAAAAGTGATAAAAGCAGTTTTGAGTGGTCCTGATTCCTCCTCTGGAGGGAGCAGTAGTACAAGCAGCTATGGGCTGTCCTGGCTGCAGGGTTTAGAGTTACTGAGAGTGTTCTGAGCTCCGAAGGGAAGCCCGAGAAGAGACGGGAGACGGCAAAGTTGAGGTTATTCTCACATGCAAGATTCTGTGTCATTTAACAGGGAATCCCCAAGATTCTTTTCATCATGTTTCATCCATGTTTGATAAATGTCCTGATGATTGGAAAGGAGAGTAAAAATCCCGTCTGTGGGAAAAAAAAGACCGGGTCCACATCATCTGTCAAGTGCTGGGGCAAATGAGGTCGTGCTGCTTCCTGATGACAGAACAAGTGAACTTGTGAAGTGAGTCATGGAGACGCAAATGGAGCTGTGAGCTGGATAAAAATGAGCACACCAGTTTGATCATCAGGGCAACACAGATTGCAGGCACCAAACTGTGGCTGTGGTGGCCACCAGCATTGAAGTGCTCCCAATAATATAAAAAAAGGAATCAAAATGTTGGCTGGAGGTCAGTTCTGCTCAAAACAGAACCAGAGCAATAAACTAAATGTCAGCCAGTTGTGATGGGAGGGACGGGGAGAGTGGAGAGATGGAGAGAAAAACACATGGTGGGTGAAACAAAGGTGCTGGAAATGTTAAAAAAATAGTGGAGGAGGAAGAGGTGGAGAAGAGGAGCTGGATTAAGTGGGATCAGTGGAGGAACAAATGTGAGTAAGAAATGCGATGGCTTGCTTTTTTTTTATGAGATGTGGGATGGAGAGCTCTGTAGAACCAGGAAACAGCACTGCAATTCAAAGAGGTCAGTGCCCTCACCCACTATATCAGCGCTTATGCTGCAGCGTCAACACAGGCAGCTGCAAGCTTCTCATTTTACACTCTCACGTCCCGCAGGCTGTTAATAAAGCATTTCTCTTTGCATAATCAACCCTCAGTGAAGCTGTTATGAACTTATTGCGATGCCTTTTTTTGTGTGTGTTTGCATTGTCACAGTTTGGAAACGGTTGTTTGGAACCTCCCCGTCCTTATCTTTCCCTCTGAGTTGTGACAGTATTGTGTGTCCCACCCAGAGCATCCCCACGGGACTGGACAGGAACTGTGTTTTGCCTGCTAGAGGCCACACACACACACACACACACACGTGCGCGCGCACGCATTAAACAGGCGGCGGGATTCATCGCGATTCGCCGCGGAATTTCTAAGGCGTATAGCCGACAAGTGTTTGATTCGGCTTGTTCCTGAGCTTTAAATACTTGCAACAGAAAGGAGACAAAGCCAAAGAGATTACCTGAGGGGTGGGCATAAGTGTTTGAAGAGCAATGAAGAGTGCTGCGATAAGAATTCAGAAGGCTCTCAGCACTCCTCTGGAATTAATATCCAGGCGGTTCGGCAGGTCCGTTTCTTCGCAATTCAATAACCAGAAGTCTGTTTGGGTCCAACGTTCAGCTTTTCTGAATTGTTTATATGTCTTATTTTTTCAAAAGCTTTATTTATTAATTCTTTTTAATATGAATTGTAGAACACTTTGGCTTTCACTCATGAGATAATGTATTGCTCACTGAGCTCTTAGTCCCGTGCAGCATCGTACTGTTAGTCCTGGGTCTCAGGACAGGAGTCAGGGTCTGGATCTGGTTTTAATCTGGGGCTCGTTCCCCTGTTGTCGTCGACACGCATGCTCCTGGATCAATGATCCTGCATCGGCACGCTGCTCCTCTAATCAATTTCAATTCCACCGCCTACCGGCTCACTTCTGAATTTCTGGATGTTCAATTTTGCCTCTGATAACAAAGATCAAGTCTATTAATTAGATCTTTGACATTATTAGTGATTTCCCAGCTGTCTATTGACAGCTCTGTCACATTAGCGGAGGGCAGCTGTCAGTTACCTGCGGGGCAGCGACACCGTTAATACCGCTTTATAGCCCATTCTTATACGAGCCTCTAATGGTTTACAGATTTATCGACTCCGCTCTGCCGCCCGTGTTCTTCCTGTTAACGTCGCAGTCTCACCGATCAGGTTTTCGTCTCTTTGTCTGGTTGTGAGTTACGCTGGCGTCCTATAGCGAGCCGGCTGAGGCGGGAGGTGGTTTAACAGTGCCTTCACAGACCTTCTGGGTCAGGTAGCTCCACTGGGTGACCTTTAAGGGTTAAGAGCTGCCAGCAGGGAACATTCATGCTTTTAGACGGCAGAACTGCAGGTGTGTCCCTCTGATTGGTACCTATATATGAACATGACCTCTCCCCCTCACAGACTCCAATCTGGGTTACTGGGGAGAGTGGGGAAAATGGAGGTCACTGGCATGAGGACTGGGTTTACATAAACTGGAGCTCTAGCATCTTTCAGGAACAGCTTAACATTTAATATATACAGATTTCTAGATGTCTTTGTGGAAATAAACCCCGCACACACACGCTCACACACACGCTTACATGTGCGCACGCTAAATCAGGGCAGTAATCTCTGCAGACTGCCCTGGTAACAGGAAAAGGAGTGTCACTGATAACCTGGGGCACAGGAAGAGACTTCATTGGATGTTGTTGAGAATTAGAGTGGAATGCAGCCGCCACATTGATTTTTGACTGACTTTATGAAGCTAGAATTGCTGGTTCAGATGGGGAGACTCTTTATTTGCTATCTAGAGAATACCCACTGAAATATAGCTTTCTGCATGTAGAATTCAGCTGCGCGTGACACTTGCAACTGGGGGTGTTTAAGTAATCTCATTTGCTAAATTTATGTATGAGGTCTGGCCTCTGCAGCCTTTTGCCATCATCTGGGAAGGTAAAACTCTTCCTCCCCTGCTTCCCTCTTTAAGACTTTGCTCCTTGACTTTTTTACACATTGTCCTTTTGGCAGCCTTCCCTCTATTTTTCTAAACACCCAATTTGTTGGTAATGAGCTTAGAGAGATTAAAATAAACCGCACAAGTGTGGGGATTTGATAAGTTAGACATATTCAAGCCAGTATTTTGTTTTTTTTAGCTGCTTTACAAAACCAGTTTGGGATGTAATCCCTACTTACATGTACAGCAGATATGAAACGACAGTAGAACATCTGTTGTTGTTGTTGTTGTTCTGGTCATTCACTTACCAACTCAGTGGCAATTATCCTCCTTTTGTTTCTTAAGGTTGCGTCAGACCTGCTGTAGCCAGTTGATCTTGGCTGTGTTGCTGTTTGCCGTGTTTATTAAAGCCTGGTTAAGTGAGCGAGGAGGTCTGGTATGGCTGGATCTGAAAATGATTGCAAATTGCCCTATTCAATAAAAGAATGGGAATTATTATAAAACCCACCAGCATTCTGCTCTGCATGCTGATGCTTAGACACAAAAGCACCTGATGTATTTTCCAAACACTTTTTAAGTGTTCTGTTTGCTCTCCTCTGTTCTTTTATTATTTATTCAAACAGGTTTTACTCTCCCCTCCTTGTTATTACTGTCTCCTCTCCATCAAGTTCTGTGGGATCTCTTTCCCCTCAGGGCTGTTATAGAAATGTCACCTTTCCACCTGTAATGGCACTAATCCGCTTAGTTTTGAAGTGTGGCACCTTCCTTAATCCTAACGTACACTAAACATGTGTTTGCTTTCACCGCCAGTCAGGGTGTTGCTTGGACAAAGTTGAGCCAAAAACACTGTAGCCTCATTTCAGCAAATGTGAAATCAAATTAATGTAATTGTCTCATTTACTTGCTGCCCTCTCTGCCAACTTTTTCTCTGATTATTTTATTTTTTTACATGACTTGATATGAACCTCTCCCTTCCTTCAGAAATGCTCCATAAGCACTTCAAGTATGCAAATATTTTTTTAATTAGCTAACCACACTTCAAAGTGTTGCCTTAATGAATATGCAACACAGTGATCTTTTTTTATTTGACAGCCATCTGTCTGTGCACCTTTGATGCGCCCCGCATGTCTTCCCTGCTGTGCAGAACCCCCTCATGCAAACAATCGCACAAAAGTCAACACTACAGGTATCATACATGAGACACATTCTATATCAAGAATATCTATCTTCCAGCACCAAATACCCGAGCCTTCCTGTGCTTCTGACATCCTGGAAATTTCTCTGAAGGGAGGTTTGTTTGCTCCAAATGAAAAAGAAGCATTGCTAAAGATTATGCCTGCCCTGTCCTGACATCCACCAGCCTAAACCTTCATCTCTAGGATAAGAACAATGTTTTCCTTGTGTTAGCTTTAGCTTTGACCATCTGCACTCAATTTATATTAACCCTCAGTGAGTGGTTTCAATGCCCACTTTTCCCACTATTATTACTTCCAGCCTTTACATGTTCCCACATTTGAATTAAGATTTTAGGACAAAATTCCAAATGGAATTCCTTTTCCTCAGTGTTGTGTGCACACACAGGCCTTCAGGAAGTGGGTGTGTGGTGTGTCAAGTTAGTTTAGGGGGGAGAGAGAGGTAGTGAGAGGAGGGGAAAGGGAGGATACTGATCAAAATAATAAACAGCTGTGTGAAAGACTGGGACTGGTGGCCAGAGAGAGCAGCAGGAGCGCAGAGGAGAGCTTGTAAGGGATGTTAAACTCAGCCTGGATCTTTGTGTGACTCCCAGAGGGAGCGAAAAATCCTAAGAAGAAACATATTTTTCCAAAGAAGTTTTCTCCTCCCAGAGGGCTGGGGAAGATGGCGAGCCGATTGACCCGTCTCCTTCGGAAATAAAACAGGCTGGCAACCCAAGCTGCCTTTCCAGGATCGTGTCCCACAGTCTCGAGGCAGTTCTTGGAAAAAACACGTGACTCCGCACAGAAGAAGAGGAAGGCATTCTTTGACCAAGTGGCCCGTTCTTGGCAGCGCTTGGGAGGGTGTGACAGAGCAAGACCAGACCTGGGCTTGATACCCATTGGGCGGCTGGAAGAGAGATCCTTGGCTCCTGTGTGCCTCTCACCATCATACCTCTACTCAGGGAATAAGTGGACAAACCACGTGCCTCTTTCTGCCTTCCCAAAGTGACCTGCAGAGATAGAATGTTCATTATCAGACTGTTTTAGAGCCAGGTTGGACCACTGGGCTTCGTATGAATGGCTTTTTTTCTCCACGTGCTGAGAGGAAGTGGAGGAAGGGAAGAACTGCAGGGCTGAAGAACTCCAGACCTGTCTGAACAGCTGCTTTTTTTTTTTTTTTTTTTATAAATTACCTCGTCCACCTTGAAAAGAAACTCTCCATTATCGCCATTTTGCAGACCTCAACTTAAGATCTGCTGGACTTTCATTCCAGTTTTGATACCCGATTCCTGGCCAGAGGAGGTCTGCTGTCAGCCTCCAGCCTTTCATTTGTCAAGCTTCCATTGGCACCAATCGCACAGTTAATCCGGGTTTCAGCTCCAGAACATGACTGCCGGGTAGTCGTTAAACCCCCCCACTGTGTGGCCAGGCTGAGGATGCTACAAACATGCGTCGGGATCGGGCGAGTACACGAGCAAGAGTACACACTCGTGTGTTGCCAGTGGCTGTGTGAAGTATATAAATTGGCCGATTTTGGACTGCGACCCCGCTTTGACCCCTCCGTTTTTAAATACTTCAGGAGAGCCGGGTTTTTCTGTGCTCAGATCTGGGATTTTTCACGCTTCAGGTTTAGCGCTGACCCGAGCCCTGACTTTGATGGTGTCGGTTTTGACTGTAACCGAGCAAAGACTTAGCTACCTGCTCCGACTTCTTGCTGATCCTCCATCCGTGTGACAGGGAAGAAGATGTAGGCACTGCGGGGAGCAGGGAAAGCCTTCTTACATGCCTCCAATATGATTGGGTTGAATTACAGCTTGCAGGAGCTGCTGCGAAAGTTCGAAAAGGTATATTGATGACAGCACGGAGTAGATGTGCAGTATCTTTATGTGAGAAATCAACATTGGCCAATTAAAGTGTGTCCAAGCACACAAAATTCTCCTGGCCGCAACATTCAGCGCACATGCATTTGTGTTTGCAGGTCAGACAGATTGTGCTTTATTACAGTATTTATCTCCACTTAAAATCCCATGAGTGGTTCAGTTGTGTCAATAACTTTGCAAAGGAGTCATCTCGCATGTGAAACGACGCCCTGGAACCTGTTTTTGGTCGCGTTTCTCTGCCTACTCTCCTCCAGACCCACACAATCCATGCTGCCACACATAAACCACTGTGTCAAAGTGGCCTTTCAGCGTATGAAATGAAGTTAAAGAGAGCTTTGTAAAAGATTCTATATGTGGCTCTGCATGTCTGCACAGTAAAGGCATTCTCTGCGTGTGTGTGTGTGCGTGTGCGTGTGTGTGTGTGTGTGTGTGTGTGTGTGTGTGCGTGTGCGCAGGGTGTTGCATTCAGCCGAAGTGCTCAGTGAAACTGAAAATGAAAGCACTTGGGAAATGACTTGAAACACAGCCAGCTGTCAGTGGCAGACTGACCGGCCGCCTGTCTCGCTTTGTCTGGCCTTTTGTCGTCCTTTTCCTTCCAGGCCATCTATTTTCCTGGCTCCTTTTTTCGTACAGGTTAAGTCCATGATGACCTTTGAGGGTTCATTTGTGTCCAAAAAAAGCTGCGGGTGGTTGTGTCTTCATCGTACAGTAGATTACCCAACAGCTGGATGATGTAGGTGGTAGCTGAGAGTGGTTTTAAAGCATTTGTAGCCTTGTTCTGCCGTAGGCAGGGGGCTCTTTTCACTTTGTTTCTTGTGCTCTGAGCATTTCCAGTGTGTCCTCTCTTGTTTAACCATAGTCTGCCACGCTTATGTTGGATATTTGTGGCACTCTGGCCACAAATATGCAACCTAACCGATTGTGTAACTTGCAGCATGTTGCATCTCATACAGACCCACTCACAATAATCCCAGGACCTTCGGATGCAGGAGGTGTGTTTTCACCGTCCCATTTGTAGCTCTTATTCAGTGCTGCAGGTGGTGTCACGCTCCTCCGTGTGGTTTTTAGGGTGGTTTCTTTCATTTTCCTTTGAATTGGGTTGAGCTGAGGGGCGTCCCTGTAGAGACAGAGGGAGAGGAAAATGGAGCAGTTTTACACATCTAAAAATAAAACATTTGACAGGCTCCTCCGCGTGCGTCAGCAGCCCTCGTGCTTTAACCCTCGCACACAAAACACATTCACACGCATACAAGAGCTGCCTGGTCCGGGACACCCGTGCACAGGTGGGAACCTGTGCTTTGCATTAGTGGAACATGTATGCTAGGATGTTGTTTTTGTTTGAGGTATCAAAGGAATGTATTTTGCCGACCTTACAATGAGACCGTAACACTCCGGTACACTCTAGAACCCTGGATAGACTTGTAAAAGTTCTCTTCAAGTGTAAAATGATCATAATAGCCAACCAGTCAAAAAAGTGCCCAAAGAATACAAATCTAAGCTGTTCTGGCCTCCAGAAATGCTTTGTGCAGTTTGTTTCACACTGTCAGGACCGCTCCTCAGGACTGGTCGCCCTCAAAGGCCCAGAGGAATGTCCAGTCTGGTGTGATCTTGTATGAACTAGCATTTCTGCTGAGCTTGTCCAAGCTCAGTAACCCCAACGAGAGAAAAATCTCAAATTTCTTCTTTGTCTGCGGTTTTCAAGGACATCCAGGCGGAGATCGATGCCCACAATGACATCTACAAGAGCGTGGACGGCAACAAGTCGAAGATGGTCAAAGCCCTGGGCAGCTCCGAAGAAGCCACCTTCCTGCAGCACAGGCTGGATGACATGAACCAGCGCTGGAATGACCTCAAGGCCAAATCAGCCAACATCAGGTCTGTAACCTTCCTGAGACTGATTTGCTATTAAATTCAGCCAATGAACTCAGTTGAGGCTTTTGGAATGTTTTTTAATAAAGGATCAAAAAGAGAAAAACTCAGCAGGGTCAAGACCCAACATCTTTAGACTCCAAACACATTTAAAGACATCGCGCTGGATCTTAAATATACGGTAGATAAATGTCTTGTTGACCACTCCGTTTGGTTGTATGGAACATGACTGGGACGTCTCAGCTTCTTAGAAATTCCCACTGCGAGTGTTTCAGAGTAACAACGAGCCTCGTTCGTCTTGCTACCAGCGTCACACATGCTTGTAGCTCCCGTGTTCTACATGTCTGATATAGAACACCAGCAACATCCCCGGGAAGTGGTTTGTGCTCCCTTCCTCCAACGGCGACAGTAATCCGTGTGTGTAAGAGAGTGCAGAGGGTCCGTGTTTGTTGATTACATACAGGCCATTATGCCTTAATTGCAGTACATGTGTAATTAGGCCCGACTTGGCGAACAGCAACGGGAGGTCTCTGAACACGGTGTTCAGACACATTATGCCTGGAGCGGGGGAGAAAAACAAAAGTGCTTATCAACACTTTGTGCACGTTACCGCCCATGCAATAAGCTGTCACATTTATTCCCTTGTCGTCTGCTCCAAAAGGGCAGCGATACTTTTGCTGGTCTGTTTTTTTATTTTTTTTTACTGCACACTCGCATATTGATAGAAACAGAGAGATCCGGGCACTCGACCAGGATGAACATTTGCCGTCAAAAATGCCGACGTCTGATCGCACTGTAGGTCCAACAAATATGTGTGCATTGGCAGAGCCCATCTGGAGGCGAGTGCCGAGCGCTGGTCCCGTCTGCTGGGTCTCCTGGAGGAGCTGTGGAGGTGGATCTGTATGAAGGACGAGGATCTGGCCAAGCAGATGCCCGTCGGAGGAGACGTTCCCACCCTGCTGCAACAGCAGAACTACTGCACGGTGCGTCCCGTCGCCGCAGGCAACGTCCCTGCCACGCTTTACCAGATTTATCACCCCCCCCCATCTCTCCTGGTTTTGCATTTTGTGAAGAATAATGTTTGAACATGTTTTTTTCCCAGAAGGATTTGTTCACTCTGTTGTTTTATGGAAAATATACTTGCTATGAATAATCTTGAAGGCAAACTGATCCCCGAGAATGTCGTCTTTCTTCAGTGTTTCCTTCTTCGCATCTATTTTCCACGCAAGGAGAGAAAAATGAGTGTTTGTAATAAAAAATATGGCAGCAAAGGTTGCAAAGGAAACGCTGATAGTGAACACTTGTGACTGTTCAACTATCACAGCATCACTGCAGAATGGTTTACCTTAACATATTTTTCTACAGATTCCAAACCACAAAACCAGGTCAATACAGTTGTAATAGCTGTTTATTGTGTTTTTCCGGGTAACAATGAACATTGTTTGTGTTCTTTTAAGTTTGAGGCTTCCGTTAGTGCCAGCAGAGGAAATGTTGGCCCGATGTTCTTCCATCCTCATAACTGTTATTTAATGCCCTTCCTCAACACTTCAGAATTAATTCTAATGTGCCGCCACGTAGTTTTATCATGTCGACAAATCCTCGTTACCGTTTGTTGTCGTTGTCGTCGGCTGCGTTTCTCTAATGTAAGCTTTTGTGATAGTGCATCGGCGAATAATTGCTTTCAGATAGATGACTGGCCCGCGGCTACCGTTTACCAGCAGTCCTCTCGCCAGTGCCGGCGATGATGGCATCGTAATCCGTTCCTCCTCAGTCCATCACTCGCTTATTCTCCGACTGCACAAGGTCTGACGCCGGCAGAAATACGCGTGTGTAAATCGTGAACCTTGCACGCACCCATTTACCGTAAAGCAACTCAGCCCTTCATCAATAATACAAAGGCTGAGATGAAGAAGAGGGGAAGATAAATGGAAGCTGATCCTGTAGTCTGACATACAGATTCAACCCCATAATTATGTTTTAGGAAGGAAGTGCCTACTGACACTTAAACTTTAAAGATAAAGCGAAGCCTTTGATGTTGAAGCTACAAAAAACTGTGACAGCAGAGGCAGCGCGAGGCCCCGCGGCCACAGGAAATCAATTTTAGTGGGGGCGCTAATTTCTGCTAATTGTCGTCCTTTTAGTACTTTTATGAGTGGCGGTTTGTTTCAAAGCTGGTCGATGTAGTTTTGGTTCAGCCCAAAATCATCACAGAAGCACGGAGTGCTGTCAGTCGCAAGTCGGAATAGAAAAATAAAGAATAGATGTTTGTTGCCGGTTGTTTGGAGCTGCCTGACAGTAACGGAATCGGCCAGATTAATCACAAGTGTCCTCTGAGGTTTAGGGTGGGTATGGAGAAGAGCCTGATCGGACAGAAACCGCTCCAGCACAGCAGGTCAGACAAGGCGCGCTGGTTAGGAAATGGGACTGAGAACACTTTCACCACGGGGGATACAATCACGCTGCTTTTCGATTAGACGCCCCGTCTCCGTGACCCGAGCCAATTTGGATTCTTCTTTTCTTTGTTTTTTCTGCGTTCATGTGTTGTGTCTGAAATCGCTCGAACTTTTAACCCTCTTCAAGATTCTAAAGAATTCAGAAAAGTTGTGTCCTCGGCGCTCATAGACGAAGGCAAAGCCGATGGGTTCACAGGATCACGTCTTTCTTTCACGTGTCGGATCCTTTTCTTTTGTGAACATCACATTACGGAGAGAAACTCTTCAAATCTTTTTTCATGTAAACCCGCTCAGAGATAAAGGTGAAGGAATTAATTCAGTTTTGCCTTTACAAAAATAAAGAGACAAGCCGAGCACATCAATTTATCTGAAGGATTTCTTGGTAGAGAAATGTGCCAATAAATATTTTCCTTTATACAGTTGGCCTGTCTCACAAAGTTTAAGTGGAAAACCGTGTTTTTCTGTTTAGATTTTTTTTTCCTTTGAATAGTGAAAGACAATGGCTAAGCCACTTCAGCCGACAGCGAGTGACGCGGCTGTTATTAAACAGACAGAAAACTGTAGCGAGAAGCAAGAATAAGCTGAGCTAAAGGAAGAAGCATGTTGGAAGAAAGGGCCTAGTGAGAAGAGAATCGTTCTGCTGCGCCCTTAACGATTTTGTGCCAGTTAAAAACATGACTGGGGTGATTGCACTTGAACGGGGCGATTTGTATGAAACTGGGGGGGTAACCTAACGTGATTCCTTTCTCTGTGTATTGATCAATGTCTGCTTCCCCCCTGTTAAAATGGCTTTAATAGCCTTTATTAATAGCACGTTCAGTTATCCACTAAAAGGCCTCTGCCGGCATCCAGCTGATTAAGGTCATCAATCGTTTTTTATTAAATGAATAGCGCTCATGCTAAGGGGCGGGGACAAAGAAACGAGCACATGTGGACATTTTTAAACCGACTTTTTATATCTATAGACTTTTTGAAGACCTTGTTTGCACAGGTAAATGAATCTTTACATAATAAGCACAGTATCTGGGGTATAGGATTGGAGGGAGGCCTTTAAAAACCCATGCCTGCAGGATTGATTAGCACTATTTCGCACCTGAACGGACAGGTCATTAAGGCGAATTAAATGGATTAAACTGCAGCGCCGGACTTTACCTTATCTCTTAGGGAAAGGTGTGCCGGCTCTGGCCTCACTTTGACTAACTTTTAATTATTTTTGTCTTTGATTGCAATTGTGGCGGCGGTTTCATGATGTTGTTTCGCACTCTGTTAGCCTGTTGACCCAGCAAAACTTCGGTTTCAGTCGCGCCGTGCCGCCTCCTCTCTCGGAATAACCACAAGTACTTTGCAGATGTTGCGTTATGATGGGATGCGTGCTTTATTACGTGATTTGTCCAGTCGTATTAAGGAGATGACGTCCTCTGCATCATTTCAGTGTTTAATGTAAGAGTGAACAATGCTGATGCAACCGCACACTTCCTGGACCTGAGCACCAGCAGCCCGCACAAACACAACCACGGGCGTGCACGTCTGCCACGCAGATTTATTAAGTATTTATGAAGTCGTGCCTGCAAGAAAGACTGTCTTTGTCACATCCTCATAAACACAAGGATATTAAATACATCCAAAGTCTATTTCAGGAGACCTCTTTCATCCTCAGTGTAAACACTCGTGTCAGGGGTCTCCTGGGAATTGCCTAAAACAAAGCTTTTTTTTGTGTCTAAAGGCTTTAGGTGTGTTTGATATTTCCCTTTTATGTTCCCCTTAAAACTGCGTCCCTCTGTGACCATGATAAAATGAGCATGTCAACGTTGGAGTAAAAGGAGAGCTTTTCGGGGGCTCTTTATCTCTCTGATCTGCAAGGGTACCGATGGAGAGCCTGGTGTTAACAGGGGGAATTACTTGTTTAAAGGGTTTGCAGGACAACTCTGCCAAGGTTGCTAATGTAATAATCAGGTCGTGTTATTTGACAGCTGCCCTCTGTGAGCTGGGAGGAAAACACCAGATTGGTGCAAACCATTTAATAGCAGGGGTGGTTCTACAGTTCGCTCCAGTTCTGTATGCGGACTCCATGGCTGCAACAGACTGTCTGAATTGGCAAAGTGTTCAACTAAAGCTGACCCCAAAACTTGCTCTGAGAGATGAGCTTTTATTTTGAAATGTCGTACAGCCCAGCGTGACCTGGTTTTCTTCCCCTGCTCTGGTCATCACCTCATGGTGCTCTGAATTAAGATGCTCTGCATCCCCATGTGGGCGAGCCTTCCAATCAATTTCCCAGTGCTAATTCTCGCCATTTCCATTTCCACTGCGCTTGTGTGGGCGATAACTCGGATCTGTGCTACTCGATCTAGGCCAGTCCTTCCATTTGGTCTGCATCGTACAATACGTTACCTCATCAGAAAGCAATCACACCCTCCAACGGGCACAAGTCCCCACGTTTACATTAGCACAAGCGCAGTTGCTGATAAACCTCCCGTTTGCTGCCTGTTTTCTACTGCCAGCCACAGGGAAGCTCAATAGTTCATGTTACATCAAAAGAATTGAGCTCATTTCACATAATTTCTGCAGCTTGGATGTAAATATCTGGCGTGACTGATCAGATGACAGAGCCGTCGTAATGTTATCTAGCTTTCCTGCAAGGGTTACAGTTCCAGGACTGACTTTATTTTAAGGATCACTTAGCTAATTTCCCACTGACCCCGAGGAAATGACCTTGCCCCCTCGCTTCAGTCACTGTTATGTCTTTATTCCTCTCTCTTTTACTCATGCAGCAGCTCCCTCACGCTTGCACTTCATCTTAGGAAGGAAAGCGCAGGTAGCGGTTGTAGCTTCATTAGCTAGATTTGTTTGTTTTGTTTAATGTGAGCAGGGATGCGTCACCTCATTCATTACAGTTCATTTGGAGTTTAGTGGCACAGTACACGTGCACATACTTGCAGACTGGTATCTGGAAAAGTACATGTGCACTTCCTCTATTATTACAGTAGCTTGTTGATGAAGATCTTTATCAGGAGAGTTCATCAGAGTTAAACTGCATTCTAAGCTCGTGTTATTTTATCCGTATGTTTTCGTTGCTATGGCTTCCAGGCGCTGCGGTCAGAGCTGAAGGAGCGTGAACACTTGGTGGTCAGCACTTTGGATCAAGCTCGGATGTTTCTGGCTGACCAGCCCATTGAAGGTCCGGGAGAGCCGCGCAAGACCCCCCAGCCAAAGACCGGTCAGTTAACACACTCCTTAGAAGCCAGCAGTTTATCATGATTCCAATTAGATGCTTCATGGTTGGATATTTGTTATTTCACAATTATAACCCCCACCCCAGCCTAATTGGCATGGTGTCGTTAGTAGAATAGGGGAAAAAAGTAAGAGCAGGAAAATTTGAGATGATTTTTTTTGCGTGAGTTTTTCATGCAGTGGATAAAAAGTACCAGTCATGGTATCAGCATCTTCCAGGACACCCAAGAATAAGATATGCACGAGCCATTCAGCATTCCCTTTTGGTCTCTGTTGGATACGGCAACGATGTCTCCGTTAAATCAGCACATTTTCTTTCAAAGTAAAACCCTACTGTGTAAATAATTAAACCAACCCATGGGGGTGGATCTGGGCGTGGCAGGACTTCAGAGCACATTCCAAGGCTTGTTTTCTGTGATCTGATTGGGATATCAAAGCTTCGCCTCATTGTATAAATAGATAAAAAGCAGATCCAAGATCAGAGGCTGTGCTTGTTTAATCAGAGAGGATGCGATGTCTCAGTGACACCGACATAAAAATTTTCAAATTGAAAAACTTTAAATGCACATCGGTTTGTGCATTTCCAGTCAGAGCCATCACTTAGACCTTTCTCTCTTTTTTTACCTTTATTCCTGTTGCAAAGCCGAACAGTGTTGCCTTCACTGCGTCGGCTCTGTGGTTCGTGTTGTAAATATGAAGGGAAGTACTATAGAGATTTCATCTGTATAGAGATTAACCTGAGATTTAATCTCTAGAGAAATGTGTTATGTGTCCTCAGTTAAAATTTGTTCCTCCCAACCTCTCATTTATCACAATTAACTTGTTTCTTCACCTTTCTGCCTTCATTCTTTCCTTGCACCTTCAATTTCACCTTCCACTAATTTGAGAACTCAGGTTGTCTTCTACCTCCTCATCTGCGGTTCCAGTGAAGTCGAATTTGGGTTTAAACAAAGAAAGAAGAAATTGGGAACTAATTCAATTACAACCAAACTTGAAAATGGGGGCAAAAAAACCCACCTTGCTTTTTTTTTTAATGTTCTCTAGCAGATCTTACTCCAGAGGAGAAGGCCCGAGGTTTGGCCCGGGCTATCCGCAAACAGACGGGTGAGGTGAGGGAGCGTTGGGAGCGTCTGAAAGGACACATAGGTGGCTGGCAGAGTCAGGTGGACCAAGCCTTGGAGCGCCTCCAGGAGCTGCAGAGCTCCATGGACCAGCTCGACCTGCGGCTGACTCAGGCGGAGGAGGCCAAAGCTGCCTGGCAGCCCGTGGGCGATCTGCTTATCGACGCCCTGCAGGACCACATCGACAAGACCGTGGTGAGTCAGAGGCACCCAGGATCTATACCTCTATCACAGCTCACGCTCCAGTCATCTCGAACACAAGTTTTCTTTATCTTGCAGGATTTTAATATTTTAAAGCGTCACTTATCGGTGTGATTTACTATCTGCTGATTCAGCAGTAAAGTCCGCGCTGCCAAGTTTGATTTTGTTCTGCAACTGTTTCCGCTAAAAGCCATCCATTATATCAGCATGTGCAATAATGTGGCCGAGGCTGGGATGGGGATTTCCATCCTACTTTTTCGATCCCTTCCCTGTTTGCAGACAGCAAAATCGCATCTAATCAACAGTTCTGTAAATGTAACTCCTGCCGATTTGAAGACGGGCGATTTTCTTCAGTAACCGCCAACTCCTTCGCCAGTGCATTGACAGCGCGGCCATCTCCCATTTAATTGATTATCTCCCTTTGGACTGCAGAGCCTGACCAATTACACTTAATATTACCCCCATCAAGTAGGCATCCACTCTGAAATCTGTCTATTAATACGTTTTAATGACACAGCGAAAAGACTCTTAACACGCAGTGTGGAGGCTCCACTGTTTCACTGTCGGTCGCGGTGGTGAAGGAAAGTACGAATTATTACTCAGCAGACTCATTATAAATCCATTTAGCTCCAGTTAAAGTGAGTGAGATAAACAAGTGAAGCGGCTGTTACTCTTATACAAAAGACAGAGAACTGTTATGTTTTTTAATGCACTTCAAGATAGAGCGGTTTGTTAGCGTCCGAGAACGTTGCAGGAATATTCTTCTAAAGCATCACTGAACCACTTCGCCAGGCTTTCAGGGAGGAGATCGGCCCGTTACGCCAGGACGTCCGAGTCGTCAATGAGCTGTCGGCGGAGTTGACCCCGCTGGATATCCAACTCTCCTCCACTGCCTCCAGACAGCTGGACCAGCTCAACATGAGGTGGAAACTACTGCAGGTAGCTAAGACCCCTCCCCCGAATCCTCACCACGTGTTATAGGACAATTACATGCCGGTTGTTTGGGCTTTCTCCTTTAATTCCCACTGCTTTGCCACCACACGTGCTTAAACTAATGCCGTCGTTTCCCTCAGCGCGTCCGGATTTTCCGCTGTCTGGAGCTCTGGGTTGTCTCGACACCTGCGGAGCTGTTTCACTTGTTAACAGCTCGTCTCCAAATGCAGCACTTTGTCAGCAAATATCAGCGTATCTCGCAGAACGCCAGTCACTTCCAAGTTTTTAATGCACCGAAAGGCATTTTAGTCAAAACTGCCAAGAGACTAAAGCATTGGTTTCAGCTCCGGAGGGGAATTCTGATTAAATATCATCCGCAAGACAGAGCAGAAAAGGGAATTCTGTGGTGAAACTACTAGCATCTGTACTAAATTCGTAGCCTTGTTTCAGTGGACTGCCCAGCCTTGTTTTTCCCCCCGACCAAAGCGCCTCAAGGCGTCACTTTCTCTAATAAGGCAGGACTGACTGTGCAGTTGGGTGATTTGCTTTTCATGTGCTGAAAGCTGCCATCTTCCTCTCGGTGGGCAGTGGCCAGCAGGGCCATTAGCTGCCAGGGAGAAACTGAGCTATTGGGATTCGGATGCCTGTTTCCAGGATTCTCCCCGTAGATCGCCGTTGTGTGTTTCTCAATTATGTTGCAGTCGATACTGTCATCGCAGTGAGGCCGGAGGAGCCGAGCAACCCCACAGTCGCACGAGGCACACGTGCACTATCTGAGAGATCAATACTTCTAATAGGTGCAGAATTGATGACTCAAAGCTGTGCAGGGATCCATCTTTTATTCCGTGTGCCGACAAACAGTCGATGCGTACAGGTTTTATACATGTAGCACACGTATGTCAGGCTAAATCTTCACAGTGTCGTCGTCCCCCCCCGGGTGTCCTCTCATTTTGTCAGACTTTCATGCGCGTTTGCCATTTCGCTGTTTCATCAGCGGGTTGTTTGAACCCAGATAATTCAACTTTTTCATACCTTCCAAATGAATAGCACTAAAATGAAGCCGTTTCCCCATCACCCCCTGCTGTGAGGCTCTGTCTGCCTGCCTTTGAAGCCCGCTTCTTTATCTGTGTGTCTCCGTGCAGGTGGCGGTGGAAGACAGATTGAAGCTACTGCAGGAGGCGCACAGAGACTTTGGCCCCTCCTCCCAACACTTCCTGTCCAGTGAGTACACAGCCAATTACCTCAGTTAGGAAATAACAGAACTGATGATTTGCTGCTTTCTTCCTTCGTTCTCTTGGTCATTAGTGGGGAGACTGGGACGGACAGGTAAAGAGAAATTAGAGAGAAATGCAGGATTGGGAAGGTTAAACGTCTCTGCGCCTTCTTCGGTTATTGCGCAACCATTAGTGTTTTCTCTGTTCCATCCCGTGTCGTTTGTCGGGCATCGCTGTCACAGAAGCTCAGCTGCGCTCCGGCGCCGTGTCACCAACGGACACAAATTCCCACTCCAAACCCCAATTCCAGCTCTGCGGCAGACCAAATGGAATTCGGTCTCCTCTTTCATCTCCCAACACTGTGACACTATCTACTCCATCACACGTTCGCTCTCATTACACGAGTAGCTTAATATTCCCTCAGGGATCAATAGAGTAGCGCGTCCTTATCTCGCCCTATCTATCGCGTATATCTCCCAATCTCACTTAATCTCTTTCTCTTACTGTCTTTTCATCTCTCTATCTGAGCATAGAGCTGTGTCAAGGAGGAGGGACTGTGGGAGGGCAATAAATCAAGTAGTATTTATGCTCCATATTTCTCTGTGGAGCCAACGATATTTGGCTGGTTTTGTCACTGTGAGCTCACTGTTTACAACATTCCCTCGGTCTGGCAGCATATATTGTCCACGTGACACCTTTGGACTATTTTTCCATTCTTTTTTATATGTTGGTGCCCCTTTATTTAGAGCGTATTCAGCAGTACTTCCCCCCCAATTTAGATAAATTATAATAGGAGTGTTATGTTTTACATAATTTAAGTACAAGAGAACCAGGATGGGTTTCTGTCCTGTGTGCTACATTGTTACAGTTTAACCGAGTTATTCTCTCTCTGTATGCAGCTTCCGTGCAGCTCCCCTGGCAACGGGCGGTTTCTCAGAACAAGGTTCCATATTACATCAAGTAAGTGGCGTGAAATTGCTTCATCGTCTCGTTGTTGTACTGTGTTGGATCTTTTCACGTCGCCACGTGAAAGCCGGAATAATTGCCATAGAAATTGCCTGGAACAGAAACAAAAGAGAGGGAATATTCGGCATTTTATACGATTGTAGCAGAGGTTGGAGAAACATGTGAAAGGTTTGGAAAGTGCCACCAAAGGACTGAGCTTAATCTCGTGTACGTGCTGTAGAACCTGATAATAAAAAAATATTAAGAGGGTGTTAGATGGTTTAGCTGTCGAGGTCATGTAGGTTAATTTAATCTGATAAAGATGAAAGATCATCCAGTCTGGCTGTGATACCATCACTGACGTCTGGAGTTATCCCTCTTTAGTTGGCACTCAGATGGTCTACAGTCCAGAACGAGCTGGATTCATTACTGTTTATTTCTTAACATATTTCTTGCGATAGCTCATTATCGTAAACCTTTTCTCACTTTGTCCATGAGTCCCCGGACAGCCTCCCACAGTGTTCTTAATATAGTTTAACTATGATGCATTAGGATGTGGTTCTAATTTTGATTATTGAAGAAGAGAAGAAGAAGAAACATCTTTGATCCTCACGCCACCATTGACGGCCTCGCTGGAGTACCCAGCAGAGCTTCGAGCAAGTGAACACTTCCGCTGTTTTAAATTCCTAATTTTTCCTGTAACTTTAGTTGTCAAAATTGATCCATGCCATTTAATTGCGTAGCCACTGCCAAAGAGCTTTAGCTCCAACTTCCGATTATACTGTTTCCCACCGCAGCAACAATCCGCAATCGGCGCTTCATCGTAGCCTTTTAAATGGTATTGAAAGTAATTTAACCACTCGAATTTAGAGAGTGGGAACACTTGTGGTGCGTTCGGGTCTGCAGGAGGTCACTGCAGCGATAAAAGCCCAGCACAGAGAACTACTCAGAGGACGGCTCTTCTAAGTTTTGCATCAACGGTCTGTGGCCACAGATGTGCCCAGCCAGTGAACCTGCGTCCGCTCACTCACACCAACACGGGGACAAGGAGACACACACACACACACACACACACACACACGCACACACACACACACACACACACACACACACACACACACACACACACGGTCACTCACAAAGACAGGTGTGTTCTCATTCTCACAAAGATGCTTTCATATATCCAAAGGTCCTTATGAACTCCCCCTGGAACCACCCTCAGAACAGTTTTTTTCTCTTCCTCGGATACTTTTACAGCGAGCTAAATTCGCCACCGTTTATGGCTGCGGCGCTCCCGGGCTTGAAAACCAAATCCAGGATTAATCTCGGGTCACTTCCGCTGCTGTGACATCATTGGAGTGACCTGACTCCTTCTCTGAGACCTTAATTTCCCCCAACACGTCCTCATCTCCCTTTGGACACTGACTCTTTTCTCTGGGCTGATAAAAGGGCCCCTGATCAAAACGGCGGCTTGTCCGTCCCCTAGAGTGAAGTTCTGATGGGAAAATCAAACGCTTTCAAACACACTTGGAGCCCACTGCCTCATGTCTTTCAGCAACTTTGCTTTCTGTAGCATTTCACTCGTTCTGGCATTTCTGGGGTGGCCTAACATGCCTCGCAGGCTTTTTGAAAAATATAGCAAGAGTGGATTTCTGCAAAGATTAGTCTTCACTTTATTCGACAGCTTTTCTGGATCTTCTGTCTCCCTGTGTTTTTGTCACAGGAAACACATGGTGGACGGAGTTGCCCCTAATCCAGGCTCAGACTGCATGTTTTAAAATGACACATTTAAAACTCACGGCACTTAAATCTTAATAACAGAGGGTTTTAAAATGAGGACGCTCACAGTGGAGATGCAGACTCTGAATTTACCACATATTCATTCAGGGCCCTGTGATTTATAAATAAGAAATCCATCCTTGCTGCGATATCTGACTCAATCTATCTTTCTGGATTTGCATGTGATCATTTACCCACACCCTCATGATTATTCCGGATGCTTTCTTAGCATTTGACAGTGATAAAGCCCCAGCAGCAAAGAGGTAACTGGTCGGCAGCCAACTCCTTGATGGAATATTTTCACTTTTCGCCTGACTGTCCATTCTTGACTCAAGAAATAGGAGCTGCACCCCAGAGGGGATCTGTTTCTGATCTATACTGTCATTCTAAACAAAGGTAGACCATCTATTGGGTAATTATGGCCGTCATATTTGTTGATGTGAGGCTATATGAATTCCTTCATTACCTCCTGCTGCAGGAGCCACCTTCCATGACCCCAGTTATTTATTGTTTCTTTCTCTGAGATTTAATGATATTTCTGAAGGAAAATGTCAGATGCCTTCAACACAGACGACCAATGGAGATGAGGCTCCCTCAGACGGAGACTCCCTAATAGTTAGCCCCCAGCAAACCTGAAAGGAGCAGGTATTTTTGTTTACCAGTGAATCCAGTCTAGACGCTGAAATCCTGTCATGGCTCTGTTATTTCTGGACGCAGAACTTCTTTCCATCCATTTCAAGTGTACTTTACAGGCTGTGGTCCTCACAATCGATACTGGAGGACCTCAGCAAGTCAAATCAATTCCCACGTGTAGATAATGATGTTTTTTTCATTCCAAGTGTATTTTCCAAATGCTGTAGTATTTACGCTTTGTTACCTTCTCCTCCAACGTCTCTCCACTGCTTTTGAATGTTTCTTGTGCTACTTTAATGGCAGAAACTTTGTAGTAAATGTCACAGCACTATTTTCTTGTACCGTTTTTTACTATACAGAGAGTTTTCATATTTTGCCTCAGTAGCTTTGTGCTTCTGTGTCCTTTCAGGCTTCAGTGATAAAAATCTGAGGCCTTTGATAGTTGCTTCTCCTCCCCTGACTTGTGCTTTTGTGTGCAGCTAGTCCCCAAACTGGATTCCTTGAAACTCCTTCTTTAGTCCAGGCAAACTCGTTGTAATCCATTAAATCAAGCACTGTCCACTTGTCCGTAAATTAGCCTGAGGCCATCGGCCCCCGTGGATGCTGAGCAGTGATGGACAGGGGTGCACGAGGAGAACCCCTGTCGCCTGCTCCGCTACCTCAGTTCACCTCCTGTTTTCGACGCAGTGCTGCCTGTCAGCGGAGAGCAAGCTGTCGCGGAACCCTCGGAGGAGGTTTAGCGTTCAAAAACAAAGGACTTTTATTACAAACCTGCCTTCCAGAAATCCAAACATTCCGCAGTGATCTGAGCATTGCCTCTGACAGCCGGCTCCATCTTAAAACAGACACGTTCTAGCACAAGCGCGTGGAGGACGGCGCCGGGCAAAGCGACGTATTAATTGAAGCATCCTTCGCAAAAGTTTGTTGGCGTGTGTGTGAACGTTTGATCTGTTTCTGTCAGTGCTGTTGTATTCACGTCGTGTTGGTCTTGTTTGTGTGTATTTGTCACAGGATGTCGGGGCCTTTAAGCTGCGAGAGACAGTCTGCAGTTTCTGTCCCCAATCCGCAAAACAGATTGCAACAAAGCTATCAGTGTCTGCCGTGATGTTAGCTCGGGAGTGTGTGTATACTGACAGGTTCTTGTGTGGGCACTTAAGCTCTCCGAGTACTTCTGTATCTCGTAGCGTCTAAAGCCGCCACGTCTTTCTAAGTATCTGCGTCTGTTTTAGTGTCGTTTACTCTTCCTCTGTTGTTGTGTTTCTCAGTCACCAGACGCAGACGACCTGCTGGGACCATCCGAAGATGACAGAACTCTACCAGACATTAGGTAGACACACACACACCCACGCTGTCTGTGTATTAAACCCCATCACTTACTTAAGAAGTAACATGCTTCCCCAGCATCACTAAAGCAATTCTGATTGAAATATGCATCAGGTTTTTACATTTGGTTGGCAAGTGCAACCTGTTTCTGGCCCCTGTGTTTATCCTGTGCAGTTAGACAGGTGCGTTCTGGGTTAGTCAGTGCCAAATGGATCAAACGTAACATGAAAGGAAATATTTCTATCCGCCTCCTGGTGAGGGATCAACAGCATCCCTTTTTTTTGGCTCTTTTCATGTTATTTTACAATTTACATGTAGCTGAAATGTTGCCTTGATCTTCCTCGCGCATTCTCCCGCTCCGCGTTAACGTCCGTATGCATATCCGCGATGCTGTAGGGTGGCCGGTGTGACTGTGTTTTTAATGAGGTGCCAAATAAATAATAAGCGGTGGAACTTTGGCAGATTTCACTGCCGGCCAGAAGCTCAACAAATAACATCCAACTCCGCAGTGACACCGAATGACACCGGCTACAGTCTCTACCCTTCCCCTATGCTCCACACACAATAAAGAACATACCAGTCCATGAATTAGTCTGGGTTCTGTATCACAGCCTTTTCTGATCCTTCTGTTTGTCCGCCTCTTATCCCTTTGTCTCTATTCCTGCCTGTAGCGGACCTCAACAATGTGAGATTCTCGGCGTACCGAACAGCCATGAAGATCCGCAGACTGCAGAAAGCCCTGTGCTGTAAGTAGGACGGACGCCCGCTCTCACACGCACCTTAATACCTATGACTGTGCTCCTCTTCTGTTGATGTCTGCGTGCAACAAGGGTATGAAGGGAGGATTTCTGAAGCTTTGCCATGCACAGTGTGCCAGGACAGCACTGCAGCCAAGGATGTTTTGGCTTTTAAATGACACCCAGCCTCTCGTACGTGTATGTGTGGATGTCTTTTTTGGTTGCCTGGTATGACAGCCACAGCTGCTGCCTGTGCTGCTGAAGAGCATAATTTGTTGCGAGCAGGTGGGTTTGGTTTCCGCGGACATTTTTCACCCCTCTTGCTGTTTGTTTTGTTTATAATGGATGTTTAAACGGAGGCAGTTACTGTCTATTGTTCCAGGGCGTAAAAACCCCATCTACGCATACGTGGCAGGTGCACGCAGGCCCCCCGTTCCTGAGAGGTTTGAGTCAGCGGGGCAGCAGCAACACGGGCACGGCTCAGTCTAACAGTGATGGTGATGAATGCTAACTATTATCCAGCTGTTGATGGTCTCCAGCAGCACACGCTGGGAAACCAGGCCTGCTCATTTGCGTCCTGCTGTTTCCAAGAAGTTTTGCCACGAGTTCATGTGCGAAACCGGTTCCCCGCACGAGCGCGAACCCATCGCGGGCATCGCAGTGTGTTGTGTTTGTTAATTGTTAATTAGTTTAAGTCGTGCGGTGTTTTGGTTTGCCTCTCTGATCGCGCGTGTGTGCGCGTTCGAGATAAGGATGCATTTCAACAGTGCAATTCAATTTCATCAAGGAGATAAGAGCAGTCACAGCCCGAAGGAAAGCGCATGCGCACACATGCTGGTGTTATATGTGACCTGTGCGTGATTGTATAGTTGTAATTGTGAGCACATTGGATATATCGTGAAATGGTTAACGGGGTTAGAGCTGTGCCAAGGGGAGATGGAGAAGCACAAATGAGCTTGCCTGGCATCCCGCTGATGTGCCACCGTTTCTCAGCTTCATATGTGCTAACTTGGCATAAAAGCCAGAGAGAAGAATGGTTGTGTTTCTGACGGAACCGGCTGCTCTGTAGAGCCCGGCTTTGCTCGGCTGTAGCGCGGTAATTAGTGCTTTCTGGGGGGCAGAGAGCAAGATTTGCTAACGAAGCCATGAATTCCTCCAGAAAAGGATAAAGAAGAGACGCAGGAGAAGCAACAAAAGAAGGATGCATAGAAATCTATAGCGTTATTGCCTCTTTTGATCATAACACTACGCGTTCTAAATGAGTTATACACCCTCAGAAAAAAACATGCTGTCATTCATCTCAATGAATAAAGCCATTCATGTGTCATTTGTCGACCTCTGTCGATATCTACACTAGCTGCTCTCCATTTATTATGATGATGAATGACGGTAAATTGCTTCTGCTCCTACTGAGCAGAGAAGGAAAAAAGTCAGAAAAAGAAAATCAATGTGGATTGACCATAGTGATAAAAAATGGGAGTAAATCCACGCCATACTGTAGGTTTAGTTGCGTTTGAGTGCACGTAATCTGGACTAGAATCAGCTGATATAGACAAATGCTGCTTGGGTTGTGTAAAAGGATGCATTTATCCACCCACCGTTTGTGTGTAACGCAGCAGCTGGTCAATACTGGTCAGCAGCTGCTGAAAGACTTTGTGCTTAATGTTTCAGTTTCTCTGATCCTCTTTGAATGTATTTGTAGCTGGCTGTTGTGTTTATTACTGGCCTCCCCGAGGACTTGTTTAGCCTTGTTCTTTTTTTTTTTACTCTTGCTTTCAAGATACAAAAGTTATAGTTGGACTTTAAAAAAAAGAGCAGAGCAAAGTGCTGATTTTAGCTTCATTCAGTGACGCCAGGGCCAATGAATTCATTTGAAAAGAGCAGGAATGTTCTTCCTTTCTGCTCTGATTCCTGTCTGCACACTTGAATGTTGTGAATGATTTGTCTTTCCAGGCCTCCACAGTGGGTCTTAAAACTCCAACAAAGGTGTCTGAGTGGTTCCGACATGCTGGTTTTCTCTGTTCCTAGCTGACTCACTCCCCTTTCTTCTGTCCTCTGTCTCCTTCCCTCACCTGCAGTGGACCTGCTGGACCTCAACGTGGCTCAGAACACTTTCAAGCAGCACAAACTCGCCAACAACAGTCAGCTGCTGTCCGTCCCCGACATCATCAACTGCCTGACATCCATCTACGACGGCCTGGAGCAGGAGCACAAAGACCTTGTCAACGTGCCACTCTGCGTTGACATGTGTCTCAACTGGCTTCTCAATGTTTATGACACGTGCGTGAGATCCATCACTAGGGCAGCAGAACCTTTTAAAAGGCTACAACAATGCAAATATCCTCATTTTTGCATCAATAATGTTGTATATAACGTAAATGTGGGTGCGGTGTTTACAGGGGCCGCAGTGGAAAGATCCGTGTCCTGTCCATGAAGATCGGCTTGCTGTCTCTCTGCAAAGGACACCTGGAGGAGAAATACAAATGTGAGCTCTGACACATTTGCCGAATATCTGCCGACACATGAGTTTTAACGCCAGGCCGATCTACGGCGAGCTCGCCCCACACTGCTCCAGTCCCAGCGCTATTAATCAAACTTCACAGAACAAAAGAGGGAGTGAAGACGGAGAATCTTTGTTTCTAATTGGATGACAGACCTCCCACATATTTGCCCCGCTCTTTATTTAATTATATTTCACGACTTCTTTTTAAAGGATCAGTGGGTGTTGAATTTAGCTTTGCTATTACTGGGAGGAAAGTGTCATTTTGGCTTCCTGCTCTTTGTTTCTGTCAGTTTATCTCCCCTCACTGTCACTGCTCACAGCATTGTTCATCCATCCAACTGTGTCACTTTGTGCTGGCTCCCTTTTTTCCCCATTTTCTTCCTCGTCTTTCTGTCCCCTTTCCTTGTTTTCTCCTGCCACGGCATCCTCGAACCTATTCTTTCCACTGGCACTTTGCATTAGCTTGAGAAGGTTATAAAACATGGCTGATTGCACCTCTCCTCTTGCGCTCTGCTCTTTTAGAGTCTAGTTGGCTGTAGTTTCGCTCACACACACACACACACACACACACACACACACTCGTCGTTTGGCACATGTCTAATGTTCGGAATCGGAATCTGAAGCTAGCGAGTAAGAGATATGAGTGTTTTTATGATGTCACCACAGATGTGTGATAGAAAGGAAGCAAAGCACATTTTATCCAGTGTTTGGATGCACGCCACACTCGCGCTCTTACAACCACACAAACAAGAACGATCGGTGGCAGGAAGTGAGCGGCTCATCGGCACCCTCATCCATCCGCGTCCCCCATGAAACTGTCTGTGCTGTGCCTGCGACGTGTGGATGAGTTTTATAGCTTCATTTAACCGATGCGCCTGTGTGCCTTTGCAATATTCTATGTCCAGTTTGGGAGAATGTGCCAGACATTTGGGACGGGGGACAAAGAATTGTAAAAAGAAATATATAAAAAAAACAATGTGGTAATAAATGTCCCCTTTCCTGCCATTCTTCACAATATTCATACATGTGTTGTAGCTAATTCTCAGTCCCTCTTTGTGTTCTGCCTGTCCAGACCTTTTCAGCCAGGTAGCATCGGCCGGGGACACGTGTGACCAGAGACAACTGGGCCTCCTGCTCCATGAAGCCATCCAGATCCCAAGGCAGCTGGGCGAGGTGGCCGCCTTTGGAGGCTCCAACATCGAGCCCAGCGTCCGCAGCTGCTTCCAGCATGTATGTTTAACACAAACAAGAGGGCAGATGTGGGCTGGTCACACACGGGCACTTTCCCGTTCACCGTCAGACACCAGTACAGCACTTTTGTCCTGACACAGTCACCAAATGCGTGTTGCCCAAACTCAAGGTGAAAACTTCCCAGAGTTGAAACAGAACGACCAAAGAGTTGGTAAAATATTGCTCACTATATTCAAGCTCGGTGACACTTTTGGTAATTGCTTTTTCATATGCAACATCGCTGCAAGAGTTCAATTTTCTCTGCCTCTTCAGGAAGCTAATTGACATTAAGCGTCACAGTCTTCTCGTTTTCCAGCCGTCTGACTCCTGCCTCTCTCGGTCCTGCACAAAGGCCGCAGTATTGCAGCTGTGCTGACCAACCATGACGCCTCAAATGGTTTCCAGTCGTCTGCTGGCCGTCCTTCAGTCCCGTCCTTTATCTCTGAATATTATTACCACTCAATGATGTCTCCGCTCTCTGGGATCGCTTTAAGTTTCCCCCTCACAGGCTCCTGCTGTTGCATTCCTAAATAAGAGCCAAACCTTAAAATCAGAAAAGTTATTAATTTAACCAAACCCGCCCCATGTCTCACAAAATAGTTGATGACACATTCATTTACACGTGCAGGGAGATGAGCGCAAATTTCACATACAAATTATCCACAGATGTGGTCACGCCATGCACGCTCCACTAGCTCCACTAGCTCCACTAGCTCTGCAGCTCATTAATCATTTCAGCGTCATACTAAAAATGACACATATGTCGACATCCCTACGTGCGTGAATGCAAGACTCCGCCGTGCTGGGCCGGTCTGCGAGTGACGGTGCAGCCATTTGATTTAATGGGACTGTGATGAATATGGCCCCGCTCACTGCTCCTCGGTCATTAACCCATCCATCCGTTTATGCCACATCCCTTCATTCGTCTCCATGTACTGCTGTAATTAATTCCTGAGTGCCATAAATGCACCTTTAGGAAACACATAAGGAGGGAAGGTAAAGATGTGACGCTGCAAGGTGAAAGAGACACGGGGAAAGTTGAAGGAGAGGAGACGTGAGTTCCGTTGGGGTGAAATGTCCATTGGCAACTGTCTCCTACTCGGTAGTTTCAATTTCACACCCTCTTTAATGTATGACAAAAACATACAGTAAATCCAAATTGTTACCTGAGAATAGCTTGAAATGTTGCTAATTAACAAGGCCTGTCTGACCTTTTTTACCACTTGATGGTTTTATTAGGTGCATTATTTCCCTCACAAGCACTTAGTCCTTTATGTTTTTCAGAGTCCAGATTTTATGGTGGATCTGCTTCTTTTTTTGGGTTCATATTGTGCTTTTTCCATCCCTGATTTATCTTCAAAAGAAATATAATTAGAATATCCTGCAGCCGTAGGATGGGCTGAACAAAAAGACCCGGCACACACATATAGGAACCACTTCTTGATTTTTCTTTCTCCTATTATGAATGCATTCCTTTTTTGTTGCCCTTTTTCCGGTGAAGGAAAGGTCACATTTGACTTGTTTAGTAGGATCAACAACCATGTCAAAGCTTCTAACCGCGTCCTTTTGTTTGAATAGAGTTCCTCTGGAAATATATCGATTGTGAATCAATGTATAATTCTGAAAATCCTGGGTAATTTCTTCTTGTTGCTGAGAGCCCCATTGTAAATCAGTAGAATTACAATAGGAAAGGCTTCAGAGTGTGTTTATTCTGACAACTACATTACAATAACTGCAGCCGGTCATTTACAATGACATCTTTACCTCAAAAACATGAGAAGCATGCGGGTTTCTACAGTTTATCAAGTGAAGCACATGTTGACCAGGTTTAAGGCCAGAATAAATCATCTGTATTTACATGTTGTTGCCCATGTGTTTGGATGTTGATTTTTACTGGAACTGGTGTAAGTTCACATGGTAGCACAGCATAATTGAAAGACTCCTCACCGTTGGCATTGGCTCTTTTGTGCTCAGGTGAACAATAAGGTGGAGCTGGAACCCAGGCAGTTTGTGGATTGGATGCGCCTGGAGCCCCAGTCAATGGTCTGGCTGCCTGTCCTGCACAGAGTGGCGGCGGCGGAGACGGCCAAACACCAAGCCAAGTGTAACATCTGCAAGGAGTGTCCCATTGTCGGCTTCAGGTAAAGTGCGCTCGCTCGTGCACAGGTTTAATTCAAAATGCGTGACGCACCAAACAAGGACACGAGTCTACGCCGCGTAGCACAGCGCACGTTGCGCCAATGTGGGAGCGGTCTGTCTGTTCTCTCCTGGTCGAGTCTAAAGGGCAGATCAGCTCTGGAGGGCAGGCATTTATCTAAATGTCAACAGCTGATACACCACCGACTAAATACCATCTGGGGGTTAGTAATGAAACCTCAATGGCAGGCACACACCCATAAACACACAATGCACGGGGGCGTCCACAAAAGCCTGATTGGCTGGCAAACAAATCCATAAGAGATCCGGCCCGAGACTGTGCAGGACTGCCAATCACTCATGTTTCACACAGGCGTACAGCAACATCGGGTAAATAAAAGGGTCACGATGCTGGTTCACTGCAGTAAAGCCAAGAGAAATGTAAATTTGATACTACAGATGGAAACTGCTGAAACTACAGGAAGAGGGGGAGATTGTCCCTTTGCCAACCCTTGTTTGCCGGTGAAAAGAGAAAAGCAGTCAGACTTGTGATCAAGCACCCGTCTCCCAAGTTCTGCCAGTGATGGATGAGAGGCAGCGGCAGAGAAGATGGAAGGCAGAGAGGAAACACTGATAATAAATGTGCAGGGTTGTTTTTAGGATTTCGTTTTTGTTGCTTTGAATATCCAAAAGAGAAGAAAGGGTGGCACAGCGGGTCATCTGAGAACTGCTGATGTATCTCTGATTAGTTACAGCAACAAAACAGGAAAGTGTTCAGACAGAACGTCAGACGTGCACTTTCCTCTTTAGGCAGAATTGTCCTCGTGCATTAGATTAGATTAGACTGGACCTCTTCTGGAAAGATGTGTCTGTCTTGTTTTGCTTGTTTTTTTGCTTTTAAAATCAGTTTCGGCAATTTTGTGGTATTATGACAGCTGGAGGAGAAGCTGCTCACACATCCAGCAACCCAGAAACCTGTTAATATTGATGCTTGTTGTCTCCTCCCCAACGTTATCGTTTCTTCAGTCATATGCTGCGCGTCAGTCTGTAATGGACTGTTTGACTTGCTAATGTTTCCTGCATGGCTACTTCCTTTGATATATGGTTCTCCCGTAGCTCATCACTCCTCTGACCTTGAGAAAGCCAGAGGAGAGAATGATGACCAATATGAAAGCTGTAACGTCGGCAGACTCCTCTCTCAGTTGGGAGAGTGGTGGCTACACCTGCTGAGGGGGACATTTATGTCAAATCCTTTATTATTTTTTGCGAATCCATAGGACGATTTCCCATACTGGGAGGTTGGTGAAGGTTGTTCAGCATGTTTACGCAGGGGACGGTTGACAGTTAGTGGAAATGACAGCTCTTCCAGACGCCTGGAAATGGGTCCTATATGTGCCTGTCTACACACACACACACACACACACACACACACACATCAAAAGTAGCTATAGAAAATGGTGTTTAAAGCAGGCATATTCAATCATTGACTGGTTTAGTCTGGTCATATCTATGATCATAATAGATTGTATGTATAAATGATGGCTTCAAATGAGGAGTTCACCCAGGGAAATGTTGTTGCTCATCAGCCTTGATTAGGTCTCATATTCTTTCTTTCAAACTCCCGTTGTCAGGTATCGCAGTCTGAAGCATTTCAACTACGACGTGTGCCAGAGCTGCTTCTTCTCTGGACGCACAGCCAAGGGCCACAAGCTCAACTATCCAATGGTGGAGTACTGCACACCGGTGAGTGCACCGGGTTGTTTGCATGACCAACACATGCCATCCCACCTCGAAAAGGTTTAGACCATACGCACACACATCAGTCCCCTTATGGTATGTTGGAGCTGTTTAGATGCTTTGATTCCCATTAAAACTTGGAAGATCTGTCTGCATTCCGATCCATCTGAAAGGTCAAAGCTCTGTGGTCTCTCTCTGCTCCAAAAGGAAGAAAAAAACTTTCCTATTTTCTTCCTTTTGTTTGGACCAAATCATCAAAAACGGAGCAATCGGCTTCAAAACGTACATGCATACTGTAAGTCATAAATATACTGGGATGTATGAATAATTTCCATTACTTGTGGCAGAAAGCAGGATTTCAATTTTACCAAGGTGATACGGGTGTGATTTTAATAAAGGGAGCTGAACATGGCGTCTTTCCTCGATGGCTCTGCAGTCACAAATCTATGTAATTACAGGATTGCTCATCTCCAAATTCAAATAGAGTGGAGATGTTTCTCATTCCTTTCCCATAATTTGCTTTTTCAAAGCGCAGACTGGATAGATATCGACTACAGGAGCTGTGGTATGGAATAATAGCCCAGGCCTGCCGCGGGTGTGAAAATGCTGGTCATTTCATTTTATCTTATTAAGATCAATAACATAAGCCAATGTGGATACAATTCAACACCTTTCCATGTAGAGGTAAATTGACTTCAATTAAATACGATCACAAACCCTCAGACATCGGTGGTTTCTGCGTGTGACTGAAATAATAAACCAGTCGGTGACTCGTAGCACGAAGACGCAGTAAATAAACCTACACTCAAAACTCATTTGAGACTTGAGATCTGCATCTCTCCTTTGAAGGAAACCACCTGTGAGCAGTAGAGGTAGCATATATCAGCAACGGGAGACGATTCCGACACTGACACCCCGACAACGACAGATGGAAACTTGAGATGTCCTATTTCCCTCCTTTATTCGCTCAGAAATATCAGAATCTTGTAAAAATGAGTGAATTCTGGAAAAAAGCAGCTTTGAGCCACGTTGTTACTGCCCATTCTGGGTTCATCCGTGCCAAATACTTTACTCACTCCCTTCCAGCCATTTCGCCTGGAATCCTTAATGTCATTTTGCTTTAACATTACGGTACATTGGATGTGTTGGGTCATGGTTGATAACCTCTCCTTCTTTTCCCCACCCACACCCACACATATATAACCGTGCTCTATAATCGTTGTTGATGCGACGTGTGTTCGTCTTTCTCGTAGACGACATCAGGCGAAGACATGCGCGACTTCACCAAAGTGCTGAAGAACAAATTCCGCTCCAAAAAGTACTTCGCCAAGCATCCTCGGCTGGGTTACTTACCCGTGCAGACGGTTCTAGAAGGCGACAACATGGAAACGTAAGTCACCACTGAGGGTCTCTGATTAAATGATTAGGAGTCTGGTTACTATACAGCACAAATCCACCTATAGATTAAACAGCAGCAGCTGGAACTGGAGACTCCAGGACGTGTAAAATGTTTATTTCTAGCAGATCTCGAGCCTCGGGGAGACTTATCTCACTCCACCACCTACATTTCCAGCTTCAACCACAGCCAGTAACTGTTTCAACCAACAGATAAAACACAATATGTAGCAATTAAATCCTCTGCCTTTTTGCTGCTTAGTCCCCTGCAGTGGTTAGTTACTAAAAACAGCCTGACATACATTAAGACTTGGAGGATCACAGCGAAATCAATACATGTAAGCATTAATAAGCCTTTTTCGGTAAATGAGAACCCTTTTTTTTGCTACTTCTTCATACTGGTCATGGTCCGGGCTCAACTGAAGCTGCTTCTCTGTCTTCAGCACCAATGCAGTGTGTGAGTTTCTGGTCCCCGCTGCTGCTAACAGAGAGAAGCCCTTAACGGACGTTTAAGTAGCCGTGATTATGCAGACACCTCAGGCCAGCCTCTCATTTTCACTCGGTTGTGGCCCTTTTAATCGTGGCCCTCTGAATCCGAGACCTCTTTGTTGACTTTTCCCTGAACATTATTTATCTATTTATTCTGTTGTCACTATAGTCTGACTGCTCTCTTGCAGCCGTGTATGTAAACTGGGAAAAGTATAAAAACTGGAGAGCACTTTACATTTGTCAGCTCTTCTCCTTAATGTCTTTTCTCCTCCACTCCTGTTGTAGCGTTTCACTTTTTTTTAAATACCTCCCACTTTTTTTTATTTTTGCACCTTGAGTGCACAGAACACCGCCTACTCACACCTCCCACTGCATTTTTGTTTCATTTCACGACAGAAAGGATTTTCGATCTGTCATAGCTATTTTGTTATTAATATAGGAGGCAGGCTAATGGATTCCCACTTAAGTGATTTTTTTTTTCCTACTTGGTAAAGCACGAGTTTCTGCTCCATTAATCCCCACAGATAATGGCCTTGTAGGTGGATTTTATAATTAGTATGGTCTTTTTTTGTTGTTTTGCTTTTTCTTCCTCTCAAGAATACAGGAAAGAGAAAAATCGAATTTAAAAGGATGCTCTCTGACCTGGCCGGACTAGCTTCACTTCAACCAACTTTTTCTCAAAATAAAAGTCATAAGGGAGTTTTGGTGAAAATGCTTACCTGTTACGTTACCCTCTGTAGGCTGGGATCTTTTCAAACCTTGTTAGAATAACATCACATTTTTAGATGAAAGGAGAACATTGGAAGAACCTCAGCACGTTCATCCATACTTCAGCAGGCACAACAAACCGCTCCGCTTAACCAGCTCATTACAGAAGCTCCAATTATCAAACCTTAAACACTCCCAAGGTCTTCCTTCTGCTTTACCTGCTTTTACCCACACTTATTTCTCTATTTTAAGTTAGGTTTGTCTCAAAAATATGCTGCTTTTTCGCACGTCACTGTGTGTCAAATCATAATGTGTCGGTTTCCGTGGACGTGTTGTTTTCTGTTGTTTTTGGCAACGCTGATAACTGGCATTGAAGAGACAGAGAAGTCAGCAAGGGCATCTAAAAAAATGTGGCAGCAGCAGCTGAATATAACACCTATCTCTCCTGCTGAGTCTGTTATTTCCTTTTCCCACCATTTGGTGCATTTTTCCCCTTCTGGATCCGATTTCCCCCACCTTCCAGCAGCTACACGGGTGTGACCACCATGCATCAAGTGCAAGTGAATTTTCCTAAAGTGTGGGGACCGTTATCTTGCCAGTCTGCTGCCAGACGTCTCTGCGAAAACACAGTCCTCTGTTTTTTTGTAGATAAGAGGGTGTTCAATTTGTTTCCAAAAAAGCAGTTTATCTTTTGCCTTTCTAAAAATAGCTGCAGTAATCAGAGAGTGGAAAACAGATGCCTTTAATATTCTCTTCTACCTCCCTAAACAGGAGTTCCATCCACTACAACACAAATAATTGACAATCTAGGAGATGCATCCTGTGCAGGCTTTTGTTATGTCTATAATAAATAAGAAAAAAGATCATCTTTCATTTCACATTTAAATAGCTAGAATAAAGATGTTCTTATTGTTTTTAGCTGACAAAAATCAGTCCATTTCTTGACCATTTAAATGCTTTCCAAACCTCCATACTTCATCTGTCAGTCTTTTTTCTAAGCAGGTATTTGTTGTCATCGCCCACCTACGTTACCACAAAGAGTAAATATTTTTGTGACCATGTAATGGCCTTCACTCTTTGGTGAATTCAGCCACTGAGCTGTTGGAAACTGTCTTCCCTTTCCCTTCCTGCACCTGCAGCGTTTAGTCCGAGTTGACATTCAGTGTTATATGGTACCTTAACCCCCCCCCTCCGTCCTTCCCTTCAATTCTCTTACAGTCCTGTCACCCTCATCAGCATGTGTCCGGAGCAGTATGAGTGAGTATCAATGCCACCGGCGTCGTCTCGCCCTCACACTGAACGCAGTTTAACCTCCTCCGGTCCCGGCTCACCCTACCCCAACATAGTCATGACCCCCCTGCATGTTGCCTGCCTGCCTGTTTGCCTGATTCACTGGCTGAACACGCAAGCCCAAATCACTCTTCATCTGCACCTTCTAACATCTAAAATTCCACCTAGTGACTAGTTGCTCACCCCAGCAGTGGCTGTCCAAATAATCCAGCTCTTTTTTTTTTAGATCATCCCGATTTCTAGTTTCTCTCTCTCGGATATTCGGATTTGCATTTCTCTTTCTAGAGGGTTCTTTAGGTTGCGAATGCGCACGTGCAGGAGAATCTTGTGAATCCTGCGACCCAAACGGGCTGCGTGAGCATGCGGAATCTCATTCATCTCATTAATTCATTCATTTCCAGGCTGTCCCAGTCACCTCAGCTCTCTCATGATGACACCCACTCCAGGATAGAGCAGTATGCCAGCAGGTATGCCTCCAATTCTTCAGCCATTATCTCGGCCTCTCACACGCACCACGTCCTGCCTATATTGATGACCTGGTGTAAATGGTGCATATTTAAAGGTGGAATGCTTCATTGCGAGATGAGTAATTTACCACTGTTTTTGCACATCTTTATTATTCATCATTAATGAATGCTGCAGTTGGTAATAGATGGCGGAAAATGTTGGTAATTACAATAATGATGTAAAGCTAAAGCCGGCCCCCTCAGCTGCAGACACTTTAGATCCCCAGCTGAGATCAGAGCAGCAGCATTTCCATTTTAAATCATCCAGCCACCAACATCTGCACGCCCGTGGACACAGAGTGTGGCCCGCAGTTAATCATTACCCGCTTCAGGAAGCTAATGTCGCTGCCATATTGATGTTGGAAATCTGTCACGTTTGATTTTGTGATAAGTGGAAACGTGGAGATCCCACACGTGCGCAAACTCCAGCGTGCCCTTTTAATGAATGCCTAATCAGTCCGAAGCTTATCTTCCCTGACGAGGATGCGGGTTACACGTGTCGGAGCGGAGCCGCGCACAAAGCTTTAATCTTAAAGGGTCTTGTCGGGCGGTGCTGCTCCGTCCGACCAGACGCCTTCTGCCGGTCACACATCATTAACCTCCGCTCACTGTTTCTGGCAGCGTTTTTTTTATCATTCGGACACAGGCCCCTTTTTAGCCCAGTGCAGATGCTGACATTTCAGAAGATAGCCGAGCTTCTAGATTAGCACGTGCACGTGATCTACCACCAGTGGATTTTTACTACTTTTTTTTTTCAAATCTCCTCAACTGGATGTTCTGTATGAGCCTGATTTAGATTTGTCTGTGTGCAACATTTGTTAAAGTTGCTTGGCAACCCTGATTCTTTTGGCTTTGTTCTAAATTTAGAACGTGGTCGATCTCAATGAATATGTGGAAGCCAAACCAAATCAAGCGTCAAGCTCCTTGTTTGTTTCCACTGAAGTCCATTTTCTGGGCGGTTTAAATCACAAGTGAAGGGTTTTTCTTTCCCACCCTCAGGTTGGCCCAGATGGAACGCTCCAACGGCTCTCTGCCCACCGACAGCAGCTCTGCCACGGGCAGCATGTAAGTCATTACTGACTCCTTCTACAGGGCTTTTTCTTGCAGATGCTTCTCAGTTCGGACCACTAACATCCTCATCACAGTGATAGTCTACACTTTCCACTCATCAGTGGCTCAAAATCCGAAGAAAAGGAGGGGGAATGTGCAGGGGAGACAATGGATGTGGTTGAATATGGTCAGATAAGGGGACTGTGATGGATTGGATTGCCCACCGTGATTGAATTGGAGTGTTTGGTTTCAGGGTCAGCGACAACAACCACCTAGCACCAAGGCTCTCCTTGAATGGGAACGAATTACAAAACAATGACAAAACTGAGCATTTGCCTGTTCATGTGTGCAGCAAGCATCATGTGGTCCGAAGGACATTCCTGACGGAGGTCACATTGGTCTGTCTCCTAACAAAGAACCCAATCATGGGAATGAGCTGGTTCAGACATCCTCAAGAGCACATCAGCCGCATTTTTTTTTCTTTCGTCTTCTTTCCAAATCCTGTAGAGATAAAATGTGTAGACACAGATCTCAAGATGTCCCAGATTATGAGATTTGAGAGTAAGGTGCGTGTGTTTATGGATGTGTGAAATTAATTTCTGCTTCAGAATGTAACAGATACTCAGAATGTGCAGATCATTTCATGCCTCTTTGCCTGCCACCGTTTCAGCTGGCACCCTCGTGTTTTTGGCATCCCTCTGCCTCTGTCATTCTTGTGATGGTGGTATCTCAGCCTTGGGGGGCTTTAGCATGCATGTTCCTTGAACTGGTGGGCGAACTGATTGGATTTTATTTGGCGAAGCTCTCACAGGACACTTTGGCCCTCAAAAAGCACCCCAAGCTTTCTCTGATTTGATGGCAGATGCCACAAAGGATTGTCAGCCTGCTAGAGCTCGGAATTGGTTTTTTTGCCCCCGTCCTTGTCCCCAAGCACTTCTTCCACCGAGCTCACCAACAGTTGTTTAAGAGTCCAGATCTCCAGACCGACGTTCTACCTTGAAGAACAGAATGCCGGTGACTAAAGCCTGACATTCTCTTTTGACTTTTGAGTCATTACAGACCCTGAACAACGCATACCTGGGGAGTAAACAGGAAATATGTTTTTAAGGAGAAAACTTTTAAAATGAGTGTTTCCCCCCCAACACAACAGTGAAAAGGTCACATGAGCAAATGCTCGTGGAGATGACAGGAAGCTTCAGGGTTCATCCTGATGTAGGTTATCTCCCTGGCTGACGCAACCTCCGCATCAACTCTTCCTTTAGCCGAGGAGAGCCTGTTTAATGAAGCCTCCCAAAAGCTTTCTCTGCATCTCTGCTGATCATTGGGGGTGAATTGAAATAAAGGATGGGAAGACAGAAAACGCTGGAAACAGAAGTGGATTTATTATCCCCCTCATGGCGTTCATAATGCGAGAGACACGTATTATTTCCAATCCACTTTACCCTTTGGTGTTTGTTATTTGAGCAGAGGCTGGCGCTCCCGAAACAGCTCTCACCAAAATGCGGTGCACTAACGAGGTGAGGAAGATGATGGTTTGATGACGGTTAATGGGCCCAACTGCAGTTGGATAAAAACACCCACCAGGGTACTTTTGGAACATAATCATAGTTATTGTGCTTTCACGCCAACATCAGGGTCATTACTGCAAAATCTGCATTCGGATTTGTTGCAAAAACGAAGGACACAGTGAATCTACATCAGATGCTGCATCTCCTCTGCACATCTTGTACAGGACAGCTCAGTCTGGAACACAATTAACCCACATCAATATAAGAGTAATTGGGTTCACTTAAATGCTATTAATGGCAAGAAGTTTTCACTGTTATTTCCTCTCTCTCTGTTATTTCCTCTCTCGCTCAGCTGCACCGCTCCTGATGTTTCCTTCTCTCCATTCTTTGTGCTGCTGGCTGGCTGTCTTTGCTCTCTTAAGATTTATTTTTTCCACCTGCCTTTAGCCTACTTTGCCCGAGCATCTTTGTCAATCACTTCACTCCGACTGTCAGTCGTCTCACACACACACACACACACACTCACACACACATTTCTTTTTCCTTCATGCTGGATATGATTGTAGAATGAGTCTTTCTGGAAACCTGTTTATTGTAACATGGATGAGTGTGTTTGACAATTACACGCCTGTTTACCTTTTGGCTTGTAGTTTCTGATCATACAGAGCTTTGTGTTCAGTGCCAGCGGTGCACTGATATCAATAATTGGCATTTGCTTGCTTGTGTGTGTGTGTGTGTGTGTGTGTGTGTGTGTGTGTAAGCTCCAGAGTGATGTGTGTTGTGTGTTGTTGTGGCTCTAGTGGTTGTTTTCTGTGCTGTTTTTGCCTTGAAAGGAATCCTTAATTACTGAGTTGTTGTTTTTGCCTTTTTTGACCCCCATTGCATCAATGAAAAAGCCCCCCCTCCTTTTTTTTCTGCCTTTGTCTTTTGTTTTATCTCAGAATTTCTAGGCACTCCCTCAGTGCTGTCGCCTTTTCTCATCTTTTTGATAATTTACCCTTTATAACTGTATTACCATCCCTGTCTGTCTTAATTTCCTCCGCTCTTTCGCTTCTCTTTTCATTCTTCATTGTCGTATTCTAATCATGTTCTACCACTCTGCCCAGGCAACCTTGAAATTGAGCCCCAAGCACAGAGGTAAAATACTCTTTTTGAATACTTAATTATGGAAAGACCCTCCTGGACATTATGGCTTACAGTAACTTTGAGTAAGTCCCATAAAATCAAGGTTTGTAACAGCAGGGAAGTAAAAGCCTTCCTTGTGTTTCTTTCAACTGTTTCCATCCCACCCATCTCTGAGCTCATTCTGGACAGTTCACTTGGAATAGAGCTGCCCCCCTTGTAATGTGTTACCCAGGCTTCAGGTCTCCAGGCTGTTATTGGGTAAAAAGCATAAACATCCCCTCAGCTGCGTCCATGCTCACCCTCATTCAGCACACAGCTAATATTTGAGATTCATGGCAACTAAACGCCACCGCATTCATCCTCATTATTCACATTTAAATTCTTTTCCCACACTGATGCTCTCTGCATTGTTATCTGTGTCTTTACTGCACTGAATGTCCTCGGTCCTTTCACTGCGCTTCCTCTTCCCCTCAGTATAGCAGACCAGGTGGTCTGAAAGCCGGCTCTACCCACAGTGCTCCCCATTTTCCACACAATGATCTCCGTCTTTCTGTCCTCTGGGATCCCTTTGCCAATTGTAATATCCTGCAGCTTTGTCTTGTTTGGGGGCTGTCAGTGCTGGCCTCTCCTCTGGGTTGGACTCTTGTCTCCTAATTCCTGCAGATAACAGCCGCCAAATGTGTCTCTTGTGTCACAGCATATGCATATTTACAAGAATAATTTGTGTATTATTGCAATGTGACTGTGTAAAAGTAAACTTTCCATCTCTGTCAGCCTCATAATAGCTTACAGTTGGACATAAATCATCAGAAATAAAATAATGAATCTCGGCAACATACACTTTTGTGTACCAGTGATAAATCATGTTGGTTAATCCAAGTTTATAATGCTAAAAAGCATATTTATCTTTAAAAACAGATAATAATTGTATTGCCCAGCTGAGTATAAGTTCAGCTGTGGATTCAGAAATGACAAAAAAAAGCCAGTGTGTCAGGAAACTTAACAATCTGTTCTTTGCAAATATTTTATCCAAAGTTTCAGCCAATGATGTTCAGCGCTGCCTTCACAGCACACAGACTCTAATGAGATATCGGAAAAGAAGTTAAATGGCTGATGCCATTTGAGCTCGGGGACATCAGTGGGTCTGCTTTTAATGACGCCGTCTTCACTGACAGCTCTGTTTAATTCCACCTGCAGGACACCTGTGTCAACATCACCACCATCTGTGTGTCCTGTTGGCTGAGAAAACCAGTGCTGATACTGGCCAATTAAAGGAAAACACACTGGACAATGGAGGAAAAAAAGGATTTTACAGAGAACAATGTTCAAGAACAATGAACAATGAATGTTCAGTGAACAAGATCTGGCCTGCTGTGCAAAGTTTGAGGGATTACACAGTCAGCTGAGCCGGTACTGGGACTGTTACGTGTAAGGCTCGCCCATTAACAGTTGTAGGAGGCCGTTGAGGACGTGGTCTTTAGATTGTACTCTGTCAAAATTGTCTGGACCTGTGAATTACTGTCCTTTCAAAATGTCATCGCTGAGGCAAAAAAACACCCCTTTTTCCTCTCTGAACTCAAATCCTTTTTGAATGCTGAATAGATCTTGAAATGTCAAGAATGCCAGCTTGTTCTCCATTAAAGTGGAAAATTATTCCATTATTGTCTGGCTGTAAAAAACAGTAAGTGTGTTTATAAGGTTTAGAGGAAACCACAATAACTCTGACTCACATTGGTGCACGTTGCGTTGTTGATAAAATGTTGCTCTGAGAGGCAAGTTACGCATTTCTGAAGAAGATTTTTGACCGACATTCAGCGGTCCAAAGATCCCACAGTGCTGCCAGCCTTATTATTTATTTATTGGTTTATTTTCTTCTCTTCTCTAGCGTGGCGTTGAAAGTGAACTTGTTTTGTTTTATTGAAGGAATGCAGCAGAAGTGGTTTGCTAAGACCTGCCACTTCCTGTCAGATCACTGGAATGGACAAACACTCTCACACACACACTCACACACATACAACCGTATGCACCTGCAGCTATTTTCTTTTTCCCTCCCTCTATACTATATCTTTGTCTGCGTCACACTGGACATTGACTCATACACACATACATTTGCTGTAGCGGAGCAGAAGTCGCACACATCGACGTCTATCTTTAAAATCCTCTCTGCAGATGCTGCAGCTATATTTACAGAAACTGGACCTTTGTCTGTATTTGCTGCAATGGAACAAATAAGTCAGACAATAACACACTGCTGGCTTCAGGTCAATAAATAGGATGTTTCAAATCTCTGCTTTGTTTTAAGACAAGAATAACATGAATAATTTAGTCCTTTAATTTGTTTTGTTTTTTTGTCACAGACAGATTATTTCATGATTAATTAATGCTGTAAAGGAGATAATTTAAATAAAAGATGGCTGGTCGATAGGTGGCACAGTCCCTGGTGTTTCCCCTCCATAACTGATCAAATATTCAAGATTATGTTGTTATTCAGAAGAGGGGACAGGATCTAAAGACATTAATAAGAGCTAATATTTGGACTGGATCTTTCAGATTTAGAGGTATTGTTGCAATAAATAGAAAAGTATCGAGAAGTGTTGTAAGTACAGTTTAATATTTCCGACTATTATATAGAGATTTAGTGAAGAAAATAAAAAATCTTTCTTCGTTGAGTTGATCAGCAATGAAATGGTGACGAATGCCTCCATCCTTCACTGACCTGATGTTTGCAAGATGTTGGGACTCATCGCTCACCGCTGCTCTCTGCACCCCCACAGGGATGACGAGCACACCCTCATCCTTCAGTACTGTCAGACCCTGGGAGGGGAGAGCTCCCCCTGCAGTCAGCCACAGAGCCCTGCGCAGATCCTCCAGGCCGTAGAGAGGGAGGAACGGGGCGAGCTGGAGCGGATCATCGCCCGTCTGGAGGAGGAGCAGAGGTACGGTAGACACAGAGAAGTTAGTCGAAAACAACATAAACGAGTGTTTGGGTTCATTTTTGCTTCTTTCTGGAGGTGAATTATGACCACCTTTGGGTGTGACGTGTTCTTTCATCTTCTGGTTTCCCAGGAATCTCCAGAGGGAATATGAGCAGCTACAGGAGCAGCACGGCCAGCGAGGAGCCCCCCCGGAAGGCCAGTGGGAGTCGGAAACTTCCTTCAGCCATCCCGACGAGGCTGATCTGTTAGCCGAGGCCAAACTGTTGCGGCAACACAAAGGCCGCCTGGAGGCCCGCATGCACATACTGGAGGAACACAACAAACAGCTGGAGTCTCAGCTCCATCGCCTACGCCAGCTCCTGCACCAGGTAACACTTCTGATCCTGTAGGCAGGTCAGTCAGAACCTATTTACAGTCTCACGTTACAGAAATGAGGCGTGTTTGCCGTGTTGTTGCTGTGGATATTGGCACTTGCAGTTGCAGAATAGGTTTGTCTCAGCCATGTCCCAACTGTCACAGTGAAGAATGCGCTTCCAGAATGAAAGATGGGTTTTCCTTTAGCCCCCAGCAGAATTAAGAAAACATGTTTTCCACGGGGATTGTGCGAGTCTGCTGTGACGAAGCAACAGCGGTGCTCTGTCTTTATTCCAACAGTTTATGGCATCGCTGCAGAGTGCGACTGAAGCCATCTGAGATTCTAATTAATAGGAGTGATGAGTAAAATACAGTGTTAGTCTGGTTTCATTTTTTATGGGCCCCACGTTCCTCTTTCAGGTAGCAGCTAATTCAGGTAGCTACAAAATCTCTCAGTTCAGGGTTGTACTGAATTAATCTTAAATCGTTAGCAGATTATCCATTTAAAGAACCGGTTGGCATCGTTCTAACATCTTTATTTCATCATAGAGACCGCTATCTACTGTTCAAACAGTATTTTAAGCTTCACTGGAATAAATTTTCAGTCCCCAGAACAGTTTTACAATGCTCTATTTGAGATCTGAACGTTTTGTACGGATAAAACCTGTCAATCTCTTAAATAAGGGAGCGCCCTCAGACAATATGTGTTGTTTGATAGATGATGTTTGACCCCGGTTTTCCTCAAAAAACCCAAATAAAATGAATGGATTTCTTCCTGATGAGTAATAGTCTTCCGCCGCCTCTGGAGCACAGTCCGCGCACGGTCATGATTTGAAGTTTATTCCTTCCATAAATTGGGCTGTTGTTTGGGAGCAGAGGGGCGGTAATCACAGTTCACAGCCTCGCTCATATCAGGTGGCCGCGCCGCTTCAGTGCACCTCATTAAAACAAAACCTTCATCTGAGAGTTGGATGCTCATAAAGAACTCCTCAACATACTCAACATTTCCCAGGCATTCACATAAATCATCAGTATAGATTTACGTGTCCTTTTTGCCCATTTTATGGAACACACTGACATGTCCCTTTTTCCTCCCTCTGCTGCTCGTGTTACACCAAAATCAGCTGGTCGATGCTCAAACGACCCTAATCACGCCATTCCCATTCCATCCAACCAGACCCCAGCATCCATTTCCAGTCCCTCAGATTTGTTTACTTCCTTCCTAATTGCACGCTTGGCTTGGATTGATTGAAGTGATAAATTCACGACCCCTTAAGCCAAACACACAGCGGTCTCAGCAAGCCTCTCTATAAACAGGAGGGCAGGTATCGGCTCTGTGCAGGACGGGGGGGGGGGCTGCTGCTCTTAATGAACTCTTAGGGCACCTCAAAGGTGAAGAAGCCAACTTATTGTTTGACTATTATAATAATTAAGAGGCTTCACAGTGAAATGTTTCCAGACATGTTTTGATACGTCCCAGCAAATGTAGATGAGGAGATGGATATGTCGTAATAGAAACGTGGTGATATTTATATCTGAATGCTGATGGGGTAGCAGAAGGAGCTCGTGTCCATAGCAGTCTGGGCAAATGTGGATCTAATCTTTGCCTGTGTGCAAATGTCAGCCTGCAAAAACAAAATCTGTGCACAAACAAGCCCCAGGCCATTTCATTCTCCAGGGTCATGAGGCCGTGTCAGCTTGTCTTTCCATCAGCCATCTGCGTCATTGCTGAGGTGCAGAATGACAAAATCCAGGCCCTTGTGACGGTAATGGCTGCCATCAGTGGCTTTTCTCCAGAGTCATCCCAAACCTTCGCTGTCCCTGAAGCAGCAGGGGTGACCTGGGCAACGACAATCTGGGATAATCCTGTAATTGTTACTATATTGCAAATATCTGCCCCCGTCTATCAGAACATGGTTTTACAAATCATCAGCCATCCAGTCCTAAACCCCTCTAATCTGATAGTGCAGTAACGACGGGATTATCTGTCACTGCCAGGACACCTCAGAGAAAAAACGGCTGACATTCTACTGTTGTCCTCAACAACAGGACTGTGTGCTCCGAACATCTGACTTTTCAAATTCGATGTGTTCTCCAGAGGTTATGAAATTTGTTCCAGGCCCAAAAAAACAACTTCTTTTCTGGCGGTGCTCTGAAATCCCCTTGTCTGTGCTGTGAGGCATGATTAATTTCCAAGTTGTCAAGTGGATGCCAAGTGGAATAATTATGCTTTAATGATGGAGTTTTTCATTTCTGCTTCCTCCTCTGCGTGCGGGTCTCAGCCGGACATGGATTCGAGGGTAAATGGAGTTTCTTCCCCCACCGTTCATGACGGAAGGCTGCTCGCTGAAACCTCAGGTGGGGCTCCGAACGTTCAGAAGTGTTGCATACATGAATGTAAATCCCTGCGTTTGCTCTGGCCTAGGCGGCGCAACAGTGGTCAAATAGGACCACTTCTCTACAAATGGGTTCTCACCACAGCGCGGCACCAGATTAGAGTTTGTCTGCAGAAAGAAAACCCGTGTGTGTGTTTGTGTGTGTTTCCAGACGAGCTGCTAGACTCCCACAACAGCAGCTCTGACCTGGCTGATGTAATGGAGCAGATTAACAACTCCTTCCCTGCATGCAGTCGTAAGTTTCCCACCTCTCCTCCTCCTCCTCCTCCTCTTCCTCTCACGCACTGTCAGATTCCTACTTCATCTCAAGGACAGTGTGGCAGGTGGCCAGATAGTTTGTACCCACCTTTATTTCACTTCTGTATGTGTGTAATTGATATCAATTAATATCAGTTTACATCATACTGATCTGCCTGACCAGTGTCCATGTGAATTAGTCTGTGAGGAGTATAGACGTGTTTATTTTTTAATGGGTATTACTTTTCGAGGCGCCGTTGTCCCTGATCGTTTCACCTGTAATCTGCTTATTACTATTGTTCCAGTTAATTGGATTAATGCTTAATGGGTTCAATAGCCTACATTATGAGGGTTTTTTATGTTATTGCTTTCCTCTCCAGCTTGCTGAGGCTTTTATGGCCATGACAGTAAATCAAATGAACTGGATGATTGAGGCAGGGGGGGAGGGACAGTGACACCGTGGCACTTCCCAGACACAATCAATAAAATCTACAATTACAACCAGGCCAATCAGCCACATTCTAAATGTCTCCTCTCCTTTTTGACACATCTATCTCTTCCTCCATCACACGGTCATTCATAATTTGTTGGGGCCCGTGAACTCTTCCTTGCAGTTTAGATTTAAATGTGATTTTAACTGAATAAACGGAGCCTTTAGTCCGTTTCAGTTTTGCTAGTTTCATGTGGTTATGACCCTCTGTAGAAGAATTTGAAAGAACATCCATCTCTGGGTTCAAATAGAACTTTTCATTGTAAGTAAGAACTCCTTCGAGGGATTCAGTTAAAGGTCGGATCTATAGCTCTAATCTGCCATTATTAGCATTTATACGGAGCAGCCAAGCGTGTTTGTGAGTACGGGTAAAATACCCAGAGTCTTCTAATCTAATGGAATTTATGAAAGTGAGGAGGAAGTCGAGCGTTAACTTGCTGTTTCTTTGTCCTCCTCAGCCTCAAGTCTCTCATCCAGACCACAGGTAAGATCTCCTCCGTGTGGGTTCTGTAGATCTGCCATCAGCGCTTTTGTCCCAGATAATTCGCACAGGATCGATTTGTTCTCACAAACAGGAAACAAACTTTTGAGACAGATACAGTCCTTTCAGCACGGTTGCCTCAGTAACAAGATGGCTGATGCCGCCAGTGTAGAGTTAGTTGCAGGGCAAATCTCCAGTGGGATCTGCGCCACAACTGGGCTCATTAGGAGGCTTTGTCGGAGGGGGAGGAGATTTTAGTGCGTATTTTCCAGGCTTTGCAGCTGAAGCCTTTCATCGGAGCTGTCGGTAAACACCACACATGGACCCTATGATGTGTCTATAGATCACTTATTTCAGAGGACAGTAAAGGAGGACAGTCGGCATCCACCTTCCACTTCTGTTGTTGTCTTTCCTGTGTCGTGTTGTGATTTTCCCAGATCAAAAACCTGTCAAAAACCAATCAAGTAGCTGTTGTCTATAGTGGAGAGAGCTTTTCAGGGATTCCGCCATAGTTGTTGACATAAAAAACATGCCAACGCTCAGACAATACCACAGCTGTTGAAGGTAACCTGTGTTCTGTATGATGCAGGTGATGTGAGGGGAGAGGCCGCAGGTGAGCACCTCTAAGGGTGCGAGAAGCGACAGGATCATTCCCCAGCAGTTTCCCCCTATTCAGAAATTCCAAAGAGGACCCGACGACATCACCAATTCTCCCACATTGTCTTGTACTATGCAAATTGTATATTTTTTGCTCTCTAGATTGTACCTGAATTGTTTCGATATGCAGATAGAGTACATAGACACGGGCTTTGTATAGCATTATTTCTTTAATTCCAACTTTCACTGGGAATCAAACTAAAATGGCAAATTAGCAACTTTTTCCATGTTTGGGAATCTTGCACTTTTTCCAATTGAGGTACCATCATGCACACTGTCTTAAAGCATGTTTAATGTTGAGTTCCCCTTTAAAGCATTGATATGCAGGCAGATTGGATCAATTCAGTATCACCCTTGTAACTGTAAACCCCTCCTGTGCCTATACTGTTTGTCATTCCACACGTGGAAGACAGAAATTAAAACTGGGATTGTGTATAAAGAAAGGAACAAACAAATAAAGGTTTAAATCTTGAGTTGTTTTGAATATTGGTTTTACAACTTGCCCGTCATGGTCATGTAGAATATTTTTTTAAAGAGGTATATGTGGAAATCAGAAAGCCATGATTGCCTTGCTACCTCAGACTCACAGACACAGTTTGGGTTTTGTGGTTAACTCTGTTCAGTCGATCGTGATCAACAATGAGATGCAGACAGGGGGGAAAAAAGATGTTACAATTACTGTACCACAATGGGTCTGTGGCCTGCTGAAGCTATCCGCCCGCAACGGCGAGTTACAAAACTTGTATCTGTTGGTTTTTCCACTGGCCTTCTAGCACTGGTCCCTCACTGCATTGTGTCGTGTTTTCTATGCTATCCTGTAAAACTTGTGAGACTGAACAACACTACTATAACCTCCACTGACTGTAGACTAATGTTGATGTTGGTGATGATTTTAATGATTCCAATCACGATGAACCGTACCCTAGCAGAACTGTGTCACATCTCCTGAGGTATGTAAAATAGATTAAACACACTACATGTTATATGGCTATGTTTTGTTCTAAATAAAGTTTTTACAACATGTGTGTGTTGCTTCGGCAGTGCGTCTTTGTCTTCTCTGTTTAAAACATTCACTTTGCCTGTGTTCTGGATCATTTATCAGCAAGTGCGCCCTTCCCACCTGGATCACCAGTACCAATGATCCCAGTGGTACCAGTGCAGGTGTTCTCTGGTAACTCTGGATCTTGCTGACAGATTTTCAACCACATACAGTAGATCGATTGACTATGTTGGGGAGAAAGTGATCAGTTTTCTTCCCAGCAGTGTGGGCCCTGGTGAGGTTTATTTTTATACTAGCACACAAACATGTAAGATTACAATAAGCGTAAGTGTCATATGATAAAGCATAAGCGTCACAGGATAAAACAAGCATGATATATACAAAAGGAGCATATGAGAAAATGGGGGATGGATGGTCAGGTTGTCTCCTGCTATCCTGAGGTGATAGAACATCAGTTAAAGCAGGTCACAGGGTTCTGGTCAGGAGTGATAATAAGTAGTTACAGCATTGTTATATGAACAGTTTGAACCTAAAAGACTACTGGAACCTTGATCAGCAGCATCCTCTCAGGCATGTCCTCATAATTCAAGGCCTACTCCTACAGTCATCTTTTACATGTGATACACACACAATTGGCAGGATTTAGTCCATTTCACTAATAAAAGCTATTCATGTATTAATATTTATTCAAAGAGAGCGTTTAACTGCGGAAACTTAATTTTTATTAAAGGTTTTACGTAGTTGCAAAAATATTTTGTAAAATAGCATCTAGCCGCTAGTCGGCGCCCTAACAGCGTAAGGTAAAATTACCGCTGCGCAATAACAAGGCTAGCCTCGGCTAACCGCTTTAGCTACTGGGAATATTAAGGTAAATTCACTTACTTGACCAAGTGACCTGCCCAGATGACACCAAGACTTTATTATCGTTATTTTAACCCCCTATTTTCTGCGGTTACATTTAAGTCACTTTTAGAATATCAATTTTACTTACTTAATTATTACCTACGTACTTACGTACCTACTTAGTTACTTACTTGCTTACTTACGTACCTACTTAGTTACTTACGGTATTTACTTGCTTACTTAGTTACTTACTTGCGTACTTACGTACCTACTTAGTTACTTACGGTATTTACTTGCTTACTTAGTTACTTACTTACTGACTTACTTAAAGAATTCACGCTGCCAACCTCCTACCGACTCGTCAGCTAATTCATCTAGTTTTGAGTAGCAGGAGTACTTTTATTCCCAAATATTATGTATAGGAAACACAAACAAACTGTTATAGATACAGTTCTAAATTTATAAATCTATTTAAACAGTGAACGTGGACGCTACTAAACGGATCCAAGTTTAGTACGGTAATTGTACCGCTCCCCCCCCTTTGCGGATCCCTAAAATGACCTGTGTAAAACCTGGCACACACATCATTAAACGTGATCTTTTCATTTATATTGATGTGGTTTTATCTTTTTTTCCCCCCCATATTTGTTTTTTCATCCCAGGTTCCAGGTGAGAAAAGAGATGACGGATCACCCAAACAGGTAAGTCAGTAAACTACCTAATCTTAATCCTGTGTACTTCTCTACAGTACCACCATCTGTGCCCTTTGGTGAGGGTGAAACTGTGTTGGTTTCTCTTTGTATGACTTTAGCAGTCCACCACTGATAATGATACAACCCGTTTTTGCTCGGATGAGCCAGTGTTGCTGATGATGCTCTATGGTTATTTTCTCTCTTCCCATCCCATTCCTCTTTTGTGCGTCAGCATTTGCTGGCATGAAGGGCTGGATGACAGCTGCGCCTTTGATCGGATGCTTGGCAGGTGGGGTTAGGCTCCGCGGCGTGGGTGTCTTTGGCAGCCGTCCCTGGCACAGGCCGAGGAAGCGGGACAGATGTTGCGGAGGGAGGAGTGGGGGCGTCACGTGATCCACCCGGTGCAGGTGCAGGTAACGCATTTTTATCCCCAAAGTCAGCAAAAGAGGAGAGAATGAGTGTGAGACAAGCCAGCGTCATGAGAACGGGAGGATAATGTTACAGGTTTTATTGCTTGTATTCTGTCAGCAGTTGGATCTGTGTTATGCTTACACAGTGCTCCTCTATGCAAATGTTCTACCTCACACAAACTTGAGTTCAGCTCCTATCCTAATGAGCCTCCCAGCTTTAACAGTTCCCATGCAGCCCGAATCTGCTGAAGTTTATTGTCCCCAGTGCACTTAAGATCTCCAGAATATGCTGATGGTGCTGCTACGTGAATTAGCATTAGCACCATATTAGCTCACCATTTGACAATTACTTTTAAGTAGCTAAGTCTGGCAGCACTGACGAAGGGTTTTTATTTTGGATACCTTAAGGATTGTTTTGGGGCTTTTTTCCCCCTCTGTCAGCAAATTGCTCTGTGACCATTAAAATAAGTGAAACCTGATTAAGTGTTATATCAATTTCTTAATTTCTCTTTCAAACTGACAGATTCTCCATCATTTTGATGTTTTAATGTAACGCATTAATGTTAGTGACCACATCTGCTATCTCTGTAAGAGTAAATAGATCCAAGAAATGTACATATTTTTCTCTGATGTTGTCTCTCATGTCTGACCTTGAAACAGCAGCAAGTAAATCTTGCTACACTATCCAGTTTTTAACTCGGGTCAAACCACACATTGAGACAGCTCTCATTTGAAATTGTCTAATTCTATTAAGAAGCTCTGTTCATAATTGCCTGTTTATCGACAGTTTTACTTGTTTTCTGTCCTGTCAGTACTGAACAAAAAAGCCATTTATCATCTTCAAGCAAAAAAAGTGACCTTATATTGTCTTTCTCTACATGTTTTACACATGCCTTTCTCAATGCACAGTGCTTTATACAATTAAAATCAGTATTTCTGGAAATGGAATTAGAATCAATAAGCAGCTAACGCACAGTAGTGTTAATTGGGCTGCTTAAGCTAAACTGAAATGCCTGGAATTACCTCTTTAACAGGATCATTCCAGATGTGTGCTCAGACAAACTGAATTCTGTGAGTCTGAAATTAGAGCAGCGGAGGGGTGAAATCAGCCAGTAATTCACTGCTCCATCACAGTGGGGTCCGTTACCTCCACACAGGCTCATAATGTTTATGGCCTTGTCTTAGCACCGTGCAAATATAAACCAGACAGGCGTGGTCCCAGACAGGCATGGATGAGAATCAGGGGATCTGTAAAAAGAATTAATCACTGTTCCTTTTTAATGGGAAAACTCATTAGAACCCCCAAATCTCCAGTCAGTGTACCCTCACAAGCCCTGAGCTCTGACTGCCTGATGTCACTTCCTGAGGCGTGTCTTGGAACAGGGATGTACTTTGTGACCTTTGACACGACCTTGATACCCAGACACTCGTGTTCCGATGGTTTCGTGTTTACCATCATTTTTGTGTATCATCGTTGTGATTCCCTGAGGCAACAGCTGCAGTGACGGAAGTGGTCATAAATCTTGACAGGATGTGACAAGAGGACGTCCTGATGTCCCTGCAGATTTACCTGAAATGTCCCCCAGGGTGGACGCAGGAATGGGTTGGATTGTGCTGATCAGCACACTTCCATGGCTGGCAGGTCAAGCTTGCTTCTTCATTATGCTTTACCAACGTCCTGTAGACGGAGGAAACAAAGCATTCTGAATTATTAAAGGCTCATTTTGTTACTCTAGCAGCTACGTGTTTGTAACTTTAATATGTGGAATGAATTATCCACGAGCTTGATTAGAATGAATTCCTGTGATTAGGCGACTTTAGGAGTGGGACAGGCTGCAGGTCGTTGGCTGGTGATGATAAGGAAGTTTTTCTCCATTTGAAATAAAATTGTTAATTTTATTTTAACTCAATCCACCAAGAAAGAGCCAATTAAAATCCAGATTCTGTCCAGATTCTCTTTTTACCACCAAAAGCGGTTTAGGTTAGCCCACAGATTGTCATTTAAAATAAGCTCACGTGTGCTTAACTGCTGCGTGCGTTCATTTTTAAGGTGTTGATCCATCAAAAGTTAACGGGCAGGAACGTATTCAGTGGCCAATAAAAGAGCCTGACTGGAGGGTCAAATCCCCAAACTCCCCGTCGGTGAAAGGAAAAGATGATCCCTGAACTGGTGAAAACACAAGAGTGATGAAATCATGAGGAAATACCTGCCACCACGCAACAGGCAGGATTGGTGGTTGCAGACACACCCGTCATGGCTTTGTGGACTGAAGTTTGACATTAAATTTAGGGTCTGGTAGCTCGGAATGATCTAGGTTGCAGGTTTTGCAGATGCTGTGACATCAAATGCAAAGAGCTTCTGTGCCCTAATAATTTCTAAAGAAACATTAAATTAAATCAAGCAAAGCAGGGCATATGCGGCAGAATGAGAGGTTTGTCTTCTGAATTTCACCCTCTGATTCCTCTCAAATCTATATTCCATTATTCATGGATGACATGAGTTTCCAAGGAAATTGATGTCCCACTTTCCCCAACCCACCTCTCAAAATACATGGAGCTGAATCCAATCCTGTTCAGCTCCCCCTCCCTCCCCTTCCTCTCTGTTTCCTTGTATCCTTTTTTCTTTGCTGTAGTCTTAGTCATAATTATCTCTAATTTGGGCCCTTCTGTTTGACACAGATTGCAATTGGAAACCAGGTTACCCTCACAGGAGGGTGCTTGGACCACAAAATGCCCAGTTTTTGCTCCCAGATCAGCAGAGGAACAATAGCAGCACTGTGCCGTGGTATCATCGGAACCAGCCTGCTCTGGTATGGATCATCTCCTCCCTGCTGATGAGGGATAAGCTGCGTGATCACAACTGTGCCCACATGCAAATGTCTTCCAACTGGCCTTGTTTTATGTGGATAAAGCGAATCAATGCTGTGGTTTTAATTGCTTCCCTTTGTATTGTGTTGTTCTCAATGCTGTTTTATCGCAAGTCCCTTGTTTGTCTATGAAATTTCCATTATTAATTTATGTTTTATTGAGCTGCTGCTTTGTGCCAGTGTGATTATGTCATCGCCAGATTTTGATCAAATCTGAAAAGCTTAGTCAAGTTTCAAGGTCCTAGGCTTTGTCATTTGTACTTCCGTGGCAACCTTTTCTTGACTTTTGACAGCTCAGATCAGTTTTTCTCAGCTGCCAAAGGCAGTTTGTTCCGTCTTTTTTTAATGGTGGCAGAAAAATAACTGCACCAAATGTTTTCCAGTAATTTCTCTAAGGTCTGAGGCTGTGGAACCTTTGAAAATGCACCGAGTGACTGTCTGGCTCCAACTAATAAGGCTGTTTTTCAGATCTTTGCAGGGCAACATGAATGATTTCACTCAGTCAACTTTAGCCCAACAGATTTGGGCAACAGCTGCCATCTTTCAGCATTTGTAAATGATCAAATGTGTACATTTTAGGTTTATATGCTTTTAATGATCTGTGTTTTGAAATCACTGCAGGGGTGAGTTGGCAAAACGGAGTCAGCCATCCATCATTGCTCTTAGTCGCAGCAGACAGAGGTGAGCGGCCGGGATAAACCAGGGACAGGCTGCCAGCCCTCTCAAGGGCACCCCCCCCCCATAGAGCCCATTATCATTGTCCTTGACCTGAAGAACCTGCCCAGATGACAATGACATGACGTCCTCACACAAGGTTGGGCTGGATCCAAAAAAAAGCAGGCACAGGCTCTCTTCGGTCATATTTAATCATTAAAGGTTTTTCATTTTGAGATCCATGAGATGTGGACATATTCATGATGAACTGGCTAATCTGCTTTAATTTAGTGTAAATAGGATTTTAATGGGATTTTGGGGTCTATTTTCAAGGTCCAGGCCGTAATACTCAACCTTTGTGAAACAAAGCCACACATAAATCACTGATTCAGTTGTGACGTCCATACTGTATCATTCCTTGTCATTAGCTTTGGGGGGTTTTAGGAGCTTCATTGACCCCATTTTTGCCTGAGTTCATCTCTTTTGCAGTGGCAAAGTGAAACAAAACCTGGAAGGATTCAATTTGCAGACTATCGGCACCCAAAGGAAAGCTTAGATAAGGTTTCTTGTGAAAGCTTTGAGAACACAAGTTCAGCACTGTAATTAAAAATTCATCAAGTAGTGAAATGAAGCAGAGGCTAACTGTGCATAAAGGGTAATCATCTGTTCAGTAGCTGGAGGTCAGAGTTTGTGTACTTTACTTTCAGATATCAGATGAGGGCTGGCATGAAACTAATGGACGTGTTAGGGGAGCACGCTGACAAGCATCGTCACATAAAGGTTAATTTGTTAATTACCATAGTACATGCAGAGCTAGTAACACAGCAGGAAGTTGGCAAAACTAGTGTTTGTGATGATGTAAGAGAGAAAGAAAACCACTCAGCAAAAATGCTTGATAATGAATTGGAGCTCAGTGTTTCCTCAGATTAGCCAGGCTGCCTCCATCTCTGATCTTCATATCGCCTCATATTTTGCCCTATATTAGAGTTTTAGCATATTTAGCTACATATCTGGGGTGTACAGCAGAACAACGCAGCCTGTGATTTATTCCCCTGCTTTGTTGACAGATATTTTATGCAAATTTGATTGGCTCACATCTCCTTGCTGCGCATTTCCATAGCAAAAGATGATTTGATGTCACAGACGCACCCCAGAAGCCGTCCTCCTCCAGCAGAATGGTGTCTGTAAACCAATTATTTGTCATTAAGATTCACATTTTGAGCGTGTGTGATGGTATAAACCATAAAATAGCTAGATTTATGGTAGTTTGGAATACAGGAAAAAAGGATAAACATTTCTTATATAAAATAATGACGTTTTTGTGCTTTCTTTAATTTATGGTGCAAAATTTGGGACCTAAAATATAGCTATACCCTGCTCTTGTGATTTAAAGTCATTTTGTGTGCGTGTGTAAGTATTTTTGTAAGAAGATAGTATTAATATCAAAAAGATATTAAAAGAAGCAATGTTTGAGAAGTGGGACCTGCAGAACATGCTCGCCCCCACCTCCCATCTCCATATTTACACATGCCAGGCAGAAACATATTGAATGCCCTTTGCTGTGCTCTCTCAAGATTACCAAGATTACCCGTCAGGCTTGTCACTGTTATTCGATGTTCATTTCTCTCTTTGAAGCTGCTTGTGTGTTTTCATTCTAGTAATCATGAGCGGCTGAATGTCCTGAGCTGTGTGGTCAGACAGGTGCCCCAGAGCTCCCTTTATAAAAGACCAGGCTTAGTCTGCAACCATGCAAGGCCTTTTAGACCTGTTGACACTGGTGTGTTGTATAAATAAACCACACTTCCATTTACCTGAACTCCCTCACTTTAAGAGATCTGGATGAATGTTTTACATGAAGGAGAATATATGTCGTAATTTACTGTGGTGCCTTGTTTAAGAAGTTACTCATCTGCAGCATTGTACTCGATTTTAGGTGTGTGCATATTGTTCAGCCTTTCTTAGAGTTTTCCCTAAACAATTGGAACACACCACAAGCAGATTACAGATGCAGATTGCTATGTGAATATTAAAGCATGGGTTTGAGTCTCTGATTACAGTCCGTGATCAGCCAAAGCAGCATCGGCTGGAATCAAAACACGGACAGACGCGGCAGTAGAGTTATCATGTGATTCAGCCCTGCAGGCACCGTCTACTCCTAATGAACATGCTGACAAATCATCTAATGAGCACACGTATCACGGGTTTCACGGATTCACCATGCTGGGCATAATGGTGGAGGACATTAGAAATATATAATATAACATGACAGTAGCCTACAGGCTTGTGTAGAATTTATAACAATTGTTTCAAACCTGCACCCATTTTAAGCCACGTATTATATTCCATTAATGACAAAAACAAATTAGCCTGTGCTGATTTAACAGGTCCAAATTGTGTTGCAGGGTTTTACAGCAAATAAGGAAGAAGCATTTTCCAAGAAGGAAAAAAAAAACTCGATGTGCATATTTTATAGGTTGAGACTGAGCCCCTGTCTGGCATTGAGCCTTTCTAAATAAACCACTTCACTCAAATGCTTTCAGCTGAGGTTAAGCCATTTTCATATTCTGTTCCTCCACAGTTATTTTGACCCGCACAATTATTCAAGGTGGAATGAATTCAAAGAAGCCGCAGAGTGGAGCAGCACAGGTTTTATCTAAAGAGGCAATCACAGTTACGGAATTAGAAACAGCCGCATCAGACAGGCAGAGCTGAATTCATTCAGAATAAAGAGACCCACTTGTTGACCCGAGGGCAGCAGCAAATTCGCCGTCCCCTGACATTCAGAGGATTTCATTTGTGCCTCAGCTCAGGTGTGCAGGAATCCACAGTGAATGTGTTTCCTTTGAAATAATATAAAATATAGTGACTCCTTTACATATGTTAAAAATCATGCTCGACTGGAAAGAAAACCACAAACTGACATTATCACCATGTTTGCAGCACATATTGGAACAGATTGAGCTGCGGCCCATCTTTAATATGCATCCTTTGGATGCCTGCAACAGATTTCCATCTCCCACTCCTAAGGAATATAATAGGCAGTCATGGGAAACTGAGTAGCCCTGGAGGTCCATCAGAAATAATGGCTAGAGCTGCCCAGAGCTGTGTTGGACAACTCTTTCCCCACCTTCTAAAGTAATAAAGTTTGGGAATATTGCTAAAGTGTCAGCTGGGGGAATATTATGCACTCCCGCTTTAATCAGATGCTGAAATCCAGTATATCCTATCAAGGCTTAGGGCTCTGTATATTTTGCTCTGATCCCATCCCATAATTCTTTTGCTGTAGCTTCTTACCCTGTCTGACTTCTCTCTGAGAGGCTGCTGGAATGCTACAGTGGTAACGTTTTGATTATTCCCCCACTGTCTTTCCCTCGCACTATAATGCATTTTTAAAACTCATAAGTTGATTAACCGTTACCCATTAAATACCACACACCCACAATGCCCATTTCTACTATAGTTCCTTCACTTATTCCTAAAGACCCTTGTTGGCCTGTTTATTATTCTGAGGAAGCCAGTGGCAATTAAGAAGAGGAAGTGATTTTTGATTGTTTTCGGCTCAATGAAATATCATTTCTGCCTCTTCTGTGTGCTGCAGGATCTGATCAGGTGCTTGAGGGGTCGGAGGGTCAATGCATCGTTACCACAAAGAAACAGGATGCACCAGGGGTGATGTTGTTTCATTTTCTCTCTCATTTCAAGCCAAGACTTACCAAGAATATATAACGATAATAACATGTTTGAGTATTTTAAAGGGGCTGTTGAAGTTCACCCCCGCCTGTGCACATGGTGGCTCTATGTTTGTGCCATATGAACATAAGCAAGCACTGGCAGCATGGGAAGGTACGTATCATAAAAGAATGACATTTTATCTCAATCAAGCTGGTTTTGGAGTAAATACTCGGATGTGCTCGTGATATTTTTAGCTCTCCAAGCCTACTCTTTTGCTACAGTCGTAAAATATAATTTCACGTAGCAGCATGTAAGCGTTGAAAGAGTGTGATGTGTGACCAGTGCTGCTGCAACACTGTTTTGATACACATGTTGTAGCCCGAAGGCTTCAAGCCTCCATTTGCTGTCAGCTCCTTTTTCTCTTAAACCCTCTGAATAATATCTGCTCTGCACACAGTCATGGCTGCTCAGATTAACTGGGAGAGTTTGGGTGGCGCGCGTGTCCGATGTGTTCTCGTCATCAATATCCTCAGCCGTCGTGATCTGTTTAAAACCCTCAGACAATATATGAAAGACTGATGCGGGCTCAGAGATTCAGCCATCAAACCTGACAGATCAATTGAATATGGATTACGCTTCTCATCTGCCAAATTGTTATCAGTATATAAATGGAGACGTTTCAGTCAGTTTCTATTCACCGGAAATGAAAACTGTTTAAGCTCAGCATATGATATGAGACCTTTTTTAAAATGTTATCTGCATATTAAAAAAGTCAGGAGGAACTTCTTTTTTTTCATATTGCTATCTTTTCCACCACTTGCTAAGCTGGGAGAAACTTGAGAATGCTAATTGTCATAGCTTTTAATGTAAAATTCTTTCTTATTTTGAGGAAGCAAAAGCTGTGTTTGCTTTCATAAGTGACTTAAAGACACTCAGCTGCAAGTAGCAAACCTTCACTGTGCTTTCAGATGACACATTTAGATGGAAAATGAATGATGAACTTTGTGGTTTTGTCACTGTTAGCCTTTGGTAGCCAGATTCATCAGTACATATATCAGGAACATCACTTTAAAAATGGGTTCGCAGCACAGAGACCAGACTAAATTACTTCTGCTGAGGTGTTGATACGCTTGTGCTCCTTTCTGTTTGTTTCCACTTTAGTCTGCATGTGTTTTAACAGTCAGCAGCATCACCAGTCAGACTCACCTGCTACCTGCTGAAGAACGGCTTCTTCAAGTTCTACAAAAATGGAAGAACTGTGGTCAACTTGTCCTTTGCAGGTCAGTTGGGTCATTTGAGTTTGAGCTCAAGTTGCTTGAAACTATCTCTGCATGCAACGGTTTAAATTTACAATTGTCAATAAGGCCAATGCCCTTTTGTCTCTGTGAATGTGGAAACAGTCTGTGGAAAATGTGATGTAAAATTAGTCCTCTTCCTCCTCCCACCAACCTTGCAGCACCACAGACGTACCGGCCAGCTTGAGGAGGGACTATATGAGGAAGTAGTGTGTGTGTGTGTGTGTGTGTGTGTGTGAGTGAGAGAGAGAGAGAGAGGGAGAGAGGAGGAAATGTGTTTTTAAAAGACAGGTCAAGTGAATCAATAGTACGGAACATTCTGTGAGCAGATGAAGACGGGCAGATAGAAATTCATGACCGCAAGCATCCTTCATTACCATTTGGAATTGGTTTTGGTGTAAAAGTAAATGCAAGATAGAAAGAAAATCATTATAAAAGTATGATATTTATTATGATAGTAAATTAGTATATAAAATTATATAATGTTTAACTATGCAAACCTTTCTGGAAGCAGATGGCAAAGAATTCCAATGATCTCACCATGACCATGAGGGCTGGACTGTCAGGGTTGGCTACTGGCATTACTGATTGAGGTATGGAAATTAGCTGGAGTCATGCTTATTATGCATGGCCAAACAATCTATACTCTTTTACTGAAGGCTAGCCTGTTTAATTACATGCTGGGACGTTCCGTAAATGAGCTTTTCTCACAGAGAGATATACCTGTCCAATCTTTTTAAGCCTATGACGAATGAGAGGCTGAAACACAATACAAACACAAACACACACACACACACAGTTTTGATTGAAATATTCTGTTCATGCACCTTTGTTGTTCCTTTTTGGCTGAATGTAAATCAGCAGTGTCGAGTACTTTAGTAGCCACGATGAGTAGAAAGGTGCTACATAAATAGCTACATTTTTTGTGCAAAGCTTGAGGAAATTTTACAAAAAAATATAAAGTTCCGCCATGTCTGATGATCCGCAATCGGAGGAAATTGCAAATTGAGACATGAGCTGGAAAAGAGATGAGAAGTCGGGTTGCTCTAGACTGAAGCACTTAGCCAGTCAGTGGTTTAATAATACTAATGTAGGCGACTGGAGCTCAGCCCTAAATCTTTAACACAAAAGCCACCTTTCTTCATTGGATATTATAAATCATTTAGGTGAAATTATGTTTTTATGTCCCACTCTTGATTGATGTGAAAATCCTTTTATTTTGATTAGAAAAATATAACACACCATATAGCTTAATTATATTACCGGTGAAACAAATCAAAATCAGAAACGATCAATTTGTATTTAAGGTGACACAACTTCCTGTTTCGGCATTTATTGAACTTCCTGTTTGGTTTTCAGAAAGAGTCAAACAGAAAAATGTCCACATTTTTATCCAGCTATTGTTCTATCTATCTCTCTATCTATACCTGCCTTCCTTCCTTCCTTCCTTCCTTCCTTCCTTCCTTCCTTCCTTCCTTCCTTCCTTCCTTCCTTCCCTCGGTGTATTGTTTCTCCACCAAACTTTGGTACAGTTACACAATAGCCAACTAGTAGTTACAAATAGTAGTAATTACAATAATATTGTGATGACAATTGTACCACTTAATACTTGCTTAACACTATCTTAATATACAGTACACTGTTGTGTTGTGATCAGTTGTGCGTCTGTTTCCCTCTGGACACACATCTGTCTCTGGAGCAGGGCGAGCTGATCCCCTCACGACTCCATCGGTGGGACGCAGATACGGTTGCTTGTATCAGTGCTGACACCGAGCAATGTTTGGGAAAATGGGGAAGATGAAGGGGAAAATGGTAGTTCTGACTGAAGAGATGGATTATTTGGGAAGCCACTTTGTGCAGTGGCTGAGTGGCTGTGGAAATGGTCAAAGACTTCATAACCTCCTCATTTCCTCAGCGCTTTAATGTCTGCTGAGATGAAAAGCAATGTCCTCTGATGATGTGCAGTTATTTATCATTAGGAATGAAGGCAGTAATTACAACTGCCAGCAGTATCTTACACTGGCCTGACAGCTGACGTACCAGAGTAAAAACCAAACCATGAGGTCAGAAGATCTGGCTCCACAGCTCAGCTCAGTGTTGAGGCGCAGATCTGCTGAAGGATACAGCCTGAAGTATTACAGCCTCGGCTTTATTATATTAAAAAAAGCATTTGCATTGTGAGGGCGCCTGTAATGCTGTGTTGCTACCCACGTGTTGCAGAGCCTTAGATGTTTTTGTGGCTCTCTGTTGTGTTGCCTGGGAAGTGTTCCGAGCTACAGACGCCACATAAAAATAAAACAGAAACTTAATTGTAAGTGTTTCTGATTAAGACTGAAAAAAGCAATTAAAAAGACAATTAAATCCCCAGAATAATTCTCTGGAAATAATTACTTTACCTTAATTTGACTGCGTAGACGTGAGAGCGGTTGATTGACAGATTTACCTGTTACATATGCGTGCACATAAACAGGTGTGTAGGCAACAATATATGCAGTCATGTGTCTTGTATTCCATTACAATTAACTTTGAACATAAAGTCACAACAGCAGCACAACAAACATGTTCAAGGACACACAACAGTTCACACCGGTGCATCCTAATGCCCTGATTTCTAAAGGGAGAACGTAGAATCGCAGTAAAGTGGGTGATCAAAACTTTGTATCTATATGCAGTTTTTCACCTGTGTCATTCCAGACAGCTCCCGATAATAGCGTGATCCAATCACGTCTCATCATACGTGCAATAAAAGGCTCGGGAGATGTGTGACACTGTATATCCTTTGTTACCATGGAAATAAATACTTTTCTGACAGAAAGGGGGAGATATTGGTGTATTGCTTTGATGAAATGTTGCAGTGGCAACTGCAGCGCGGAGACGGACGGTTCCCTTTAAAATCAAATCCACACTTGCTCACATCAGAGGATCTCTGATTGACAGTCATGGTTTCAAGGCAATTTTAGCTCAAGTGTTTCAAGTATCTGCTTGACAAGAGACATTAGTTCAGAGCATCATTATCACGATGGTAATATTTCAACTGTGTGTAAGGCTGAATGAAATATTGGATCTGAGTTGTCCAAACTTCTGGGTGAAGTCTGTCTGAGCCTTAACCAAAGCCTCCTCATCGATGTACACAGCTGGTCTCCTGGCCGCGACAAAATACTGCACCTTCCTCATGCTCCAGCCCAGGACGTACATCAGCAGGCCACACACCGCCGCTGTGGACCTGCCGACTCCAGCGTTACAGTGGACGTAAACAGTGTGGCCGTTCTCCAGGAGGCCATAAAGCAGGAAGACAGCCTGAGGAAGCATCCGGATCCGACCTGCAGAGGAGAAGATATCCAGAGCCATTAAATCAAAGGTAATGTTTTCAACTCACATTTTTAAATGGATCCAAACAGCACACAACAATTTTAAAGGAAGGTGACCCCATTCTAAATAGGGAGTTTGGATGAATTGTCCATGTAAATTTGAGCTGATCCTCAAGCTAAGCTGACTCATTTTATAGTCAAAAGATGTTTGTCATGCCATGGGAACAGTAACAGGCTCTTTCCTGGCCTTAGTTACAGTAAATGCTATCATGAAGTTGAATGCCTGATGGTTATATTGTTTAATCCTTCCTACCTTCGGTGCTCATGTCCGGTGTGGGTATCCAGACGTAGGCCAGGCCACTCTCTCTGTACAGATCCATCATGACCTCTGGAGTCATCGGTTCTGCACCACTGCGAGCGCAGCCACTGGAGTTGTTTACCACATCCCACTCCGTCTGGAAGTTCATCACAGCAGTGATTCCCAATTCATGCTTCATCTTTATTGTCACGTGTTCCACCTGTCGAGGACAGCTGCCGAGCCAGACACGGGGCAGCACCCTGAAGGCCACAAACACATTAATAATACTTTATTTTTAGATGTTTCATACACATTCAGTCCCATTAGTAAAATCCATGCAATAGCTGAGCTTTATGGCTCATTTTCAAGGTAAAGCCTCCAAAATGATGATAATTCGTACAAATGTTAAGGTCAAGCATTAAGTGACAGGGAAAATTACTACGTCCCAGTTGCTCTGATTTTAAAATAGTCTTTAACAAACAGCTCTTCCCTCTCTTATTTTCTAATAAAAGGTGCAAGAAATAGGCAGAAGGTTTCATCTGTCTCTGGGTTTCTTTGTCATCTTTCAAAAGCCTCTTGGATCTGATATTTTAATGACCTGCCCCTTCTCATTTTCTTCCAGATCTCTCTGGACTAAGGAGACCTCATTTAGTTCTCATTAGCATTCATCATCTACAAAAAAAAGGTGACGTTTCACTTCGGCAAAAACTGATTTAGTTTGTGAAACATCTGCAAATCCAAGTGTCTCAGGTCTGGCATACGCATTGAAAATGCTTTTATCAGGAAAACACGAGAGTGTTTCCAACTGTGCTCTGGCCCTTGACATAAGCTTTGTCAGATCTCTGGACACAGAGTCAAAGCTGGTGCCACCAAACAAGCAGTCTGAACAGGCTCATTCCTACTGTGCTTGGCAAACCATCAACCTGTGGCGTTCAACACAAAGGCATGCTGGGTAATATGTTTTTTTTAACATCCACATTTTAGGTTGTACACAAAAGCAACCAGGGCTCCATATGTTTTATGATGATGGAACAACCAAAGGAAGTCAGGCCAGTTAGCACTTAATACAAGCTCAGGGGCTCCCTTGTGGACTCTGAAACAAAGGACACAAGTCTAAAAAAGTATGAACTCTCTGCTGAGTGTAGGCTTCATTTTATAACTTGTAACAAAATCATCTTTTTTTTACTGCACTAAAATGAGTTCAGGATGTTTATGATGTTGAATGAGCGTAATGTTTTCCCTCTGTGTTTACTGTCAGTGTGATTTAAACGGAGCGCCTTATACCAATTGTTTTTATGAGTTAGTGTAAAACCAGGTACCTACAAATCCTGCATAATATGCCTTTAATCACAGAGGGTGAAATTACGAAAATGACTTTGCAGTGTCATCCAGCGTTGATAAACAGGACCATGGGTGCAGGCTCTTAATCACACCCTCATGTTGTCTCAGCAGCCCTTCTGAAGTGGATCGCTGTTGTGCAGCACACCTCGTCTTCCTCTGTCAGTGTCCTCATTCACCTCAGTCGGGTTATTCTCACCATTCAATCTTAATCTTCATCTCTGTCTCCTATTCCCTTAATGTTCTCATCCGCCACATTCTAGGCCTTTGGGGTCACTCCAAAGACCCGGACCGATGACAAATTCTGCTGTGTGGTGTCTTAGAAACTGAACAGGCCAAAAATCCACAAATAAGAAACACGAAATATGAAAAAGCATTAAGAGTCTCTGGTGGTTGTAGTCCATAGTGTGGGTGGTTTTGCAGTATTTCTGTAGCATTGGGCACAGTAACATTAGCAGTACTGGGATGGATAGACCTCATGTGACTGTTGCATGGTGATGAAGTCACGGTTGTGGCTTTGCTGTGAAAAACCAGAAAGATTAAGGAGGCCTAAACTTTTCTGTAAACACATCATAACCAATGATCTGTGTCTGACTGAGTCAGTGCTGTAGGCTAATGTCCACTGTGTGGCAACACACAAACAATCTAAATGAAAAACAAAATAAAAAGGAACAAGTTTATAAAGAGGAAAATAGTGACTCCGGATAATAGATTTCATCTGCCAATACGGCGCTTGACCACTTCAGCTCATCAATAACCTCTTTATTCAAAGAACGTTGTTGCCAAGAGCTCTTAAAAGCTTGTTTTCTAAGCTTTAAGGATGAAGTAGGTAGTTAAGCTGATATCTAAGTCTGCTCTTTGCCTTGTTTCTTCAGTGTACTTGTATGAATTTAGTTGTGAAGGATTTAATATAAGCAGGTCTAATGAGATGGTTGAGTCTGGTTTATTAAGAGGGTATTTTATTTGACTTATTATTGTTACTATATCTAACAGACACACAACCACTGCTCTGGGTTTCTATTGCACGGTAAAGGCATCACCTTGATGCTCAAATTATAATATTTTATAGGGTTTTGTAACTAAATTAAACTGATCCGTTTAGTCATTTCCTGCACTTTAAGTGGCTAAAGGTGCTGTTAACTGTGCCTGAGGTGTTTACAAAAGCCAAACGGAGGCCCTGCCACCATAAACAGAATTTGCATGAGTGGGAAATGAGATAACAAAGTCAAATGTGAACCAGACCGAGTTTGTGAGTCTGATGAAGACAGAAGTAACGTGCAGCATGGCATCCTGGACTGGATGGACCCTCCTGATGTGTGCAGTCCTCACTGGGGAAGGTCAGCTTTTATAATAATAGCTCAGCTCTATATAATGAATATATTTGGTAATAATTCCAAATTAAAGCTATTGGGACCTTGAAAATGAGTTAATTGAGCTTTAATTTGCTGTCTCTCTCCACTAATCCAGGTAGTATAATGGGTATCACGACTCTACCACCAAAGTCAGCCCATAATGGAAAGCTTTTTTAAGTTTGATTTAAGGTTCCAGATACTTGTAACAGCTAATGTGATCATACTGGACAAAACCAGAGGAATGTTGTCTTCTGTTGTCGCCTTCATCAAATGCCCTCCTGGGCTGGCGTAGCTGAGAGCTGATATAATTCCACCCATCAATCACCAACTGTTTGTCGGAGTATTGATAGTTCATGTTAGATCAGGTTGTGCTGATGAGCCGTACTTTTGCATCTGCACGTCAGTAATTAAAGCGATGTTTGCTAAATTAAATAATATTGCAGCAGCCTCCAGTCCTCCCATGACCGTAGGGAAAAGGGCTGTAGCACTAGTGCCACCTTGTGTTCATTCTTTGAACAAAGTTTGCGGCACGGATCACATTTGTGGAGTCAAATTAGCTGCAAGTGATTTTGTTCCTTTCTTTTCCAGGATCAGTGGCTCTGGGTAAGCACACGAACACACTAAAGGTCAATTAAATTCTAACCCCTCTCCATCTGCCCTCACGCACCCAGTTCTTTCTGTTCTGTCAGATTGTGGAAAGGCACCATTGAATACAGTATCTGAGAATACAAACGGTACCGATGCCACAGCCGGAGCGTGGCCCTGGCAGGCCAGTTTGCATTTGAGTTTTGTGGATGGCCACGTCTGTGGAGGGACACTTATTACCAACCAGTGGATACTCACTGCAGCTCACTGCCTCCAAATGTAAGGGAATACAGTAAGAATCCTGCAGCGAGGTTGCTATACGTCCAATATAATGCAAAGACAAACAGACGCCATTTGTTCTTCTTCCTCCAGACACATCTCCCGTGCCTGGGTCGTCTACCTTGGAAGACAGAGCCAGAATGGAGCTAACAAGTACGAGGTGAAGCGCTCCGTGTCCGAGATCATCATCCATCCTCAGTACAACGACACCACCCTTGACAATGACATCGCCCTGGTGAAGCTCCAGAGCCCCGTCACTTTCAGCGACCACATCCGCCCCATCTGTCTGGCCAGTAACTCCAGCCAGTTCTATAACCCCGCGTCCTGCTGGGTCACGGGCTGGGCCAACGATAATAAGAGTGGTGAGTAATGTCTGAGCTGTCCACCCAGCACCAGCATCTGATCAATACTCCACCTGCTCCCTCAAATCAAGACCGGCCGCCCATAAACGAGTCTGTATTTAACCCTTTTAAGTAAGAGGCGCATTTCTCATGAACCCATCTGACATTTTGTTGGCTTCTCTCCGCTGGCCCGCAGGTTCCGCTCACTTAGAAAGGATTTGCCAATACTTGAGAAAATCCCTGGGGGCTATTAGATCACACTCTGGACGATCTCCTCTCAAAGTGTCTCACTGCAATAAAGACACAAACTCATGAGATCCGCTTTCGTGTTCCACTGCGAGAACGTTCAGTGAGATTCTGATTGTTTATCCTGAGGCCGGCGCGTGTTTACTGGGATGGGCACTCTCCCCACAGACACCCAGCCGGGCCCTCCCCCGCTGCAGCAGGCCCGCGTCCCTGTCGTCGGAAACGCGGCGTGCAGCTGCAGCTACTTGCAAGCAAATAAGTCCATCACTGACAAAATGATTTGTGCGAGGCCAGAAGGCAAGGCAGCGTGTCAGGTAACACTCTGCACCATCATTTCCATCATCGCTCCCCCGCCTTTAACTTTCCCTACAGTATTAGGGGGAGACCCGAGCTGTCTGAAGGTGTTGTGCTTTTGAAGGGTTACTCTGGAGGACCTTTGCAGTGCATGCAGCATTCCGTGTGGATCCAGGCTGGCGTCGCCGTTTTCGGGCAACGTTGTGACCGGCCCGATTACCCTGAGGTCTATTCCAGAGTGTCTGAATTTCAGACGTGGATCAAGGATGAAGTGGCGGGGGCTGGAGTGGGCTTTAAAACGTTCGCCTCCAACGGTACCGACCCAGACAACAGCTTTGTGTGTCCGAATTCCTCGCCAGTGGCTGCTGCACACACGCGGGTGTTTATTGCCATCTCCGTGGCAGTGGGCCTGACGTCCATTTAACCTCTCATATTCTCCTGTCACGTCCTTCGAGCACGATCTTGGCAGAGCTCCGGGTGCTGCAGCACTGTCTCGTGGAACCATCATCACATCCTTGTCTGACTAAATATAATAAACAGATTTTGAAAGGAGAATCAATTCTTCCTGTTTTCTGCCATCACATAAAATTGTTGGGGAACGTAAGAACTGAACTTTGGGGTAGGGGCAACCTTCGCTGATCCTAGGTCAGCGATGTTCTGTTTGTTTAAGTAGCAACAACCAAAGTACACCTCCAAGCAACACTACTTTTGGGATCTTCCTTTGGTCCTTTAGCAGTGAGCACGACTGGATGGACAGTGCTGAAAAGTACGTACTGACCATGTGGAAATATGAAGTCACGATTATTTAAATTGCCTTACGTTACCTGGAGAAATGCATGGCTTTCTGACCAGCAACGTGGAAGTAAAAGTGCGTTGTGTGTTTCATCTCATCAGTGTGTCCTGTTTCCTCTATCCAGTGTCCAATAGGGTGACAGTACACACCATCCACAATGTTCCTGGCATCATAAATACAGCATCGGTCATGGCTGGGGCCGCTCCCTGGTGGCAGAAAAGGCAGCCTATGGAGGTTAGTAAGCAAAGACACGCACCAGCAAATTAAAAATTACCTTTTAGACACACCAACACTATTTCAAGCCAGTGGAATTTTGTTGGCGTGGCTTTTACCGCCACCTTGTGGTGCTTTAGCCGAATTACAATATCCAAGAAACATGGCGGACATGTGTTATTGTTTTCCTCACTTTCAAACGCTATAGTTCTCTTAACACGTCTCCAAAACACGTATTTAATGGTACACACGATTAGCCAAGATTATATTATAGATATATACCTTCCCAAACAGTAGTGCCCCCGACCCTTTTGAGGAACTTGAACCACAGCGTGTCTTGACACGGTGCTGCCAGCTCAACGTCGCCCGTCCACAGACACGGTTCATGCGGCGACGGCCGCTTGCGTGAAGCCTCCATTGGAAGAGCTCTGTCGGGGTCCCAGTGTCCCATCTCCAGTCGCGAACCCAAGACGAGGACCTCGACGTCTGGACTCTCCGGAGTGAGAATGACGCCGAACCTGAATAACATGGTCTCCCATCAGCGTTGCGGTGTTCCTACAGTTAATAAGACTCGTCTTCCTGCCTCACTAAAAGCCCCAGATGGAGGCTAAAAATAGAACAGCAGGGGACATGAGGACATTTAGAAGGGTGGACTCGGCCGTCCTACTTCTAGATATTTACTTTTGTCCAATATGCCTGGGAGGAAAGCAATTGTTGGGTCGTTGTGTGGCACTGATGACGTTTAAAATGTTAACGGAGCCATGTCCGTTATTGTCCCTCTGTCCTGTCCTGTCCTGTCCTGTCCTGTCCTGTCCTGTCCTGTCCTGTCCTGTCCTGTCGGAGTTGAATTGAAATAGGTTACCGGGTTCTGGCGTTTAACAGGAGTTTAATTTTGCTTTATGTAATATTCTACTTGCTTTGTCTCTGAGCGTCTTTCTAACAAACAATGCACCCACACTTTATAAATGAGAGTCGAGGTTTAAAACTTTATTTCAGATTGGACACATCAGTGACACAAGTATGCACGTGGATTCTGCTGTGGTTACTGCCAGGAACATTTTAGAGTTGAAATACAGACATATTTGACTTTCCAGGTCGTTCAGGGGGAAAAGAACGAGCATTTTTAGGACTTTTTTTGTATAGTATAGTATGAAAGTAGTCCAGAACTGATGATGCAAGTGTTCACGATTGTCCCAATATATTTGTTTCCCAACCTGCGTGTTAGTTATTCAAGGCTAATCAAGATAAAAAAAAACTGCTCTTAAAACCAACCACCAAATTATTCACCATTATTTGACCACAACCGACATATGTTAGATTACCAAATCACCCAGATAGAAATAAGTACAGCTAGCTATGGTGAGCTACCATTTAAACCTTTAAATGTGCATCAGTTGACACTATTTTTCATTCTAAGAAGATCCATAAAGACAGTATATATGTCTGTTGTATTTAAAGACCCACCCCTCTCTTTTGAAAATGGTTCAGTTTCTGCATAAAGATTAAAGAAAACAGGACTAACTGCAACTTCATGCCAACGTTATTTTCACCGATTTGAAACAAAAGGATTTAGACATTGCTTCAACGGCCGCGTCATGAGTGGAAGGGATCTTTACATTGCAATGCTGTTCTCAATCTGAGTGGGATCCATGTAGATGTAGGGGGGGTTCCGCTCCGCGGTTCTCTTGGCAATCTCTTTGCTCAATTGGGACAACTGGGCCTGAAATTCCTTGATGATTTGCTTAGGAGTCGCTTCATCAAATCTCTCATCAGGGTAATTACCCAGGTAAATCTGTCCAAATGAAGAAAAAAAACAAGTGAATTAGGCTCCCGGAATAATCAGTCATTATGATAAACTTTAATGGTTTGCAAATTTACCTTGTCAGTGTAATTGCCTGTAAGAACAATCGTCACTGTGGCAAAATTAATTGACTCTGAAACATTTGGAAGTGTCTCCAAAACGGTCTCCATGCTTGACTGGCCCTTGGTGGTTGGGGGGGGTTTCCTCAGCAGCAGCGAGTAGTTGGGCATCATGGAGCAGAAGTCGTACTAAAACGCCACAGAGGTGGAAGCACAGCGTGAGTTCCAACGAAGGCTCATATTTTGTTTCCTCAGGCATCGGGTTGGCACTTCATATGTTCCCTCAAAGCTCATTAACAAATCCTACCGTTCCCTCTTTGATGAGTGATCATACCTGTGGATTGTTGACTGCAGAATGCTGAGCGGAGACTGTGAAGATCACCATAGTCAGAAACTTGATCAGTTCTTCAGCGGTGGTGAAGGCTTCTGGGAAACCTGTTAGTGGGATTGTTCACAGCAATTAGCGATAAAACACATATAAAGGGTGAATCGTTCTTACTGTACCTGTTTCTTTCTTTCCTAAGAGACAGTGTACGAAAATCTCGTTGATCCATTCCTGCAGCTCGGTGTCTCTTGTGACTTCACAGTCGGTGGGGTAGTAGTAGCCCACCATCGCCGTCACAAAGCTGGTGAACCAAAATCAACGCTTGAACCTCCACATAATCAAAACATCGAAACCTCACGTTTCATCTGTTGCTATTCAAGATTGACCTGCTAATGATGTTCCACAGCTTCAGGCCATCATCTCTGTAGAAGTTGTTGGGGATGGAGTCCAGCCCTCGTGCACGGACGTTCTCGGGGAGAAAGAAGTAGCTGTAGTGAAGGTCAGCGAGATCCCTCTTCATGAGCTCCACTATTCCGTTGAATCCAAGTGAACTCTAATTATAGTCGCAAAAACATGGAATGCGATTTGATTCCAGAGGAAATATCCATTATAATTGATGTAGAAGACGGTACCTCGCTCAGGGCTCCATTACTTCCAAACAGACTTTTACGGCCTCCGGTGTTTACATGTAGTGTGTACCTGAAGTGTGGCATAAGGAGCTGTGAACACAGAGAGAAAAGAATGTTAGAGGTGGAACAAAGAACACACCCAGCTTCTTCAACACCAGAGAAGACTGACAGGCTGCTCCTCCTCTCTCCACTCATACCTTGTAGATGGGGTGAATCTCAGGGAGACATCGGAGACCAGCAACAATGTAGGCCTCCACCATGAAGTGGGTTCTTAAGAGGTGAGTGATTGATTGGTGCATCAAGGCGTACGCATTCTTAATGAAAAACTTGGCCAGCAACCAGTCTGTCTCTGAATCACTGGGCAGGAAGATGGGGTTGGTCTCAGATGGTTCTTGTTGTAACTAGGTAGAATAGAAAGGTCATCAGTGATTCAAGCTTTATACTGCACCATAAATATCGATAAGATATATTTTACCTACATATCTTGTATTTTATACATATTTAAATGATTACACATATGTATAGAATCCATTCAGAAGCTATTCTGTCGTCCACCACTAAGTTTAAAACCTTATAAGGTTATTGAATATTGGAAATGTCAAAAGGAGGAACTCTTTTAGTAACGTATTTCAGCCTCAAAATTTGGGAATTTTCTCATTTTCAGGAAAATACCTGGATGGCGATGGGCATCAGTTTCTTTTCCGCATTCACATAGAACAAACAGAGCCCAGGGGTCACTTGCAGAGGTTTGCCTTCGTGCTCTCTCCCTGGTAGGCCGTCCACCTTCTTGGCATCAAAGATGAAGATGTTGCCTTTCTGTGTTGAGAAGAGGGGGAAAGCATACCAAACCAAGCGGATGCCTTTTTAAAAGTCCCAAAGCAAAGCCCCTCATCTCGCACACCTGCAGCTCTTCCTGCAGGGAGCTTCCCCCCAGGAACGCCTTCACCATCTCCTCAGTAACCGGGAAGTTTGTGGGAAGCACGGTGCACTTGGTGATTATGTTGGGGTTGACTCCGTTCAGAAACTGATAACCATAGAAGTCGTCCTCCCTCCAGTGGTCTGCCACGTACTCTACCAGAAGAACAAACATGAAATATGAAAGAATGGCCAGCAGTATTTCAATTTGAATACTTTTTTATCCATAAAAGAGTGATTCTGTTAGCCGTGACAATGCAGCAGCAGAGATCATCATTGAAAATCCAATTATATGGTTAAAATTCCTCGTAATGAGCTGCAGAATAGTGAAAGTAGTGGCACAGCTGAACTCTACTTGACATTGGTGTAGTTCTGAAGCTGAATATTCTTTGCATGTCCTCAAGGCTTTCCCAGTTTTCCTCAGATCCAAGCAGGCCTTTGAGAACCATTGCAGTCCGACTGGAGAAGGATGCACACATGGAAGAAAAACACGGAGATAAAATCCTAACGCTCCACAAGGTTTTTACTCAACGACACATAGAAACGGACCGTATGAGGACTCAGAGTTGTGACGCAGTTGTGTGAGCTCACATTATGGTTTTGGTGGACATAATTTCAATTTCTTTGGAATCAGAGAATTGGAGTTCAGACGGGATCTGGGAGACGTCGGTAAAACCGTTGATTTCCATCAATCCTTCGGCCAGAGTCCTCCATCTAAAAACAAAGGAGCCCAGCAACGATTGTTTCGGGAAGCCCAACCCCCACAAAACGACCGCTTCACACATGACGACTTACGTGTAAAGCTGCTTCTTCCTGGACAGCTCTCTCTGACGGTGATCGCACAAAAAAGGATGATCATCCTCAAAGGCCTTCATGGCTGCAACAGGAAGAGGACATTTATCCAACCTGGCCTCATTGAATGGTCATTTTGCTTTGTTTAAGGCAGACCTCGCCCCCCCCTCAGCTCCACCAACTCTCCGTTAGAGATCCATCTATAACAGGGGAAAAGGATTTCTTCTCCCTCTGGAGTCTTCACCACTATTTTGGAGCAGTACCACTCATCATCGCTCAGGCATCTGGCCTCTTTTGTCACTTTGAGCATCAGCAGCTTCCCCAAAGGAGATTTTGTCTTGAAGACGTGAGTCCAAGTCTGAAATGAGGGGAAATATAACAAACCTCTGCAACAACTGCTTCCTCCAGTGTTAAACTGCTCAGGAGATACATTCAGTGTTGTTTTCTTTACTATTGAGGAATAATGTCCAATGCAGCGTGCAACTTACGGAGCCCCGTCCGATGCCAAAGATGTTGAGCTGGATTTTGTCACTTTGTCCATCACTTCCAATTAAGGTGACAAATATTTGGTCGAACGTTCCAGAATAGTTCTGATTTCCGGTTGTCACTTCTAAGTGGTACTTGGCCATCGTCGCTGAATGGATGCTGCAGGATAAAAAAGAGGAACGTCTGAAAATCTGTAAAATCGAAAGTGCTGAAAGTGTCTTTGGTCTCACCTGCCCATCAGCGTTCTTCTCCCCTGATGTCTGAGGACCTCCTCAGTTCCTGGGTTATAAACCTTTCAGCTGTCCCACCTTCTTTGTGAGTTCACCAAATAGGTGGGATCTGTGAAACTTGTCTTTCAAGTGTGTGTGTGTGTGTGTGTGTGTGGTGTAGGGTGTGTGTGTGTGTGTGTGTGGGGGGGGGGTTATGTATGTAGTTGTCACACCCTGCTCCAGCCCATGGACTCAGTTCTTTTCCACACCCTCTGATCACACACCTGCTCTGTCACTGATCACTCACCTGCTCTCACTCATCTACCAGTATATATTCTCCAGCCTCACACTCACTCGGTGCCAGATCCTTATTCGTTCCTGATGACCTTCCAGCGTATTCCTGTTTGCCTTCTGCCCGATCTCGACCTTGCTTGTCCCCGACTATTCTGTTCTGCTCGCTCCCCGGTGAGTCCTCTCTGTTGTCTGTGTCCGACAATAAAGCGGTGTTCAGCAAGACTCGTGTGTCGCATTTGGGTTCTTATCTGGTTCCTGACAGTACGATCTGGCCAGTAATGAACCCAGCGCACAACTTGTCCCAGCTGGACCGACTGGATCGGATTTAGGGAATCATTCAGCAGCACGAGGAGGCGGCGGCGGCTGCCGCCGCAGAGACGAGACGCATCACGGAGGCGAACGAGCGGGCCCTCGCGGAGCTTTCCTATCTGGTCAGCCGACTGTCAGCGCGCCTGAAACCGGCGGCGCCTCCCGCTTCAGCAGGGTCCCGAACCTCGGGTTGGCAAGCCCATGCAGCTTGGCCGCACGGCGCTCACAGGGGAGGAGCGGCGGCGTCAGTTCAACCTGTGCCTCTACTGTGGTGGATTAGGACATTTCGTGGCGACCTGTCCAGTAAAAGCCCAGACTCACCAGGACTCTGGGGGAATACTGGTGAGTCCTATTTCTGCTTCCCCTCGACAACCCCGTATTTCACTCCAGGCTCGCTTCTTACTTCCCGGGGGGCCACAGGACCTAGCTGCCCTCGTTGATTCTGGTGCTGACGCCTGCTTGATCGGCGGAGAGGTGGTTCAGCAGCTGGGCCTTGGATACGAACCACTGGCGTCCGTCATCCCAGCCCAAGTGTTGGATGGGCATCACCTGGGGAACATCTGTCACTGGACAGGCCCGGTGACAATGCTGCTGCAGGGCAACCACCGGGAGGAAATACACTTCCACATCCTGGAGGGAGCACACTTTCCCTTGGTCCTCCTCTCCCGCAGGTGCGGGGTTCTTCTTTGTGGAGAGAAAAAAGATAAGTCTCTGCGACCCTGCATCGACTACCGGGGCCTCAATGACATTACCGTGAAGAACCGGTACCCGCTGACCCTTGTTGCCTCCGCCTTTGAACTGCTCCAGGGGGCCACTATCTTCACAAAGTCGGATTTACAGAACGCCTACCACTTGGTTCGCATACGGGAGGGCGACGAGCGTTCAACACCCCGGCTGGCCACTACGAGTATCTGGTAATGCCCTTTGGATTAACCAATGCACCGGGCGTCTTCCAGGCCTTAGTTAATGATGTTCTTCGGGACACGTTAGACCAGTTTGTCTTTGTCTACCTGGACGACATCTTAATCTTTTCTAAAGGACTCAAGGATCACGTACAGCATGTGCGGGCAGTTCTGCAGCGGCTATTGGACAATCAGCTGTTTGTAAAAGCTGAGAAGTGCCAGTTTCACGCCCCATCAGTGTCCTTCCTTGGATTCATCATTGCCCCGGGGAGTCTCCAGATGGACCCAGGGAAGGTCTCGGCAGTCGTGGACTGGCTGAGTCCCGCAAGCAGCTGCAGCGATTCCTGGGGTTCGCCAATTTCTACCGGCGCTTCATTTGTAGTTATAGCTCCACCGCAGGACCACTCACGGCTCTTACCAGCACCAAGATGGGGTTTGCTTGGACCCCAGAGGCGGACGCAGCATTCCGGGAGCTCAAGAGGCGGTTCGCGACTGCCCCCATCCTGCAACTGCCAGACCCTAACCGCCAGTTCGTGGTCGAGGTGGACGCCTCCAACACGGGGGTGGGAGCGGTGCTGTCCCAGAGGGCTCAGGAGGACCAGAAGCTGCACCCATGCGCGTTCTTCTCTCTGGTCGTAAGGAATTACGACGTGGGAAATCGGGAGCTGCTTGCCATCAAGTTGGCACTGGAGGAATGGCGGCACTGGCTGGAGGGGGCTATGCTGCCTTTCATCGTGTGGACAGACCACCGCAACCTGGAATACATTCGTTCAGCCAAGAGGCTGAACTCCCGGCAGGTTCGGTGGTCACTGTTTTTCACTCGGTTTGATTTTACCCTTTCCTACCGCCCAGGGTCCCGCAACGGCAAGGCAGACGTCCTCTCTCGACAGTTCGCGGGGAAGGAGGACCAAGGCCCTGGGAGGACCCCGGAGAACATTCTCCCCTCCCCGTGTATCATGGCAGCAGTAACCTGGGGAATCGAGGAGAGAGTCCGGAGGGTGGCTGCCAATCAACCTGGACCTAGCACCTGCCCCAACGACCGGCTCTTCGTTCCTGACTCTCTCAGGGCAGAGGTCCTGGAGTGGGCTCACGCGTCTCGGTTGGCCTGCCACCCTGGAGCACGTCGGATGGCGGGTCTGCTGAAGCAGAGGTTTTGGTGGCCCTCCCTGGGGGAGGATGTCCAGGAGTTTGTCAACGCCTGCCCCGTCTGCAACCAGCAGAAACAACCACGCCGAACACCTGCCGGGCTACTGCAACCTCTGCCGGTGCTGCATCGACCCTGGACACACATCGCCCTGGACTTCGTCACCGGGCTGCCCCAGTCTGCGGGGAACACTGTTATTCTAAACATCATCGACAGATTCAGTAAAATGGCTCACTTCGTGCCCCTGCCTAAGCTGCCGTCGGCAAAGGAGACGGCCCAACTAGTGATCCAGCACGTCTTCGGCTTCACGGCCTACCGGAGAGTGTGGTGTCAGACAGGGGTCCTGCCACATGGTTGACCTTTCTGGGCTGGGTCGAGTATGCCCACAACTCCCTGATCAGTTCGGCAACGGGAATGTCGCCGTTCCAGTGTGTTTTTGGATATCAACCCCCTCTGTTCCCGGCTCAAGCAGGCGAAGCATCTTGTCCCTCTGCAGCAGCTTATGCCCGCCGCTGTAGGCGGACGTGGGCTCAGGCTCGGGCCAATCTTCTGAGGGCGGGCGCCCGGTATGAGGCGGCGGGCAACCAGCACCGGACCCCGGCCCCCAGATACAGTGTGGGACAACGCGTTTGGCTATCTACGCGGGACCTGCCTCTTCGGGGTGATTCCAGGAAGATGGCCCTGCGGTTCGTGGGACCGTTCCCCATCGTCAGTCATCAGTCCGGCGGCAGTCAGACTCCAGCTTCCCCGGTCAATGCGCGTGCACCCCACCTTCCACATTTCTAGGATTAAGCCTGCCCACGAGAGCCCCTTGGTCCTGGATCGCCCGGCCCCACCTCCCCCACTGCTAGTGGATGGGGGCCCGGCATACAGTCAGTCAGCTCCTGCGCTCCAGACCCCGCGGCAGGGGTCTCAATACCTGGTCGACTGGGAGGGTTACGGACCTGAGGAGAGGTCCTGGGTACCAGCACGTCACATCCTGGACAAAGAGCTAATTTCCACTCCCCTGCTCACACCACACCCTCTGATCACACACCTGCCCTCAGTCACTGATCACTCACCTGCTCTGTCACTGATCACTCACCTGCTCTGTCACTGATCACTCACCTGCTCTGTCACTGATCACTCACCTGCTCTGTCACTGATCACTCACCTGCCCTCACTCACTGATCACTCACCTGCTCTCACTCATCTACCAGTATATATTCTCCAGCCTCACACTCACTCGGTGCCAGATCCCTATTCGTTCCTGATTACCTTCCAGCGTATTCCTGTTTGCCTGCCTGCCTGCCCAGTTCCAATCTTGCCTGTTCCTGACCATTCTGTTTAGTCTGCTCCCCTGTAAACTCTGTCTGCCTTCTGCCCGATCTCGACCTTGCTTGTCCCCGACTATTCTGTTCTGCTCGCTCCCCGGTGACTCCTCTCTGTTGTCTGTGTCCGACAATAAAGCGGTGTTCAGCCAGACTCGTGTGTCGCATTTGGGTTCTTATCTGGTTCCTGACATGTAGTATGTCATTTTATGCCAAGCACAACAGTAAAAACAACCATGGTGTGAGCTGACCTCAGCTGTCAGTCCTGACAATCTGTTTAATTGTAATTGTTTAACTCTGTTAATATCTCCTAAAACAGCCGGTTCAGCCTTGTCACCCAAGTCCTTTTGATTCTTTACAAACATACAAATTTAAAATGTAAAACTCAACATTACCTGTCTTTTCCAAATAGTATACATATAATACTATATATATAAAATTGTATTATATATCATATCTTGTACTGTATTATATATTATCGCATGTTGCTTAAATGAGATGTTATAAAAAATGGAATCAAAACTATAATCGACTAGCCAGCACCTCTTCTACAAAGATTTGTTTTAGAAGATTATTGTTTCTTCCAAAGCAACAAATGAGAATATATGGCCCTTAGCTGAGAATTAAATGGTAATTAATTAAAAGCGCGAGTTTTTATAGAAACATACGTGTCACCTGCAGGGCTCAGAACATGTTGGTCTTAAAAAGGTACAAGAACCAGTTTGAACCCAGTGCTTATCATGAGCAGATCGGTGCCAGAGGACATTAGAGCACCGTCTTATCTCTGGCTTCTTAAAGAAGAGAGGGGCGTTTTCAGCTCGACCAGTCGGTCCTGGTAGTTTTCATACACCAGCTGTAGACGATGGGATGGGGGGGGGGCAGTCTCTTCCCGTGAATGTCGATTCTCTACATTGTTATATGGTGTATAGGTGTATGTCTATATAGGAGATCTGTGTGGGAACGGAGGGATGACTCCAGCCCTCAAGGACGGGGTTTGTCCAAGGCTTCTCACAGGAGGGATGTATGCTTTCCATAAGGCATTACATCTCCCTCTGTGCAAGAAGAGGGTTCGCTTGAGAAACATTCCACAAATGAACAAATCACAGTTGTTTCCTTAGGGTAAAGTTCTGTTTTAACAGGTTTTGACTTATGGCATCTAGAGACTCTGGTTTCCATAGACTTGCCAGACAAGTACATCTCAACGACAAACACAAATGGTGTCTTAAACATGGTCTTAAAACCAGAGGAGACAACAGATCCCTTGACAGGAGATGGAGTAGCCCGGCCACACAGAAAGAAAATAGCTACCACACATTCACAAATGGTGACAAAGTGACAGTAGCAATACATGAGTTCACTATGGTGTATGGTATATCTGGATGTATTACAGGCTTTTAATTCCTGTTAAGTTTGATTTAAGGTTCCAGATACTTGTAACAGCTAATGTGATCATACTGGACAAAACCAGAGGAATGTTGTCTTCTGTTGTCGCCTTCATCAAATGCCCTCCTGGGCTGGCGTAGCTGAGAGCTGATATAATTCCACCCATCAGTCACCAACTGTTTGTCGGAGTATTGATAGTTCATGTTAGATCAGGTTGTGCTGATGAGCCGTACTTTTGCATCTGCACATGTCAGTAATTAAAGCGACGTTTGCTAAATGAAATAATATTGCAGCAGCCTCCAGTCCTCCCATGACCGTAGGGAAAAGGGCTGTAGCACTAGTGCCACCTTGTGTTCATTCTTTGAACAAAGTTTGCGGCACGGATCGCATTTGTGGAGTCAAATTAGCTGCAAGTGATTTTGTTCCTTTCTTTTCCAGGATCAATGGCTCTGGGTAAGCACACTAAAGGTCAATTAAATTCTAACCCCTCTCCATCTGCCCTCACGCACCCAGTTCTTTCTGTTCTGTCAGATTGTGGAAAGGCACCATTGAATACAGTATCTGAGAATACAAACGGTACCGATGCCACAGCCGGAGCGTGGCCCTGGCAGGCCAGTTTGCATTTGAGTTTTGTGGATGGCCACGTCTGTGGAGGGACACTTATTACCAACCAGTGGATACTCACTGCAGCTCACTGCCTCCAAAAGTAAGGGAATACAGTAAGAATCCTGCAGCGAGGTTGCATGAACAATCTGTAGCCCAATATAATGCAAAGACAAACAGACGCCATTTGTTCTTCTTCCTCCAGACACATCTCCTGTGCCTGGGTCGTCTACCTTGGAAGACAGAGCCAGAATGGAGCTAACAAGTACGAGGTGAAGCGCTCCGTGTCCGAGATCATCATCCATCCTCAGTACAACGACACCACCCTTGACAATGACATCGCCCTGGTGAAGCTCCAGAGCCCCGTCACTTTCAGCGACCACATCCGCCCCATCTGTCTGGCCAGTAACTCCAGCCAGTTCTATAACCCCGCGTCCTGCTGGGTCACGGGCTGGGGGACATGAGGACATTTAGAAGGGTGGACTCGGCCGTCCTACTTCTAGATATTTACTCTTGTCCAATATGCCTGAGAGGAAAGCAATTGTTGGGTCGTTGTGTGGCACTGATGACATTTAAAATGTTAACGGAGCCATGTCAGTTATTGTCCCTCTGTCCTGTCCTGTCCTGCAGGAGTTGAATTGAAATAGGTTACCGGGTTCTGGCGTTTAACGGGAGTTTAATTTTGCTTTATGTAATATTCTACTTGCTTTGTCTCTGAGCGTCTTTCTAACAAACAATTTATAAATGAGAGTCAAGGTTTAAAACTTTATTTCAGATTGGACACATCAGTGACACAAGTATGCACGTGGATTTCGCTGTGGTTACTGCCAGGAACATTTTAGAGTTAAAATACAGACATATTTGACTTTCCAGGTCGTTCAGGGGGAAAAGAACGAGCATTTTTAGGACTTTTTTTGTATAGTATAGTATGAAAGTAGTCCAGAACTGATGATGCAAGTGTTCACGATTGTCCCAATATATTTGTTTCCCAACCTGCGTGTTAGTTATTCAAGGCTAATCAAGATAAAAAAAAACTGCTTTTAAAACCAACCCCCAAATTATTCACCATTATTTGACCACAACCGACATATGTTAGATTACCAAATCACCCAGATAGAAATAAGTACGGCTAGCTATGGTGAGCTACCATTTTAACCTTTAAATGTGCATCAGTTGACACTATTTTTCATTCTAAGAAGATCCATAAAGACAGTATATATCGTCTGTTGTATTTAAAGACCCAGCCCTCTTTTGAAAATGGTTCAGTTTCTGCATAAAGATTAAAGAAAACAGGACTAACTGCAACTTCATGCCAACGTTATTTTCACCGATTTGAAACAAAAGGATTTAGACATTGCTTCAACGGCCGCGTCATGAGTGGAAGGGATCTTTAGATTGCAATGCTGTTCTCCATCTGAGTGGGATCCATGTAGACGTAGGGGGGGTTCCGCTCCGCGGCTCTCTCGGCAATCTCTTTGCTCAATTGGGACAACTGGGCCTGAAATTCCTTGATGATTTGCTTAGGAGTCGCTTCATCAAATCTCTCATCAGGGTAATTACCCAGGTAAATCTGTCCAAATGAAGGAAAAAAAACAAGTGAATTAGGCTCCCGGAATAATCAGTCATTATGATAAACTTTAATGGTTTGCAAATTTACCTTGTCAGTGTAATTGCCTGTAAGAACAATCGACGCTGTGGCAAAATTAATTGACTCTGAAACATTTGGAAGTGTCTCCAAAACGGTCTCCATGCTTGACTGGCCCTTGGTGGTTGGGGGGGGTTTCCTCAGCAGCAGCGAGTAGTTGGGCATCATGGAGCAGAAGTCGTACTAAAACGCCACAGAGGTGGAAGCACAGCGTGAGTTCCAACGAAGGCTCATATTTTGTTTCCTCAGGCATCGGGTTGGCACTTCACATGTTCCCTCAAAGCTCATTAACAAATCCTACCGTTCCCTCTTTGATGAGTGATCATACCTGTGGATTGTTGACTGCAGAATGCTGAGCGGAGACTGTGAAGATCACCATAGTCAGAAACTTGATCAGTTCTTCAGCGGTGGTGAAGGCTTCTGGGAAACCTGTTAGTGGGATTGTTCACAGCAATTAGCGCTAAAACACATATAAAGGGTGGATAAAGGTTTGTATCGTTCTTACTGTACCTGTTGCTTTCTTTCCCAAGAGACAGTGTACGAAAATCTCGTTGATCCATTCCTGCAGCTCGGTGTCTCTTGTGACTTCACAGTCGGTGGGGTAGTAGTAGCCCACCATCGCCGTCACAAAGCTGGTGAACCAAAATCAACGCTTGAACCTCCACATAATCAGAACCTCACGTTTCATCTGTTGCTATTCAAGATTGACCTGCTAATGATGTTCCACAGCTTCAGGCCATCATCTCTGTAGAGGTTGTTGGGGATGGAGTCCAGCCCTCGTGCACGGACGTTCTCGGGGAGAAAGAAGTAGCTGTAGTGAAGGTCAGCGAAATCCCTCCTCATGAGCTCCATTATTCCGTTGAATCCAAGTGAACTCTAATTATAGTCGCAAAAACATGGAATGCAATTTGATTCCGGAGGAAATATCCATTATAATTGATGTAGAAGACGGTACCTCTCTCAGGGCTCCGTTACTTCCAAACAGATTTTTACGGCCTCCGGTGTTTACATGTAGCGTGTACCTGAAGTGTGGCATAAGGAGCTGTGAACACAGAGAGAAAAGAATGTTAGAGGTGGAATAAAGAACACACCCAGCTTCTTCAACACCAGAGAAGACTGACAGGCTGCTCCTCCTCTCTCCACTCATACCTTGTAGATGGGGTGAATCTCAGGGAGACATCGGAGACCAGCAACAATGTAGGCCTCCGCCATGAAGTGGGTTCTTAAGAGGTGAGAGATTGATTGGTGCATCAAGGCGTACGCATTCTTAATGAAAAACTTGGCCAGCAACCAGTCTGTCTCTGAATCACTGGGCAGGAAGATGGGGTTGGTCTCAGATGGTTCTTGTTGTAACTAGGTAGAATAGAAAGGTCATCAGTGATTCAAGCTTTACACTGCACCATAAATATCGATAAGATATATTTTACCTAGATATCTTGTATTTTATACATATTTAAATGATTACACATATGTATAGAATCCATTCAGAAGCTATTCTGTCGCCCACCACCAAGTTTAAAACCTTATAAGGTTATTGAATATTGGAAATGTCAAAAGGAGGAACTCTTTTAGTAACGTATTTCAGCCTCAAAATTTGGGAATTTTCTCATTTTCAGGAAAATACCTGGATGGCGATGGGCATCAGTTTCTTTTCCGCATTCACATAGAACAAACAGAGCCCAGGGGTCACTTGCAGAGGTTTGCCTTCGTACTCTCTCCCTGGTAGGCCGTCCATCTTCTTGGCATCAAAGATGAAGATGTTGCCTTTCTGTGTTGAGAAGAGGGGGAAGCATTACCAAAACCAAGCGGATGCCTTTTTAAAAGTCCCAAAGCAAAGCCCCTCATCTTGCACACCTGCAGCTCTTCCTGCAGGGAGCTTCCCCCCAGGAACGCCTTCACCATCTCCTCAGTAACCGGGAAGTTTGTGGGAAGCACGGTGCACTTGGTGATTATGTTGGGGTTGACTCCGTTCAGAAACTGATAACCATAGAAGTCGTCCTCCCTCCAGTGGTCTGCCACGTACTCTACCAGAAGAACAAACATGAAATATGAAAGAATGGCCAGCAGTATTTCAATTTGAATACTTTTTTATCCATAAAAGAGTGATTCTGTTAGCCGTGACAATGCAGCAGCAGAGATCGTCATTGAAAATCCGATTATATCGTTAAAATTCCTCGTAATGAGCTGCAGAATAGTGAAAGTAGTGGCACAGCTGAACTCTACCTGACATTGGTGTGGTTCTGAAGCAGAATATTCTTTGCATGTCCTCAAGGCTTTCCCAGTTTTCCTCAGATCCAAGCAGGCCTTTGAGAACCAGTTCAGTCCGACTGGAGAAGGACGCACACATGGAAGAAAAACACGGAGATAAAATCCTAACGCTCCAAAAGGTTTTTACTCAACGACACATAGAAACGGACCGTATGAGGACTCAGAGTTGTGACGCAGTTGTGTGAGCTCACATTATGGTTTCGGTGGACATCATTTCAAGATTTTTGGAATCAGAGAATTGGAGTTCAGACGGGATCTGGGAGACGTCGGTAAAACCGTTGATTTCCATCAATCCTTCGGCCAGAGTCCTCCATCTAAAAACAAAGGAGCCCAGCAACAATTGTTTCGGGAAGCACAATCCCCACAAAACGACCGCTTCACACATGACGACTTACGTGTAAAGCTGCTTCTTCCTGGACAGCTCTCTCTGACGGTGATCGCACAAAAAAGGATGATCATCCTCAAAGGCCTTCATGGCTGCAACAGGAAGAGGACATTTATCCAACCTGGCCTCATTGAATGGTCATTTTGCTTTGTTTAGGGCAGACCTCGCCCCCCCCTCAGCTCCACCAACTCTCCGTTAGAGATCCATCTATAACAGGGGAAAAGGATTTCTTCTCCCTCTGGAGTCTTCACCACTATTTTGGAGCAGTACCACTCATCATCTTTCAGGCGTCTGGCCTCTTTTGTCACTTTGAGCATCAGCAGCTTCCCCAAAGAAGATTTTGTCTTGAAGACGTGAGTCCAAGTCTGAAATGAGGGTTAAGATACATTCAGTGTTGTTTTCTTTACTACTGAGGAACAATGTCCAATGCAGCGTGCAACTTACGGAGCCCCGTCCGATGCCAAAGATGTTGAGCTGGATTTTGTCACTTCGTCCATCACTTCCAATTAAGGTGGCGAATAATTGGTCGAACGTTCCAGAATAGTTCTGATTTCCGGTTGTCACTTCTAAGTGGTACTTGGCCATCGTCGCTCAATGGATGCTGCAGGATAAAAAAGAGGAACGTCTGAAAATCTGTAAAATCGAATGTGCTGAAAGCGTCTTTGGTCTCACCTCGTCAGCGTTCTTCTCCCCTGATGTCTGAGGACCTCCTCAGCTCCTGGGTTATAAACCTTTCAGCTGTCCCACCTTCTTTGTGAGTTCACCAAATAGGTGGGATCTGTGAAACTTGTCTAGCAAGTGTGTGTGTAGGTGTGTGTGTGTGGTGTGTGTTGTGGGGGGGGGGGGGGGGGGGGGTATGTATGTAGTATGTCGTTTTATGCCAAGCACAACAGTAAAAACAACCATGGTGTGAGCTGACCTCAGCTGTCAGTCCTGACAATCTGTTTAATTTTAATTGTTTAACTCTGTTAATATCTCCTAAAACAGCCGGTTCAGCCTTGTCACCCAGGTCCTTTTGATTCTTTACAAACATAGAAATTTAAAATGTAAAACTCAACATTACCTGTCTTTTCCAAATAGTATACATATAATACTATATATATAAAATTCCATTTTCATTCCATTAATTTTATTATTATATTATATATCATATCTTGTATTGTACTGTATTATATATTATCGCATGTTGCTTAAATGAGATAATGTTGTAAAAAATGGAATCAAAACTATAATCAACTAGCCAGCACCTCTTCTACAAAGATTTGTTTTAGAAGATTATTGTTTCTTCTAAAGCAACAAATGAGGAGAATATATGGCCCTTAGCTGAGAATTAAATGGCGTGTAAATGGTAATTAATTAAAAGCGAGAGTTTTTATAGAAACATACGTGTCACCTGCAGGGCTCAGAACATGTTGGTCTTAAAAAGGTAGTACATCTCAACGACAAACACAAATGGTGTCTTAAACGTGGTCTTAAAACCAGAGGAGACAACAGATCCCTTGAGGGGACTCTGACAGGAGATGGAGTAGCCCGGCCACACAGAAAGAAAATAGCTACCACACAATCACAAATGGTGACAAAGTGACAGTGACAGCACATCACACCAGTTTTAGAATCGCTGCATTGGCTACCCGTGCGTTTCAGGATCGATTTTAAGGTTCTTCTATTAGTTTTTAAATGTCTTAATGGTCTTGGCCCGACTTATTTATCCGACCTGCTTTTATTCTATCATCCCTCGCGGACTCTGAGGTCCTCCGACACCGGCCTTTTAACCATTCCACATGTAAGCACTAAAACGCACGGGGAAGCGGCCTTCAGTTATTATGGTCCCCGACTGTGGAACAGCCTGCCGGAGAACCTCAGGGCCGCAGAGACTGTTGAGATTTTTAAAAAGAGGCTCAAGACACACCTTTTTAATCAAGCCTTTAATTGATTTTCTGATTATTTTAAATTTATGTCTTATCCTTATTTTACTTGACACTTTTACTGTTTTACTCCCTCAGTTCTTATTCCCAGTTTTTAGTCTTTACACCTTTTATCCCATTTACTGTTTTAGTCTGTTGTAGTCTTAGTACTGTTTTACTGCTCCAATTCTTAGTTCCTCAGCTTTTAGCTTTTATACCTTTTATCCCATTTACTGTTTTAGTCCTTCAGTTTTTAGCTCCAGTGTCTCCTCATGGTGTTTCCTCATGGGGGCCTGCCAGGCTGGGAGATGTTTCCGGTCTACCGCTGGGGGTGCTGTCCCATTGTCGACCCTGGACTGGGTGGTTAGGGGGCTCTGTGCTTTGGCGTGGAGCCTCCGGACTGTCCGGGTCGGGGTGGTCTTTGTGGCGGTACCACCTGTGGTCGCGGACCGTGACCTCCCTCGGCCTGGTAGGCCTCCAAAGGTGGCGTCTCCTTCGCCTCAGGTCTCGGTGCCCAGCCATGTCTCAGCTTGCCTCAGCTTGTTTATGTGTGTGGGTGTGTGTGTAAGTGTGTTGTATGCATGTGTGTGTGTCTGTCCTTTTCTTAATTCTGTTGTTCTCTTTGCTGTTTTTATCCTTTGTGAGGCACTTTGTGCTACCTAGCGTATGAAAAGTGCCATATAAATAAAGATTGATTTGATTTGATTTGATTTGATAAAACAAACCTGGAACACTAAAGTTCAAAATGGTGGACGAGCTGTGGCTATGTTGCTCACACACACCTATTTTTACTTTCTACGCAAACAAACGTAATCGTTCTTGGCCAGAGGTACACAAGCAAAGACGCCCAGTTCTGCAGAACTGAACGAGCTACCAGCTGCTGCCAAGACAGTTACCAGGAATGGGTGAGTTTACCTGTCCCGAAACCACCAACCGCCATTTAGCAGGTGTGTGTACAATAGGAGTGTGTGTAACACTTGTGTGGGAACACCTTGACAGCATAACAGGCATTTATTTGCCCACAAGTACTAACTTGACGGTTACATAGAAGATTTATCACCTCTGATAATTATAGACATAAAATAACAAGAACTTGACTCAAAGGAATGTAGATAGTCTTTATTAAATGCAAATCGTGTCTGTTACCTGGATATCCTCAGAATCACCTATATTCTGCATTGTTTAGGGTCCCGTGGAAAGCTTGTTTAAAGTGCTGGCAGCTAAGTTCTCAGACACAGAAACAGTGCAAAACAAACTGATTTTTCAAAGATTAGAACTAAAATGTCATCAAGACCATTCAATTCCCAGACACAAGTAAAGTGAATACGTTGTCTTCAGGAGGGGAGGCATTATAAAAATCCCAATCAGGGTAGAATTTAAGCACAAATCCATGCAAAGATAAATTCTTACCATCGTTCTCTAAATATACTGAAAGAGCTGTGGCAATCACTGTTGTTTAAGGCTTCTTCCATAGATTAGTGGAACATAGAAGGAGTAATGCTCACATTTTGTGCATCTACAAAACAGTGGAGTGACGACAACAGATTGTCAGCTCAGGTATTGATGTGGCGCAGCGCACAGCGCAGAGCCTGTCCGTCCTGAGCGTTGCTCATAGCAGGAAGAGGCACAGGCTCCGTCTGCTGCTCCACCACGTTGAAGTCACACTTGGCCAGATGTTGGGACATGCTGGGGACATCAGCGAAATGCCACGACAGCACCGGGCTGAACGCCGTACTGAACCGCCACACCTGTGGATCACAAGAGCTAGCTGTAGCCGCGGAGCGAAACGCCGCTAAAGCATCGTTTAACATACGAGAGCTGCACTTACTTTGTTTTTGATCTGCCACGACACGGCGCCAGGAGCGCTGGGGCACATGCGACGCTCCCACTGCAGTTCTACAATGCCCCTGGGCTGAAGGAGACTGGAACACACCTCCCTCATAGTCCGCGAAACCAGGGACAGCTGGCAGAGGCTGAAACTGTCAAGGTACCCGGCTACATTCCTCAGCACCTCAAAGGGCAGCCCGCTAAACTGGTCAATGTCGATTCTCTACATTGTTATACGGTGTATAGGTGTATGTCTATATGGGAGATCTGTGTGGGAACGGAGGGACGACTCCAGCCCTCAAGGACTGGGTTTGTCCAAGGCTTCTCACAGGAGGGACGTATGCTTTCCATAAGGCATTACATCTCCCTCTGTGCAAGAAGAGGGTTCGCTTGAGAAACATTCCACAAATGAACAAATCACAGTTGTTTCCTTAGGGTAAAGTTCTGTTTTAACAGGTTTTGACTTATGGCATCTAGAGACTCTGGTTTCCATAGACTTGCCAGACAAGTACATCTCAACGACAAACACAAATGGTGTCTTAAACGTGGTCTTAAAACCATAGGAGACAACAGATCCCTTGAGGGGACTCTGACAGGAGATGGAGTAGCCCGGCCACACAGAAAGAAAATAGCTACCACACATTCACAAATGGTGACAAAGTGACAGTAGCAATACATGAGTTCACTATGGTGTATGGTATATCTGGCTGAGGTCTCCAGCCAGTGTCTACATCCAGCATAGCACCTTTGGGATGTTTCAGGGGTAGGTGGGTTTCCAGCACAGTGTTCATCTTTATCTCCCTCTCCTGACTTACAAAACGTGCACGCTGAGTTGCCACCAGTCGTAATCTGACCATCTCTGTGGGTTCCAGATCCTTCCCTGATGTTTGAGCTCAGAGTCAGAAGGCAGAACGCAGAGTCGGCGGACAGAGTCCCACCAGAGACAGCGGCTCCTCTCAGCTGACACCACCGCTGCTGCGAGCTTCAGCCGGGACAAAAGGTGAAACGCAGGGAAAGAAATAACAAAGGTGCGCGGTTCCGTCACTCTCCGCCCTTTGATTGATGCACTGATGACAGTTTAATGGGCACAACAGCTTACCATTTTGTTATCTTACCCAGTCCAAAACTGGTCTGACCAGCTCGCTCAGAGCTCGCTGCCTCTCCACCAATGAGGTAAAAGATGTTTTTAATTGTGCCCACAGGCAGTTGGACAGAAAAAATATTTTAGCAAAATGCACAAAATAAGATTGAAGGTGAGCTTAGCTCCGAGGGAACAATGAAAGGGGTTCCTTTGAGCCGACCGGCTGTGGTTAAACCTCAGAACACAGCGAACATCCAGCAGTATCAGCATTTTAAGAGTTTACTTTGGGCCTGTTATTACAGGGCTGCAAGGCAACCAAAACCCTCCACTGCAGCCCTTCAGCCCTTCAGCTGCTGGGAACATTGTGACATCCAAATCTCCCCTTTCATCTTCCAGCATCTCTCACATTCCTCCTTTCCTTATAGGATCCGTGAAGTGACATCCTGCAGATGATGGGCTTATGGAAGTGTTTTGCAGATGAAATATTAAACGTCTGAGTTGAAAGCCAATTTAAATCAGGCATAATCAGGCATAATTAGACAAAAACCGGCATAATTAGACAAAAACCTTGATGGTATTCTCCTTACTGAGACATGGCTTGGCACTGATGCACCTGCTGTTCTCACAGAGGCTTGCCCCCCAGATTTTAACTTTTTATTTTCTACAAGGGGGGGTAGGAAAGGAGGTGGAACCGCCTCAATAACAAGGACCGAAATGTCTTCACGCGAGGTCTCTTTTAATACGTTTACATCATTTGAGCATCATGCATTTGTTTTTAGCAGCCCTCCGATTTTAAGCATAACAGTTTATAGACCACCCCAATACTCCACCTCTTTTATCAGTCAATTCTCAGAATTTTTATCAATCATTTATGCTAAATACAATAGGATTTTAATAACTGGTGATTTTAATCTACACCTCAACAACGCCTCGGACCCAGCGTCCAGAGAATTTTTAAACCTCCTTCACAGTCTGGATTTTAAACAACATGTCACACAGCCGACCCACAATAGAGGGCGCACCCTGGACCTGGTCATAACCTATGGCCTGTCCGTGGGTGGGTCCTCTGTTGTGGATCTGGCCGTGTCTGACCACTTTTGCGTGTTTTTTAACATCACCAGTTTTAACCAGCGGGGGGCCCCTGTGAGAGCGATGAGGAGACGCTACCTGACTCCTGAAGTGGCTGCAAATTTTATCCAGATTTTACAGAGCACTCCTGCAGAAATTTTACCAGCACCGTGTGATTTTATTGTTGACACTTTTAACAATAAATTAAAGTCAACGCTGGACTCTGTGGCTCCACTTGTCACAAAAACTGTACGAACAAAACGTGCACCACCGTGGAGAAATGAAGAAACTAGAATACTGAAAAGAACCTGCAGGAGTGCTGAGAGGAGGTGGAGGAAATCCAAACTGACCATCCATAAAGAAATATTTTATCAACACCTCAAAACCTACAATAACACAATCAAGCAGGCAAGAACTTCCCATTTCAAAAAACTAATCTCCAACAATAAAAACAACCCCAAATTTCTATTCCACACCATTGAGCTTTTAACCAACGGTAATTTTAACAGGTGTCCCACAACAACGACTGACACCCTCTGCGAGGCCTTTGCAGACCACTTCAGGAGTAAAATCGATAATATTAGATCCAGTCTTTTATCACAGCAAATTTTAATCAACAACACTCCTGGATCATTGCTTCCACCTGAGGAGACACTGGAGAGTTTTGTCCTGGTTGATGCGAGGACACTTGGTCGAGTTTTCTCCCAAGTTAGGCCCACAACCTGCCTTTTAGATCCAATTCCCACACCGTTTTTCAAAACATTTTATGGATTCTTTGAGGAACATCTCTTATATATGGTGAATTGCTCTCTTCAGACAGGTGTCTTCCCCACCTCCTTTAAAACGGCGGTGGTGAAGCCCCTTCTGAAGAAGAGCAATCTAGACCCCAGCGTTTTAAATAACTATCGGCCAGTATCCAACCTACCATTTTTAAGTAAAATTTTAGAAAAACTTGTTTTTAACCAAGTAAATGATTTTTTAAACTCAAATGATATTTTAGAGAGGCATCAGTCTGGTTTTAGGATGAACCACAGTACAGAGACAGCCCTTTTAAAGATTTTAAATGACATCAGGTGTAACCTAGACAACAAAAAGCTCACGGTGTTGGTTCTACTGGATCTGACCGCCGCTTTTGATACAGTAGACCACCATATTTTATTGAATAGACTGAAGAACCTGGTTGGCCTCTCTGGTACTGTTCTTAACTGGTTCACCTCCTACCTTAGTGATCGAAGCTTCTTTGTAAGTATGGATACATGTTCCTCGAGAATCCATGAGACAAAGTGTGGGGTTCCCCAAGGGTCAATTTTAGGTCCAACCCTTTTTAATCTTTACATGCTTCCTCTTGGGGATGTCATCAGGAGCCACGGCATCAGCTTCCACAGCTATGCTGACGATACGCAACTGTACATCGCCGTGGCTCCTGATGACACAGGGCCAGTTGATGCCCTTTTTAACTGTATTTTAGATATCCAGTCATGGATGGCAGAAAACTTCCTACAGCTCAACCAGGACAAAACAGAAGCCTTAGTTATTGGTCCTGAAGGTCAGAGAGAGAAACTTTTTCCAAAATTGAAGGATTTTAAGCCATCTCAATCTGTAAAAAATCTGGGTGTGATCTTTGACTCTGAGCTTAGTTTTATTCCACACATCAAAAACATAACCAAGGTAGGTTTTTACCACCTGAAGAATATAGCCAGAGTCCGCCCGTTTCTCTCTCAGGCCAGCACGGAGGTGCTGATGCACGCTTTTATCTCCTGTCGTTTAGATTATTGTAATGCCCTGCTCTCTGGTCTTCCAAAAAAGAGCATCACAAACCTACAATTACTACAAAACTCAGCTGCACGAGTGCTGACGAGGACCAGAGGGCGGGAGCACATCACACCAGTTTTAGAATCGCTGCATTGGCTACCCGTGCGTTTCAGGATCGATTTTAAGGTTCTTCTATTAGTTTTTAAATGTCTTAATGGTCTTGGCCCGACTTATTTATCCGACCTGCTTTTATTCTATCATCCCTCGCGGACTCTGAGGTCCTCCGACACCGGCCTTTTAACCATTCCACATGTAAGCACTAAAACGCACGGGGAAGCGGCCTTCAGTTATTATGGTCCCCGACTGTGGAACAGCCTGCCGGAGAACCTCAGGGCCGCAGAGACTGTTGAGATTTTTAAAAAGAGGCTCAAGACACACCTTTTTAATCAAGCCTTTAATTGATTTTCTGATTATTTTAAATTTATGTCTTATCCTTATTTTACTTGACACTTTTACTGTTTTACTCCCTCAGTTCTTATTCCCAGTTTTTAGTCTTTACACCTTTTATCCCATTTACTGTTTTAGTCTGTTGTAGTCTTAGTACTGTTTTACTGCTCCAATTCTTAGTTCCTCAGCTTTTAGCTTTTATACCTTTTATCCCATTTACTGTTTTAGTCCTTCAGTTTTTAGCTCCAGTGTCTCCTCATGGTGTTTCCTCATGGGGGCCTGCCAGGCTGGGAGATGTTTCCGGTCTACCGCTGGGGGTGCTGTCCCATTGTCGACCCTGGACTGGGTGGTTAGGGGGCTCTGTGCTTTGGCGTGGAGCCTCCGGACTGTCCGGGTCGGGGTGGTCTTTGTGGCGGTACCACCTGTGGTCGCGGACCGTGACCTCCCTCGGCCTGGTAAGCCTCCAAAGGTGGCGTCTCCTTCGCCTCAGGTCTCGGTGCCCAGCCATGTCTCAGCTTGCCTCAGCTTGTTTATGTGTGTGGGTGTGTGTGTAAGTGTGTTGTATGCATGTGTGCGTGTCTGTCCTTTTCTTAATTCTGTTGTTCTCTTTGCTGTTTTTATCCTTTGTGAGGCACTTTGTGCTACCTAGCGTATGATAAGTGCCATATAAATAAAGATTGATTTGATTTGATTTGATTTGATAAAACAAACCTGGAACACTAAAGTTCAAAATGGTGGACGAGCTGTGGCTATGTTGCTCACACACACGTATTTTTACTTTCTACGCAAACAAACGTAATCGTTCTTGGCCAGAGGTACACAAGCAAAGACGCCCAGTTCTGCAGAACTGAACGAGCTACCAGCTGCTGCCAAGACAGTTACCAGGAATGGGTGAGCTTTCCTGTCCCGAAACCACCAACCGCCATTTAGCAGGTGTGTGTACAATAGGAGTGTGTGTAACACTTGTGTGGGCACACCTTGACAGCATCAGGGAACTAAAACTGTACAGGCATTTATTTGCCCACAAGTACTAACTTGACGGTTACATAGAAGATTTATCACCTCTGATAATTATAGACATAAAATAACAAGAACTTGACTCAAAGGAATGTAGATAGTCTTTATTAAATGCAAATCGTGTCTGTTACCTGGATATCCTCAGAATCACCTATATTCTGCATTGTTTAGGGTCCCGTGGAAAGCTTGTTTAAAGTGCTGGCAGCTAAGTTCTCAGACACAGAAACAGTGCAAAACAAACTGATTTTTCAAAGATTAGTACTAAAATGTCATCAAGACCATTCAATTCCCAGACACAAGTAAAGTGAATACGTTGTCTTCAGGAGGGGAGGCGTTATAAAAATCCCAATCAGGGTAGAATTTAAGCACAAATCCATGCAAAGATAAATTCTTACCATCGTTCTCTAAATATACTGAAAGAGCTGTGGCAATCACTGTTGTTTAAGGCTTCTTCCATAGATTAGTGGAACATAGAAGGAGTAATGCTCACATTTTGTGCATCTACAAAACAGTGGAGTGACGACAACAGATTGTCAGCTCAGGTATTGATGTGGCGCAGCGCACAGCGCAGAGCCTGTCCGTCCTGAGCGTTGCTCATAGCAGGAAGAGGCACAGGCTCCGTCTGCTGCTCCACCACGTTGAAGTCACACTTGGCCAGATGTTGGGACATGCTGGGGACATCAGCGAAATGCCACGACAGCACCGGGCTGAACGCCGTACTGAACCGCCACACCTGTGGATCACAAGAGCTAGCTGTAGCCGCGGAGCGAAACGCCGCTAAAGCATCGTTTAACATACGAGAGCTGCACTTACTTTGTTTTTGATCTGCCACGACACGGCGCCAGGAGCGCTGGGGCACATGCGACGCTCCCACTGCAGTTCTACAATGCCCCTGGGCTGAAGGAGACTGGAACACACCTCCCTCATAGTCCGCGAAACCAGGGACAGCTGGCAGAGGCTGAAACTGTCAAGGTACCCGGCTACATTCCTCAGCACCTCAAAGGGCAGCCCGCTAAACTGGTCAGCCTGGGGTTCACGTGCATTATTTACATTAGGGCAAGGCCGGACCCCGAAAGACCTCAGGTGCCTGTCATGGACCACCTTGGCTCCCGCGGTGGACGGGTAAAACCTGCGCTGGGAGAACGTGCAGCCATAATATGCAAGGGGGCAGCGGTGCTCCATCCAGCCGTTGAGACCAGCGTGGATGTCACCGTGGACGTTGGTGAAATGAGAGGGAAACTGGTCTCGGCGGAAGGCCTGACCACAGACAAAGGGGAACATGTGCTGGTGGCGGGGGGTGGCGGGGAGATAGCGATTGTGCGGGACCGCCTCAACTTCCAGGGCTTCCAGGACGAGGCCAAGGCGTAGTGTGTGGAAAGGACTGGGGTAGGAGAGCTGGGGGGCAGCGTGGTCACACGCCGACGCAGACGCCATCTCACCCACTCGCGTGCTGGTTACCAAGATTGCTGCTGGGAAAGTGAAAGTCTGCGTGCCGAAATGGACGCGATGGGCGTCAGCGTAGACCGTGTCTGAGATCCTTTTACACTCTCTGGACTCTTCCAGGCAGAAGAGCAGAGCCTCGGAGATCAGATCGGTCTCTCCCACAGCCAGGGACTCCTCATCCTGCACCAGATCTGAGGTATCCACTGATTTGGTCTCCATTGTTGACAGCGAGCTGTCTGCGCTGGAGTCAATATGTCCATTGGCCAGTGAACATTGACCATCTTCCCTCAAAACCTGGGCCTTTTCTGAAGGACATGGCTCTTCCAGGACCACATGAGCCGCCTCTGGAGTTGCCATGGGTCCCTCCTGCGTGACACGAGGCCGTGTTGTCGTCACCCCGACGTCTGCTGCTGCCGACAGGGGTCCATTTGTTGTGTTCACAGACCTGCCACCGCTTTCTTCCACACAGGTGGAACAAACAGTTTGTTCTTCTATCACCTTTTTAGTCAAACCTTCTGCCGCTTTAGCCGTAGCGTCAGATTGTGGGTCTCCCGCGCTGCCAGCTACACCCCCCTCTCTGTCTACACACTCCAGAGAATTAACGCTGCCAACAATTTCTAAAGCAGCAACTAAGCTTCTGGCGGTCTCAACCGTGGCCTCGTACAGAACACCAAGGTGCTGCTCGTTGAAGACATTAATTCCACTGGCAATTTTCTCCTTTCGAGAATCTGAAACTGAATCTGTGGCTTTGTCCTCTTTCCTAAGAGAGAGAGGTGGTGCTCTTTCTACACTGGGTGCCATGGCAATCACCTTAAGGGACTCCAGTAGTGTTCGCTGGTCCTGGAGGGCGAGCGCCATGTCCAACTGCTCCACCTCCTCTACGCCCCGGCTCAAGCTCTCATAGGAGGTATAGTCAAGGCAGCTAATAGGCCATCTGTTCCACTCCATAGTACAGCACACTACTCCTGCTGGGCACACTTCCAGATGTGCATACATCTGGTTGCGCACAACCCTGGCAGGACAGCCATTGCCACTGTTTAGACAGGGGACCCTCAGCAGCGGACAAATGAGGGAGTGTTCTTCAGCTTTGCAGGAGTGAAACACGGCGCCACATAATACTGGACAATAGATGAGTTCACAAGAAATCCCAGGCTGAGATCTGCCCACGCATCTCTGGTTAAAACAGGATAGACAGTGAGCGTGGGCCTCCTCCATTCCCCGGAAGCAGATGAGTAATCTTCAGAGAAACGCTTGGTGAGATGCACCGGAAACGTCCTGCCAAATAAGCACATTTCATTTCAAGTGAAGCAAGTCAAATAATTTTCCTTTCTTTAGTTAAGACTACTTGGTTTGGTCAGTCCCAAAGATAAAACCTGAAACATCGTTTACATTTAATATTGCAATATATAGCACGTATATGCAGTGATCACTAGACACCACCGGGTGGCGCTCGCCTCAATAAGCGCATTATATTTACATTAATCTATTGAGGATAAAAGTTCCATATTTATAGATAAACAGAAATAGAGCCGCCACTTAATACAAATACAAAAGATACAACTCACCTCTCAAACATACACACAAAAAGTCCTAAAAATACATAATAAACAATAGGATTCACAATCTTCAAACATGTAAATATACAATTTGCCCAGATTACCCTTCATTTTTTCAGACTGAAATCGTCAGTAACTGCTCGGTTTAACTGACTACACTCACTTACTCGAGCAGTAATTAAATTATGGGACGAGTGACGAATATCTTTCGAGTAGGTTTGCTTTAATTTGATCGTAGTCGTGTCATTTTCGTGCTCTGAGAGGTCCAAAGCAGCCTTGACACAAAAGAGATGCAGGACGGTAAAAGAGGGACTGAGAACTCGGTAACTGCAAGCCCATTTGTGGTCAATGGTTCGTTAGCGGTGTAGCTAACTCCGTTCAACAGCTAAACTGGGGAGTTCAAATCAAGCCAAGCGGTTGGCATAAAAGCGTTTCCATCGCACTGTTGTGATAAAGGAAACGAAACGTAAAGTTAGGGTTGAATGTGTTGGAAAACAGTTTTTAGTTTGGTTACCTCTAGGAGTAAACTGTTCCGGAAGTTAGCCGTAACTCACCCGTGACGTCGATACTTTTTTCCCATTCAAAACTTTATTGACAAGTTTGGATTTTCTGGTTTGGTGTCTTGCCCATAAAAAACCTGATCACATTTACTGGAACTGGAATTGTAAGGGGAAATAAATAAATTCAAAGGAGGATTTATAGAGTCTCAAAGAAGTCTGCTTTTAAATGTTCAATTGAAAGAATATCAGTGTGAATAAGGAACTAAGGCTGGAACACGAAAGGGCAAATCACACTATAAAAAAAAGAGTACGTTCCTTGTTCTTTATGTCCATTATGAGCCTCGGTCAACAGATAATTGCCACCCACTGCGGAAATAAGATTTTTCTATATCTTGGAGTGAGCAGATCCTGCCAGCAGAGGTCATCGCTGCATCACTTCATCGTCAGCCTTGGGTTCTATACTTTGAAACATGTTTCTTCTCACCTTCTTAACCACTTTATTCCTTTCAGGATCACGGTGGGGGTACACATATAGACGAAGGCAGGGTGCACCCCTGGATGATTCACCAGTTCATCACAATGTGAGCATGGTACATTGCTCAAGGGTGCCTCGGCAGGAAGGCGTTCTGGCACTTTCCCTGCTTCCCCTACTTCCCCGTTTTGTCAGAACAAATTCCAGACATGGAGCTTCTCCCTAATATCTTTTTTTGATCCAGTAGGATGCGTGGCAGTCAAATGTTGTGCAAGCACCATGTCCAACCAGAGTCTGGAAGCTTCAATTGGCTCCAGAAGTCTCTATTTCAGCACGGTAAACAGAAAACAATAATGATTTCTTGACACATTTTTACAAATAAGTGTTTTGTACTCTGTCGTCTATCTGTTCTTTTGCAGGCTGAATAAATGAAACTGATTAAGGATGCACCACACAGCTAGAAAAGAAATCACAAGAAGCAATAGTGCTGCTGTTTTAAATCCATTATACCAGAAGGCCTGGCTGTCAATGCCACGAAAAAGCCAAGAATACCATCATCACCCTATAGGCCCAAAGTGTAGCTGCAGCATCTGAGAAGTGTCTCCATCCAAACTTGTCACTTCTAGTTTGGTTCAATATCAGATGGTCCCTGCTGAAGCCGGGGGCACCAACAGTGTCATAGCGACTATTATTTTATTAGTGATTTATAGTGATTGGTGTTTGTCACAACATGACCCTAAATGTATATTCGGTAACCCCACCCCCACCCAGGGGAGTGGAAAGAATAATAAAATGACTGACTGTATTTTCAGACTAGCCTTGCCAATATATTTATTGCGTCTCATGTCCATGGTAGTGATTAAAGCTCAAGTCAACAGGTTGAAACTGGTCTCTTTGGACCCTTTTGTTTCAGACGTCATCAGTAGGATGTCTCATTCAACACAAGGTGGCGCTACGTGCTCTCCTGGCCCTGTCCATGGTGCTGAAGCGGTCACCGTAGCTGCCCAAGTTAGGAAAAAAATAAGAAAAAGATGTGAGCCAAGAAGGACATTATCCTATAAAGTGTTTTCAGGTGCATCGAGCTCCTTTTAATTTAACCTAACCCAATTTAATCGAGTTCGAATCGAATAAAACGTCACGGGAGAGAGAAAGGGAGGGAGAGAGAGAGGGAGAGGGAGCGCGAGAGGCAGCGCGAGAGAGAGGGCGAGAGCCACGCGCGCTCCAGAAGACCGAGGAAGACACGCGACACATCTCCAGGATTCAGGTAAGTTTTAATTCATCGAGCTTAAAAACAGTTTGGCGATAAATGACGTGGCTTTTATCATTCCGCGCGGACACGATCAATCCAGCTCATTAGCATTCCCCGTGTCCTCGTGAGTTGTTAATTGGCGGCACTCGATGACAAGAATGCAGGTGCAGATGAAGCCGCGTGCTCACAGCCGCCGCGCTCTCTGGGCTCCAGCGCCAAGTGGCGCGCTCGTGACACGATCGTCGTCCTTGTCAGGTGTTGGCAGCGCGCGCGGAAATCTGCCTTCGCCCCGGTCTTTCTCCTCGGCGGGCGGCGACCGCAGATCAGCCTCGCGCCAAACGTGCACGCAAGGGACGCCTTAAAGTCCCGCGCTGGTTTCTCTGAAGTGCACGGACCATGTGCAGCCACGAGTTTGCGCGTGAGCCGAGTGCCTTGCTCAGAGGCACTCCGATGCTAGGTGAATAGAAACGGGCGTTGATGAGGGGCACGCGTGCGGAGTCGCCACTTCTTCACCAACATCAGCATCTGGCCTCATTTCTTGACGCTCACAGTACTGTCTCTTTATTTTTTATTTTTTTCCGCAGGTGTGCACAGACATGTCCTGGGCGTCGTGCTCGCAGGCGATGGTCGCTGACGTAAAGGTGGCTGTACTGACTGACAGCAGATAGTATGCCTGCACCTCCGGCCAGGCTCGGGCATTGTGGCGCAATATGGCACGCGTAGAGATGGGTCTCGTCGCTCTGTTGTGCGTTCCCACGCTGTTCTTCCGCATCCTCGTGCTCTCCCGCAGCAGCAGCATCAGCGAGCGCTCCACGGTCCCGAGAGCCGCGCCCCGCGCCGTGGCGCGCATGGACGGCGACGTGATCATCGGGGCGCTCTTCTCCGTCCACCACCAGCCCTCCGCGGAGAAAGTGGCGGAGCGCAAGTGCGGGGACGTCCGCGAGCAGTACGGCATCCAGAGGGTGGAGGCCATGTTCCACACGCTGGATCGGATTAACGCCGACCCCGACCTGCTCCCCAACATCAGCCTGGGCTGCGAGATCCGGGACTCCTGCTGGCACTCTTCCGTAGCCTTGGAGCAGAGCATCGAGTTCATCCGGGACTCGCTCATCTCCATCAGGGACGATAAGGACGGAGCCAAATGGTGCATCGACGGAACCCCTTCCCACCATCCTCCGCCGTCCAAGAAGCCCATTGCAGGTGTGATCGGACCTGGATCCAGCTCCGTGGCCATTCAGGTGCAGAACCTGCTGCAGCTCTTTAACATCCCGCAGATCGCCTACTCTGCCACCAGTATCGATCTGAGCGATAAGGCCCTCTTCAAGTACTTCCTCAGAGTGGTGCCGTCCGACACCCTCCAGGCCCGGGCCATGCTGGACATTGTCAAGCGGTACAACTGGACCTACGTGTCGGCCGTGCACACCGAGGGTGAGAGGCCATGCATGAACCTCCCGTGTATGTCGGCGCGGTTTACCGTGACCTCGTCATGTTCCGCGCCACCTGTTCTCTTTGTTTATTCTGAGGGAGGCACGCGGATGAAGCCCACGTCCAAGAACACGAGGGACAGTCTCAGAGTTGACAGCTCTAACGTGCCAACAGTCCGATTCGGCCTGCCAAATTCTGGTTCTTGCCACCTCTGTCCCACCTCGGACAGCACAGAGTGGTTGGTGCACTTCCTGCATCGCTTCATCGGTTTGCCTCCGTCTCAGAATGGACTCCTCACCTGCATTTAACTGCTTTTATCTTCATTAAGGTTGAGATGTTGTCTGGGGTTACGGAATGCTTTGGAATCACGCACCTTCATCCCCACCATCACCACCATCACCATCATCACCATCATCACCATACAGCTGCGTGTGCGTGTGTTCAGTAACCTGCAGGTGGAAGTAGCGTGAGTAGACATCGATGGTCTCTCCTTCTGTCTCTATGAGAACTTCATGTGCAGCTTCCCGTTCGGAAGGTTGTTGGTTTAAAGGAGGAAGGAAAATCGGGTGATTTCGTTTCTTTGTTTGGAGCCGCGGCGTTTGCTTCGATCACCAAGACAAATGTTTTTATCCACGTTGGTTTCTGGTCTTTACAAGCGAGCGACTGGGTTCAGCCTTTAAATTAGTGTAAACGCTTTTTTTAAAAAATTAATTTGGGATCTTGGGACTTCTGCGATTTGGGATTGGAACAGAAAAAAACCCACACGGCTCTTTTATGAGTATTGTCTTGTGGAAGACCAGACCCCCCTTGACTTTCAGTAGGCGTCAAGAAATGGTCAACTTGTAAAATACTGTCAGAAACAAACACGAGAGTCTCCACTGAGGCATCAACAACGCAGTTGTTCCTTCAGAAGCGTTAATTAATTCCAGGAGGAAGAAGCTGACAAATGACAATTGCTTTTTCAAATTTCCCCAAAGCAATGAGGGTCTTATCTGGACTGGAACAAGTAGTTAGTATCTCCACAGTCGCAGATGTGCGCCCAGATAATGACTGACAGGCTACATTACCCAGGATTCTCCCCGAGGAGCTGTATCACAGGGGCTGTAAAACATCTTTGGAATGTCCTATTATAGCTGGTCAGGGGCTTTGTCAGGCTCCTTTCACTTAAATGAAGACAGGGAGCTGGGGAGCTGCAGTACCCGGAGGTACCGATAGGTGGCGTCGTTTGCCCTTCAACATAGCACTAATGGTGGATCCCATGGTGATAACGTGAATTGTAAAAGTTATGAAACTGTCTGCTGAGTCAGCAGGTGGCAGCCGAGGCGAGAAAAACTATAAAATGTGACTTTTTGAACTGTGTAGTTCAGAATACTGACAGGAAGTCCCCGCGACCTTCGAGAGGCCAGCTGTAACCAGATTGTCTCTGAAACCGTGGGCATGACTTGGGCGTGACTTTGCTCCCGAGTTTCCTCTCGCCGCCACCTTTGATAAGTTATAAATGCAGCTTGTTCCCGTAGCAACCGCTATTGCCAAGAAACTGCATAAATTACCTGCTCAGATCATCGGTCTGACAGGACCCTAAGAATCCGCTTCCCCGCAGCCCCGGCCAGAGGGGGCGCTGGTGGTCGCCGGTGGCATCAAAAAAATGAGGAAATGACACCATGACATTAGAGGAAGCCCAATGCGCGCCCCTGTTCTGTGTGAAATCATCACTGTGCTTATTGTTGCTGCTGCTCCAAGAGAAGGTCCATCCAGTGTTTGATGGAGGGGGGGGGGGTGTTGGGGGGGGGGGGGGGCGGTCAGGAAGCTGACTTGTCATCGAAGGAATCGCGCAACAGCTGTGGTTTCAGATTCTGAGATACTTGATTTTCTCATTGCACACACACACGCACACACACACACACACACACACACACACACACATGTTCGAGCAGGCACCAGCAGTTGGATTGTTTGTGTAATCCAGCTCTCACGCTAAAGAGCCGGGGGGGACTTTAGCAATCCAGATTGTGACATATTGTTCCAGCGATGCTGCGAACGGACGAGCAGATTTAGGCTGCACCAGCTGTACGGGGGCCCTTGATGGGGGGGGGCAGTTAAATAAGGACATCTATCTCCTTCCCCTATAAAGGCTTTGATTGCAATCAGCAGCCGGGATTATCGGAGGATCTGCACTTCCTCATTTTACCTAATGACCTCGGGAATGTTGACCAGGAACAAGGCCTGCGCACGTTCCACAATCCTCCGTTTGGTCCAGTCACTCTATGAAGCGGGCCCAGCCCCCTCAGACCTGTTGATCCAGGTAAAGAAGAGATGTTTGTTGTCTTCATATAGGAAACTATGGGGAGAGCGGCATGGAGGCCTTCAAAGAGCTGGCCTCTCAGGAGGGCCTGTGCATCGCCCACTCCGACAAGATCTACAGCAACGCAGGGGAGAAGCACTTTGACCGCCTCCTGAGGAAACTCCGGGAACGCCTTCCCAAAGCCCGCGTGGTGGTGTGCTTCTGCGAGGGCATGACGGTCCGAGGCCTCCTGATGGCCATGAGGAGGCTGGGGGTGTTCGGGGAGTTCCTCCTCGTCGGCAGGTACGTGTGTGTGTGTGTGTGTGTGTGTTTTCAATTTTAAATCGAGAGCAGTGCTGGTGGAAGGTTGCTTCCTCCGCGAGGTGCCCTGATGTCACCCAGGCAACCGGGAAGAATTAGACCCCACGCCAGTAGCGGGAATAATTGGTATTCCTCTCAGACGTGAAGCTGTAGAGTCACAATGTTTTTCTGTCCATGTTCTCTGTGTGAATCGTCTGTTTTCCATGTCGAACAGCAAATGAGAAATACAGAAGGCTTCCGTCAGAGCCCGCTAACAGCACAGTTGGGGGGGCTCTGTTTCATAGCAGCTGTTCTCTGGGGTGCCCCCCCCCATCCCTCTATATTTCCCGCCCGCTCTGTGTTTCTGACAGCGAGCGTCCAGGATCACTGATCATTTCATTGTGTGTTTTGTGGCTGGATAAAGACACAACGGCTTCCTCTGCAACGTGGGCGTGTGGATAAAGCAGTGAAACGTCCTGATCTGTTCCTTAATATCAATGTAGTTTCTGAATCTGGATGTCCTGTTGGGATTGAGCCAGCCGTGTCTAAGGACCCAGAGCCCATAGAGGTAGTGGAATTGTTAGCATACTAGCTGACACTGGGTAACTCCTTCTGACTGCCATCAGTCTTCAATTCGCCCTTTGTCCCTCCTTCAATTATCTTCCGATGGTGGAAATCCACGGGGCCAAGTGCTGCTCTTCCCGTCCCGTGTTTACGTTGCACAGATGCATATTTAATCTTTTGGAAGAGGGAGGCTTTTAAATTATCCATTATAACGACACTTGCATTCCCGCCTTTTCACTTTCCGCCACAGCAGAGGGGAGAGTGGGTCTATTTTTCAGCCTTTGTGGACGACCCTGTGGGTGAAAGGACTGCTTCGGGGTCAGAGACGCGGCAAAACAGAGAGAGACGGTTACAATTATGGCAGCGGGTGTGCAGCCACTGCCAGGTTCACTCTAAAAGGTGGCGTTTTAGCCGGTTAGCGGTTAGTTTACATTAGTCTAACTGGGTACATATCTGGTCACACAACATTAGCACCACATTGCATTATTGGGTGAGTTTTATATTCCTTTTTAGCCATTTAAATCGAGCCCAGTTCTGACTTGAGGTTCAGCCATGAGGGGAACATGCTAAAAACGCGCAGTGTCCAGTTGGGCCGCTGCTCTGCTTATTTTAGTTGGGATGTGAACTGAGAGGCTGCTCAGAGAGGCTGTTGAACGTGTTTGCCTTTGGCTCTGCTGTTCAGCTAACCTGCTCTTCAGACGAGGGCCGGGTGTGACGCGCCCGACCCACTTTACCCCCGACCTGGACACTCCACGCCGCACCACGTCAACGCTTTAGCACCCACTCTGCTTTAGACAGCCAGAGCCTCTCTGGGCTTCCTCTCGTTTGCATTTTACATTCTGAATAATGCGGGAAAAGGCTTGACGGAGCGTGGAGGGAATTTTGGGCAGTGTCACAGCCGGAGGGGAAAGGCCGCTGCGTCGTCTGGTGGTGGGACTGTGGATATTTCTGTACCCGCTGCCCCGTGGCACCACAGCGAGCAGGCTGTGGCTGCGGCGGCTCCCGTCACCGTGTCCTTCGGGCTCTGCGCGTCACTCAAATCTGAAAAGAACGCGATGTGCCCCAGCACGAGCCGAGTCTCTGGACGGCAGCATGAGGGTGAACTCTCCCACCGAGTTGTCCGCCTCCTTTCGCAATTAGCAGCCTTGGCTTCCTGTCTCCCGCTAACGTCGTCTGAATGCTGTTATTAACACACAGCATTTGCGTAAGCTGCTTTTCCCCGTGTGACGCTTATTTCTGTCGCACCAACGTTGGACCGGGAGTCACGTTCAACCTCGCTTATCTTAGACAAAGGGCCGTCATGGCCCGTCGTGCGGCTGCGTCGGCCTGGCACAGGTGGTTAGCAGAAGATGACTGAGTCTTTTGGAGGCCGCTCAGAAGTGCAAAGAAAGCTGCGAACCCATATTGTGTGTGCCTCATCGCATTTCCCTGTTGTCCTTTTGATTTTCTGCTAGCAGGGACGGAAGCTCCGCTCGGAGCTCGAACAAACGGAACCTTTAATCTGACAGAGGCGGGCTGGCGGAGGGAGACAGGAGTTGTGGCACGGCACGTTCACACTCCAGCTCTTGTTCTTCTCAAAAAAAGGATGCAGTGCTTCCCACTGAATCCTGCAACAGTTCCATCCATCCTTCTAGGATTCTTCAGCCAGGAAGTCGGTTTCACGTGGAAAGAGATGGGAATGACCTTCAGACTGACTGGTTGTTATTCTCGGGCTTCGCGCTTAGCAGAAAGATCTTCCTTTTGTTTCTCAGGGATGTAGCGGCGGCTACATCAATCGTGAATGTAGGACTTGGAGCGGAGGAGCACAGGGATCTCTGCTCCATGTGGCATCGGTCCCTCCTCCGGTTCTCCTTTCTGCCCCCCCACGTGCGGCTGTAGTGAGAGTTAGCAGTGAGTACCGGTGGTTTTTCCCGCTGTAGCCGGCTCGGCTGTGCGCTGCTCACCATGGAGATCTGGTCTGGGCCGACCACAATGTGCCGTTCAGTCGAACAGCGGGGCTCCGAGCACAACCAGCCTCCCTCGGCAAAATTTGGCTGACGCCTGGAAAAGAAATAAATAAATCCGCCCAGCAGCAACGGCTACAAAGACCGCAATTATAAGATAAAAACACGCTGCCTCTGCCCGCTTCACTAATAGAGGCCCGATTCTGTTGCTTGTACGTGCGTGAAGCCCAGATGGGAAAGTATTCAAATGGAGGCCGGACCGGCGCACAATGAGCTGCACGTGAATATTCATAAGTTGATTCTGATGTTAATTGAGAACGCGGCTTCCTCGTCAAGGTCACCTCCGTCTCCTACTGACGGGATCGCCTTGACAGCAATCGGTGGGGACTCGGCGGTCCGGTCGGGAAATATGAAAATAACCACCAGGAACGCGTGTTTAAAGATTCGATATTAAACTAGAACTCTGCTAATGTGCTCTGAGTCAGAGCCACGCCGGCAATCTGCTGATGTTGGATTTTGGAGGCGTTGTCATGAGCGCTTGTGTTGCTTTGACATCCCATGGCAGCGTGAAGAGAAGGGGAGAAAGAAGAAAATGATTTCTCTGAGCAGCGTTCCGTGTCAGCGCAGAAGAGACTGATCCTCCTGCTCAAACTGGGGCATGTTGAATAAGTAAAAAGCCGCTCGGGTGGGCTTTTAAAGGCTCCCCGACTCACCCTGGGTCTTCTGTGTCGCCGCAGAAGATCCAGCGAGCTAACAATGCCTCCCTGGTTTTTAGCTGCGCGCGCGCTCAGCGTTCGCAGGCAAAATGGAGAGAGGGAGAAGAGGAGGAGAAACGTCTCCCTCTGCAGCACGAGTCCGCCGTGTCACCGCCAAGTCGGTTGATCCGTGGCGGGCGTGAGTTTGAGTCCAGCTCTCCCACGTCACCTGCCCCAACCTTCAATTTCACACTTGCACAGAGCAATTTGGAGACGCTCCGTCCTCCTCTCTCCTCGTTTAAAAGCAACTCTTCCCATTTGTTCTCCAGGGGAAAATACGCGTGTGATTAAATCTCTGCCCTGCCAATTAATTCATAGCTTCATAAATATCCAAATGTGCTATCAAACTAGAAGTGGATCGCCCTGGCAGCCTCGCCATAAATGATGCGGTCGTTTGCATGCTGCGCCGCTCTAAACAATGCCAAGCATCATCGGCTCCCAGTAACTCATCAAAATACACACATCCTGTTATTAAGCAGATGGCGCTAAAATGGATGGCAGGCTGCTACTTTTCTACGTCACCGAGGGCTGACTTGAATGGCTGGTTAATTGTGTTTAGGAAGCTGAGGCCAAAAGGGGGAATTGACTCAGAACGAGCCTGCAACTAGCGGCTAAATTAGCTTATTTGTTGTGCAGTCTGTCCACCCAGGGCTGCTTTATTTACCACGCAAACACACAGAATCCGTTCGGGAAGGAGTTTCATTATAAATGAAGAAAATCTAAAACCAAAACCTCTCAACGGCCCCCTGGTGGTGGGCTGCAGGACACAAAGCTGCCCTGTGCCGCACGCTGTATCTTCACTATTTTGGCTACAACTTTGAGGATTTTCAGAACCTGACATCTGTTGTCTTGGTTGCCGGGTAGATTTCTGAAGCTCTTCAGCCTTAGACAAGCGCAGCTCATCAGCATCTCCACTGTGAGGCGGCGTGGAGAGCGTCTTTAGCGGCTGGTGCCTCATTCATGTAAATTACGGAGCAACTCTCTTCACCTAACAACCAGTCTGTTTCCTGCTGCTCCATTATGTCACAATAAATATGTTAAACACCAACAGCATGGAACAGACAGCACCGAATGGGGTTAACCTGTCAGGTAACGTGGACTTTAGGCTGAAGGATGCAAATTCTAGCAGCAGCTAAAGTAAATATGCAGCTTTTGATTTATTTCTTTGTCTGCACTTCACTCCCCGACTACAGCCAGCCTTAAACCAAGGAGCATGGCGGCGCCAGTATATTTGTATGTTTTACAGTGGAAATCCAGCCTCGTCCTCCTTAAGCCATATTTGTTTCAGACCTAAAAGATGCTCATGGGTAATTCAGTGTTGATGTCATCATTTAATGATCTGATGTTTTCCATTCATACTGATCGAAGCTGTCAAAAGAACACGTGGCTCTGATTACGGCCCAACTTTATTTCCAAATGTAGCTATAACATATAATCCTCCTCCCCTGGAGGCACACACACTCTCTCTTCAATTCATCCAGCATTCACCAAATTAGCTCTTCTGTCTTGCAGCTCACCTTTATCCACCTCCCCCCATCACAGCTGTGGTGTTTATCAGAGAGGGTACCTTTACAGAGCCCTGCAAATCTGCGGTTTCGCTCCGCTTTCACTGCGCTCGGTCGTGAATAAACCAAAACCTGACGGGCGCTGTCAACCGCCAGGCTCATTAGCATACACGCTTTAGCTTCAACACTTGCTCATTTGTTCTTTACTCACCACAACTGGTCCAGTCATCATGCCGGTGGAACCAAATGTGTACCCACGGCTGAACACGCTAATCAAAAGCCTCGTTTGCTCGTGGCGAAGGAACGTTTTATTGGAAGAGACCAACTGTCTTCTCTCTAGTGTCACACAGCTTTAGTTCTAGTGCTAGCCGCAGGTTTTAATCTAGCCGGGAGTATGGACCCGCTCTGAGCCCAGTTGGTGTGCAAATCCATTTTCAGTTGACATATTTAGTAATTGTCTGCGTGTCACTGTTGTTTGACAGTAATTGTTGACAAAAAGGTCGTGTAAAGTGACTTGCTCACCTAACCAAACGCAAGCGTCCTTATGTAGGATGTGGCGCGCGTGTGAGCTAATTGGTCATCTGGCATGTCACACCTAATTGGTGCGCTGCTGTCAATATCAAAGGTATTCCAAGGGGACGGAGCTCAAAGGCCCAGAAACAGGAGGCAGCCCAGCTCAGACTAGTCTTGTTCATCTGTGCCTTTGCTCTTCCGTCTCCACCCGTCTTCTGTCTCCACAGCTTATACACTGGCTCTGTGTGTAAATTAGCCTGGTCGGGGTGCACAAGCAGACAGAAAAGTGAGCGGACGGGGATGCATAAAGCCTGCAATTCCAGTCGCAACCCTGTTGAGTCCAGCTCATTCCAGATAAGCCTCCAGACGGAGCTGCCGCTAATTCAATATTGCAGCGGTTGCCTCTCTATTCTTGTATTAAAAATACCAATTTAAGCTATTTTAGATTTGCAATTTCTCTCGCTCGTGTTCGGTGGTTGTTGGTTCGGGTCACATGGACATTATGTTCGAATCAAGTCTCTGCTATCTGGACTGTATAATATCGTCATTGTGTTTTCTGCGACTCCTGACGAGACCGTCGTCCGTCCTGTCCCCGCAGCGACGGCTGGGCCGACCGTTACGAGGTGGTCGAGGGGTACGAGCAGGAAGCAGAGGGTGGAATCACCATGAAGCTCCAATCCGCAGTGGTCAAATCCTTCGACGACTACTACCTGAAGCTGCGCCTGGACGCCAACGCTAGAAACCCCTGGTTCCCCGAGTTCTGGCAGTACCGCTTCCAGTGTCGCCTCCCTGGACACCCGCAGGAGAACAAAAACTACAAAAAAGTCTGCTCCGGTGGGTCACGGCACGAGTTTGTGCCTCGAACCTCCGGGCTTCACTGTGCTGCCAGTGAACGCCCAGATAAAAGCAGAGATAATAACGCCGCCTTTGTGTTTCTCTGTCTCTCTTCCCCTCATATTTTCTCTATTTGCTCCCAAAAGGTGATCATGGTAAAATTCTGCTCCTGTTATTCAAATGTTTGACGCACCTCAAGCTTAATTAAAGCAGACAAGTACTCAAATAATCACCACAATGACCCTGAGAATCAGCATGTTGGTCAGCTAATGAGTACAAAACCAGAAATAGCATCTATTTAGAGTGTAGAGTGACTGCTTCCACCCAGCAACAGGAGCGTTAAGGCTGTTTTGTTCTGTTTTTTTTACTCTGTCTGTGTTCCTTCAGACCTTCAAGGAGGTAAGTGTTCTTTTTTGGCCAAGCTGATGGCTTTTGTCAGAGCGGCACCTGAACGCAGCACCGCGGGACGAGTTTGACTGCAGGTTTCCCGCTGACAGCGTCAGACTGTCGGCCGCGTCAGTCAAACTCTGAGCACTGAGGAATGGCTCCACACACTGCTCACCCCGCCTGCCCCCACCTGAAAACCGGCTCCGCACTGACACCCCCGTTCTTTCTTGCATGTTGGCCTGTGAGGGATTTAATCTCTGCAGCAGAAATCTAAACGCGCTTGTAAAGAAAAGCTCATTTCCTCGGGTCTGACGGTCTCTGACAGCCACGAACGTCGGGATTAAAAACCTCCCTTTTCACCCCTCTTCGAACAGGGAACGAGAGTCTGCAGGAAAACTACATTCAGGACAGTAAGATGGGCTTCGTCATCAACGCCATCTACGCCATGGCTCACGGCCTCCACGACATGCACGAGGAGCTGTGCCCGGGACAGACGGGGCTGTGCGACGCCATGGACCCCATCGACGGCAGCAAGCTGCTGGATTATCTGCTCAAGACGTCCTTCAGAGGAGTGTCGGGAGAGGAGATTTATTTTGATGAAAACGGGGACACCCCAGGACGGTAAGAGGATGAGCAGGATTATAAGAGTGGCAAAACTTGACAACAAACGCGGAGAAATTAAGATCGGAACGTCCCGCCAACTCCAGCCTACCGGTGCGCGTCAGTCTTGACCTAATTAGCTCAGACGGGAACCGATTGTCCGCGCATCCTCCGCGCCGACGACAACAACTGACAGTCCGAAACCACCGCCGTGTCATTCCTTTGTCAAGCCGAGGTCAGGTGCTGCACAGCCTGGCGCTCGAATAAAACGGGGCTGCGGGTTCACCGCCGCCCCCTCTGGATGGCGTGACAGGCGTGTCGCCAATTTAAGTGGCTTTAGATGGAATTTGTGCGAGGCTGCAAAATGATTGTCGTTAAATTACCTGTCAGACTCTCCCTCCCTCTAACCTCCTGTCCACCCCTCTGGCCACTTAATAAGCCCCTTCTGGCTCTCCCCCCTCCTCAGGTACGACATCATGAATCTCCAGAGCGTGGGAGATACGGGCGAGGGCCGCTACGACTACATCAACGTGGGCTCCTGGCACGAAGGCATCTTAGCCATGGACGACAGCAAGCTGTGGCTGAACAGCAGCGACATGGTGCGCTCGGTCTGCAGCGAGCCCTGCTCCAAAGGCCAGATCAAGGTGGGCAGTTAAAGTCTGCTTAGCGGGAGATTAAATCCACTAATAAAGCTGGGAAATGGAAGTCTGACCAATCAGGAGCTGTTAATTAGCGGGACGTGTGAGTCAAGGGTCACGGTCTCACAGATCAAATCAGCTCCATTTGATTTGATTTGTCCCCCGAGATCGTTACCTCAGCTGAATCTGAACAGCGCTGCCGTTTGGCTAAAACACGCCACCGCTTTGGGTTTATCCGTTTTTTAATTTGTTTAAATTAGAGATTATTCATAAGATACAATCAAAGGAAGCCAGTTTCTCATTATCAGTCTATGGCTCATCCGGCCCAACACAGGTTCCCATCTGCTGGGGTGGATTTCCTGTTTTTGTGGTCATTCCAGAGTTTATTGGGGAAAGGTTAGTTAGATAAGAGTATATTTGGAGTTTTGGTGAGACAGACATGAATAAAGCTGCATTAAACTCTGGAGGGGAGGGTGACGTCCGCACAGTTCATGTGACTTTCAGAGCAAAAACATCATCTGAGGCCAATTACCATGTGCACATCAGCTATAATGAGACAGATCAGTGGAGATTCTGCTGGGGTTTTCTTTATGTCCCTTTATGATTGGACCAGGGAAGTCAAACAACAATGCTAATTCTGCCTTTATTAGCCAGCTCACCTTTAGGTTTGAGCTCAACGTTCAAGACTGAACGATGCAAACTCACAAAAGCTGAGGAGGCGATAACACATTCTGGGCTTTAAGCCCCAATTTAGAGATTTGCTCCCACTTGCTTCATCTGATTGTTTAGCATCCAACTAAACCCTGTTCCCCCCGAGGGTTGGTACGTCCACCTCAATCCTGGCTGCTCATGCCCCCCCACCCTCTTCCTTTCTTTTCTCCTGCCCCATTTCTCACCCTGCATTTGCATCTAGGAGCAGAATCTAGACTAGGACGCTTGTAAAAAGGTTCCACCAACACACCTTCATTATCCCCCCAGTGCATCACTTCTTTAGCTTCGTCTGGTGGGTGCTGGGATGGTTGTGGCCCCCTCACCCTGTCACCTCTGGGTCCTGTGTATATGTGTGTGTGTGTGTGTGTGTAGGTGATCAGGAAGGGCGAGGTGAGCTGCTGCTGGATCTGCACAACCTGTAAGGACAACGAATACGTCCAGGATGAGTTCACCTGCAAGGCGTGTGAGCTTGGGTGGTGGCCCGATGATCTTCTGGCAGGTAGGAAACCAAAGCCCAACATGTCGACTCGCTGATGGATCACACACAAGAGCTGCTTCAGCTGCTAATGCTAATCCTCATACCATGCTGGGCCGGGACCGCCCTGTTGAGTTGTTAATGTGGTTTCCTTCTCCTGGACAAAGTGACACCCCCCCGCTCCTCCCCGCTCTCCGCCTTGTTGTAACCCAGTCAGTTCTGACAGCGATTTGCAGAGTCGAGGGCAGCTCTCAGATCCGAGGTGTAAAATCCCATTAGTGCCGCGGCCAGCGTGGGGATCCGGTTCAGCAGCTGACGGATCTTCTGCCTTCACTCTCGTGAAACATCTCTGCGTTCATAGTTGCACTTCATAACGTGCCCTCGCTGCTGGCTCATATCGGAGGGCAGCTATGTTACTTTCACAGGCAGACTCAACTGAATTGTGAATGAATTCAGAGAGCTACCTGAGAGCTCTGTTTGTGGCCAATGCTCCAGTTAGCTAGCCAGAAACTATTTCAAATTCTGCCAACAGTTAGCATAGATCAGCTGACAATAGCAACCTTTGCCTGTTTTTAATGAACACAACACAACACTCATTCCATCGAGGCTTGGAGGAAAGAAATAAAGCCTGATACTGTGATTGACAAAAAAACACGTCTTTTCCATGGACTTTCAGTCTGGCCTGAGGTGACATAAGCTGGCCTGACAGTGTTTTTTTGAGAGTTGCTGTACCTGCATCGGTGGCTCCTGCCAGCAAACCGAAGCTTCAGGCTCCAGAAGGTCACAAGAATGTCGACTCGCTCTCCACTGCTGGACAAATAGACAGGAGCCCAACCAGAACTTTCCTTTGCAATGCTGAGAAGCGGGTGCCTGAAGTCAAATAGGAATAAGAACTGTAGTTTCTTGAAGTTCATGTCTCTTCTTCTGTGGTTTTCAGGCTGCGAGCCCCTGCCTCTGAAATACCTTGATTGGGCAGATGTTGAGTCCATTGTGGCGGTGGCTTTCTCCTGTGTGGGGATCCTGATCACCTCCTTCGTCACCTTTGTGTTCATCCAGTACCGTGACACACCTGTGGTCAAGTCCTCCAGCAGAGAACTGTGTTATATCATCTTGGCCGGCATTTTCATGGGCTACATCTGCCCGTTTACCTTAATTGCCCGGCCTACAGTGGTCTCCTGCTACCTACAGCGCCTCCTGGTGGGCCTTTCATCCGCCATGTGCTACTCAGCACTGGTGACCAAAACTAACCGCATCGCCCGTATTCTGGCAGGCAGCAAGAAGAAAATCTGCACCAGGAAACCTCGTTTCATGAGTGCCTGGGCCCAGGTGATCATTGCCTTTATGCTGATCAGCGTGCAGCTAACTCTGGAGATCACGCTAATCATTCTGGAGCCTCCGGAGCCCATCAAGTCGTACCCGAGCATACGTGAGGTCTACCTCATTTGTAATACCAGCAACGTAGGAATGGTGGCGCCACTGGGCTACAATGGCCTGCTAATCATGAGCTGCACCTACTATGCCTTCAAGACGCGGAACGTCCCAGCCAACTTCAACGAGGCTAAATATATTGCCTTTACCATGTACACAACCTGCATCATCTGGCTGGCGTTTGTGCCCATCTACTTTGGCTCAAACTACAAGATAATAACCACGTCCTTCTCCGTCAGCCTGAGCGTCACTGTGGCGCTGGGCTGCATGTTCACGCCCAAGATGTACATCATGATCGCCAAGCCGGAGAGGAACGTCCGGAGCGCCTTCACCACATCCGATGTGGTGCGGATGCACGTCGGAGATGGGAAATCGGCTCAGTGTGGAAGCAACAGTTTCCTCAACATGTTCCGCCGTAAAAAGCCTGGATCAGGAAATACCAAGTGAGTAATCTTTCATTCCTTTTACTGGATTTGATGCTGTTTACTGGGGCGAGCTGCTAAAGAAGCTCTGATTAAATGTTTTTTTTTTTAAAAAGCCACGGCGATGACACATCCCCCTCCCCCTGAGGTTGCACTGTTAAGCTAAATTCCTACATATCAATCTCTTTGTTTTATTAAAAAATCCCACGTCGATGTAAGGTTTCCATGTAACCCTTTGAGATCCACAGAGGTGGCGCGTGGACGGGTGTCAAAAGTAAGGATAGAGAATAGGAGAGTGGTTCTGAGACGTCTGTGTGTTGGCTCTCACGCCTGTTTTCACCCACGCTAACAATTGTAACAACACCCTAAACGACGAAGCACTCTGCCTGGCTAATGTTCAAGCATGGGGGGGGGTCATTCAGATCGTTCCTGCGAGAGCTGCAATCTCAAATCAGGCGGTGAATTTTTCTTTATTACAATGTCGTAAACACATTTTTTTCTTCAAGATTCTCTCTAATCAGCAACAAAAATGATGCTTGAAAAAGTTGCTTTGGGTCTGTTGAGTCATTTTTGGCCTCAGCAGCAAATCCCGGACCTTCTGGATTAAAGTGAGGACGTTTGCCTGTGCCAGCCGGTCGCACCTGAGCCGCCACAGGCAAAATGATCTATCAGGCGCAGCAGCCCTCCAAGAAGGATTTTTGCCGGCCAGCTGCTTTGGTCGCGACCTTGTATTTATCTTCTCTCAGCATGAACGCTCCAAACTTTGCCACCTCCCAAACTAATCACGTCCAATCCTTCCCTACCTTCCTGCCAATAACCCCCCCTCCAACAACTCCAAAAGCATGCAGCTCATTTTAACCGCACACTGAGAACTCTGTTTGTCACATGCTAGAGTTTGACACGTATCCCCCCCATCCCCCAAGTCAGAAGGCTCAACTTATGTGGTTGAAAAGTGTTTTAACATGCATCAGGGATGTTGAAATGCTGCTGCTTTGTCTTGTGCTGCTCTGTGTTGCTGATCTCTGCAACCACCTCCCGCTTTCCTCTGATAGTAACTGGAGTTTTTATCTCATTCATAGTTCTAATGGCAAGTCTGTGTCATGGTCTGAATCAGGTCCAAGACACCCTCCGAGGGGGGGGAATGTGTGGCACAGACTGTCTGTGCATGTGAGGAAACAGGAAGCCGGCTTGAATCAGATGGCGGTCATCAGGCCCCTAACTAACACCCCCGACCCCCACAGTTGTGAGCCCTCCACCTGCGACCTTGGCACAGACCCCCTTCCCCCCCGAGAAACGCGTGGCGCTAAGCCTCTATTGGAGGAGGACGACCAGAGCGATTCACAATGCCCCCTGCAGCCCCCTCCCCATGCCAGGCAGAGGCATGTCCTGGAATCGGACGAAGAAAAGCCGGCTTCTTATTCGCACTTGAAGGGCTACGCCCCAGAGCGCTCGCGGGGGACAGTGGTGGACACCCATAGCTCTCATGCCCCCACGCTCAGTGACCACACCGCCAAGGAGGCGATGCCCGCCAACCAACATTTGACCCTTACCCCGTCTCAGCCTCCTCTGACCCAAAAGTTGGGCTCATTCGAAGAGAGGGTGTCCGAGGACGAGGAGCTGGACCTCTTGCACAGCTACATCTACGATGCCAAGGCGGAGGAGGAGGGCGAGGAGGAGGAGGAGGAGGGGGACGATGACGATGACGATTTCAACCAGACCAAGGCCAAACTGGGGGATTCCCTCGTTCTATCGCCCCCCTCCCCCTTCAGAGACTCTGTGTGCTCGGGGGAGTCTGCCAGCGGCTCCCCCGTTATGGAACCGATGCTCGGCAAAGCCCCGAGCTCGTTCTACACCTCGGACATCTACGGAGACTACGCACACAGCTCCTCGACACTGTGAGCAAGAGAGGCTGATACAGTTCACACACACACACACACACACACACACACACACACACGCACACACACACACACACACACACACACTGTTTTTAAGTTTTTGCTCTTGAAGTTGTGTTATCGTATTATCACATCGACTCTACGCAGAAAAACAATCGTCCTCGAGCGCTTACGTTTCTGAAGGGCTATCAGCGCACAAAGCCTTTCTCTAAAAAGTACGCCTCGGAACAGTGCCAAAACTAGCTAACTAATGCAGAAATCTACCTACTAACCGACCAACCAAGTAGCACAGCACGTACGCGCCGACTGTAAGATACTACTGCATACACACAGACATAAGGCGCTACGCGGTATCAGCTCTACGCGGTTCGACTCGACACGGCACGGTACTGCCGCATGGTTTTCCAGTTGACACCATGGTACCTCTTCGATGTGGGCCGGGTCTTCATAACAAGGCGGTCCGTAACCCCCGCAACGCCATTAGCGTGTATACGCAACTGTGACGCTGACGCTAAAATGTGTCCGATAAATGTTTGCTTTATACTTAAGTTACAAAGACAGAAGGTGTTTGTTCATTACAGTCAGAACTTAAACTTAAAAAATACACACAAATGAAGTACACACACAGAACGTAACACGCAAAAAGTTTAGCAAATATTGCTGACAGGCAATTTAAGGAAAAGATCGCAAAAACATTGGTACTGTAAAATAGCATCCAGTTGATTAAACCCCTTCTATCAATTTCTTTTTCCACATTTGTGAATTTTCCGGTTCGTCTTTGGTGTTTTTAGCTTTTCTGGATATCGCGTTTATGTCCGCTGGTTTCTCCGAGCGGCCTTTGGAGACATCGGGACAACTTCACAGCTCAAAAGTATCGGCACCTTGTCGTTGTACACGGGTATCGCCTTACTGTAGCCTTTATTATTTACTCATGACGGTAAAATTAAGAAATACGCAAATGTAAAATGGTGGGTTTGAGTGTTCTGAAACCCGGGACCCATCAGTGATACTCCCGGCCAATCAGAGAGGTAACACGCAGAAATTAACGTAATAGTACCGCTCGGCACGTTCGTAACCCCAGCCGATGGCCCGGTCCCCCGGTGGAAAAGCCCCACCGCGTTGAGTCGAGCCATGCTTTCGTAGCTACTAGTAGAAACGCGCCAATACATTTCCGGCACTTGTGACCAACCGCTTCTGCCTCAGTCGGGTTGGCTGGATGTTACTTTCGTGCTGTGTGACGTACGTACCATCATATATACTGGATATAATGTGCCAAATCTAAAGTTCTTATCAACCTACATCCCCGCTTTTTGCCGATGTAGCTGATAAAGGCTAGCGTGATTGTAAATGATGCCAATGTTTTCTATTCGGTTTACATATCGGTCATAAACATGTTTATGAGCATGGTATGTGATTTCTTGCTTCTCATGCCGTGTTGAGATTTCTCATGTCTGCTGTTTTTGCTGTGTCATTGTAATGGAAAACACAGTACTTGTAGAGTTTGTAATGCCGTTACGCCATCTCTTGTTTTTCACACAGGTGGTATGTTTGTTATACTGATAAATGTTTCTATATTTAGAATGTCAATAGAAAAAAAAAGAGTTTATACACGCAGAGGCTGATACCTCTAATGGAGCGGTGTGTTTAGTTTTTGGGTAACTTCTTCTTAAACTGACTGTATTTGCTTGAAAACACCGAGTTGTAAAAATAATGGATGATTAGTTGCTTGTTGATTTTGCTTAAATTTTGCATCATAAACTTAAGTATTTTGGGTTAAGTTTAGTTCTTCATCTATAAGAATGCAAATTAGCTGAACAGCCTTTACAGTCCGTAGAGCCACTGTATCGGATTTCCTAACGTTTTAGTGTATTTTAGTGTAAGTTGTTCGATGATTTGAAAACATGAGGGTGCCACTTATTTAAACACTGTTATATTTAGAATGAAATAGGCCTTTATGTTTTTGATCAAGCTGTAAAATAAAAGTATTTATATGAAGAGGACTGATTACTGCCTGAAAACCATTATTTTAGCTCAGAGGGGCTCAGTGACTTGTTGAAATCCACCACCAGGGGCGCCAGATAATTAACGATTCCATCTTACTGAATAATATTTTACCACTTCTTACCTGCTGTTGTACAAAAACAAAGTTGTTGATCAGGATTTTGAAAAGCCGCAACACAGGAACCAGCTCTGCGTCACCGAGTTCATGTAGCCACCAGTTTACCTGTTAACCCTAAAATTTCCCTGCATCTCAACGCACAGTATACACGGCTTAGCTGCAGATGCCAGAATGATAAAAGGAATAACAATAACAGAATTGTCATTAGAGAGGTGCTCCAGGCGCCATCTACAGCCCAAATCTTTCGACAGAACCTGCCACCAGGGGGCGTCTAAAAGGCGCTGACCTCAGTATGCAGTCACATGTTATGTTAAAAAACTATTCATTAATTACTTTTTTTATCATGAAAAAAAGCACACCAAATTACGTGAGCCAAAGAATTTCAACTCTACACCTCTGATGGTTCCCTGACAATAATGAAACTCGCTGTGAAAAAGCTCTGGGGAAAAGAAAAGATCGGTTTTGACTGGCCTGTCAGTTAAAAAAGAAATTTCCGGGACTGGTCCTATGACTTGTCAGGTGGTTGTTGAGCAGGAGGAGGAGGAGGAGGAGGAGGAGAATGTGAAGGGGGAGATAAATGTTAACGGGATGTGGCCCTCAGCCCTCTGACCAGCCCAGCTCCTCACAGGAAGCCTTCATGAGCGCAGAAGCAGAAGGGGACACACAAAAAAGGCAGTGACAGGTCTCAGCATGGCGGGGGGTTCGGTGTCCGAGTGTAAGGAGTACTTGTTCAAAGTTCTGGTCATCGGGGAGTTGGGTGTCGGGAAGACCAGCATCATCAAACGCTACGTGCACCAGCTTTTCTCGCAGCACTACAGGGCGACGATCGGGGTCGACTTCGCCCTCAAAGTCATCAACTGGGACAGCAAAACTCTGGTCAGGCTACAGCTGTGGGACATCGCAGGTAAGAGGGGGGGCGCTTCTGCTGTCCTTGCTGTGCGAGTTTACTTTTACGGCTATATTGCGAGAGGTTTTTATTGTTTTTTGAAAGAGGAACGGTGCGAAGGTGGAAATTCCGCGGTGTCAGTGAACTCAACAGCAGATATTTCGTGATGGCTGAGTCCCATAATTGCCAGCGGAATGTAGGTCACGTTGTTACAGAATGAGCCCCGCCCCCCTGGCAAAACTCAGATAACAACAATGGGATCATTTCTCTTTACTTGTGATTGCTGCAGCTCTGCGCGCTCTATTCGTGCTGCATAGACCTCATCGGAGGAGTTCAGCCACTTTGCAAAAGCTCACCGCTCTGTGCATTCCAGCAGCCTGTGCAAGCAAGTAAGAGGGAGTCAGAGAAGTGCAAATAAGGGGGTTTCTCACAGGCTGGCAGCCCAGACAGCCAAATATCCGAGGGTAAACAGAGGAGGCTGACAGAGCTCTGCAGAGGAGGACAAGGGAGGGAAGGGAAGAGCCATCGATTCTCCCGAAACTGCAAAATTCATTCATCTGGCTGTTGGAACCTGCCATGTGCTACTGATTTACTGCGAGGAGAACAGGAAGCACTGCAACACATGTTCAAACAGTTACATAACTCTTCATCCAGACTCCTGCTGAAAGTGATTAATTGTTCCCTCTCCTAAAACCATCTCATTTCACCACAAAACCCAGTATAAACTGGTGGTAGCGCCAGAACACGCCGCTCCAGTGTGACCATGAAAGGAGGAGGACGTGTCTTCTAGGTAACCCTGACAGCAGCTTCAGAGCCACGTCCTCTTCCCCCATCCGTCATCACAGCCTGCGAGGGGTGATAGTGTCCGGAACCTGGCAGAACAGGCGATCGGGGGTCGTACGTGCTTGTAAAGTGTTTAGCATCTTTGGGATTGTTTCAGGCTGCTCTAAGATGGTCGGAGGGGCGTCATGTGGAACAGCTTCACAAATATTATTGTTTCCAGCTGAATTCCTGCGATCTTGTGCCGCAGCTTTACAGCGATCAGCTGGCTAAGTTTTCCCCTCACTATATAGAAGGTTGGAGCCCCCAGTCACGGCGAGTCGCCTCTCACATGCCGGCGTGTGGAATTTGAACGTGCCGGTCATGTGTTGCTCACAGTCGCTGGTTTAAAACCCGTGCTGAGGACCACCTGAATTACTGGTTCCCTTCTTATTCTCCTCACTGGGAGGTTGGGGGAGTTCTCCTAACAACAGACAGAATGCTGCTGTTGCCGTGTCTGGCTTGGACAGTTCCTATGGTAACCCGCCCACAGGATGGCAGCGTGTATGACCGTTGAGGAAGCTGGGGTTGCCAGGGCTGTGGATAATGATGAAGCCTCTTTCTCTATCACCCACGCAGCAGCCAGATGAGATGATTTTGACTAGTTGAATATTGATGGTTTCACCCCCAGAACATTTGGTCCCCGTCCCTTTGTGTCCTCAGAACCCCACAGTAGTTTAGGCAGACTTTGTCCCCAGGTTCTTGTCGTCTTCGGTCTCGTCCTGTGCGTCCTGTCTGCTGCCGCGGTCTCATGCTCCTCCGTGGCTTTTTCTGTGTAAATACTCCATTGTTCACACCGCTCAATGCAATCTCGTGCTACATTGTGATTATTCACTGTGTGAGGAAGACATTTAGGACACCACCACCCCCCCTACAATATTTAAACATGTCCAGTAAGAATGAACTCCATAAAATCACCATAAAATGAGAAAAACTGACATCTCCTTTCAACGTAATGTACTTAGCATGTTACTGTACCATAAAGTAAAAGGAGACAGAGTGTCCACAGTCACGTGTGTGTACTGATCATGATATCGATCTGAGTAAATCCCTCGCTATGAAACCTAGACCGCGTTCCCCGATTGTGTGTGTTCAGCCATCGACCCAGAGCGAGGTGACGTGCCCAAAACTGGAGATAACGCATGCTGTCATGACCACGACCAATGACCAATTATCATTCATTACCATAGACTAACATGATAGAATCTGCCACCAATACACAAGATCCTTGGATTCTAACAAGAAGCTTGTTTGCTTGATAAATCTTAATGACATGAGCATTAAAGGATCATTTTGATGTACAAAGTATTAAAGAAGGAAAAATAGGAAGTGGAAAATCAGGAAAAATAATTGTTGGTGTTCAAAGGAAAAACTGTTTAAAAACTCTTCGGGTTCAGAAGTAGCAGTTAAGTAGCCTAGCCGCTAACTAGGTTACTGTCGGTACTTTTGGAATTTCAGGCAGGATTTTTGTCTCTCGACATCAACAGCCGCTGTTGCCAGGAGCAACAGGGTGGTGTTGGTGAACTGCGATGGATGCCAGGCTCGCCTTTTGTTCGCTGACCTGGTTAAACTTTTCTATATTCAGTATTACTGAATTCTTGCTGCTTTGGGGGGACTTTTTTTTCTTTTTTAAGCTTTCTTTGTCGCTTTTTAGATATATTTAAATGGTAACTAGTGTGTAGTTCTGCTGGTGCCTGCCTCTTGGTGCGAGCGCTGGAACAGGAAGCCTTGTTTCAGTCCAGCGGCTCTTTTTCCTCTGCGTGGTGTCTCTGGCGAGTTCACCTGGGGTTCCAACGGCTAAAATTAGACTCTCAATTAGAAGCTATTACCATCAGGCCTGTGGGCCCCAAAGTGGATTCACTCTCTGGCTCACACCTGCGACGCACCACGCCGCCCCGCTTCCCGGCGTGGTCGGGCAAGTACCGAGTGTAAAGTGAGAGTCCAAGCTGTGTTCACGGTTCCTCAAATTCTCTTCTTGTTTCCTTCTTTTGGTTGGAATTTAATTGGTGTAACAACTGTAAGTTGTAAAAACAAAAAAACTCCACGTCAGAGCGCGCCTCGTGTTTATTCACCTAAAATAACCCCTCCGCTGGCAGCACCAGGACAAACTGCCTCTGCAACCGTGAGCGGGCAGAATGAAGCGACTGTTTGCTTTTGAGACCAAAGCAGCACTTTTATGATGCGACCAGAAGATTTCTAAGAGTTTTCCTTCATTTAACTGTAAAGATTAATTCCCAAACTGTGACTGATGGATTTGTGGATGGTTTGACCGTAAGCAGCCAGTGTTGTTGACTGTAATCGCCCGGCTGTTAAATTGATCCTTGCTGCTTTGATCTTCTGGATTCGGGCTTGTGATGCTTTGATCTACTGGATTACCACACTGGCTTTGTCTGTTTTTGGGATTATTGACAGATCTCATGGTGGAAGGTGGCTGAAGGGCCTCCCATGATTCCATTTGTAAATCGTGTGATCAGGTCGTCTCTCCCCGGAGTTTGACATCAGCCGAGCGTCACCGGAGCTGCGGCGCTCTTCGCTCTTCCACTCCCACGGCTGCGCTTCACGCCTGAGCGCTCGCTAATGTGCAGGCGTGTGCTGAGACGTGAAGGTATTTAAGAGAAGCTTTCCCAGAATTAATTCTCCGCGTGCCGACAAGCGGGTTATAAAATTCTTACCAGGTCGGTTTTAGGGAGATTTCAGACTTTCTGACGATAGAAAAGAAGCTTGTTAACGTGAAAAATTGTTCCGGATGTTCTCAGCAGAGGGGGGTGGGTCAAAGGTTGCTTTCTTTACCATCTTCCTTTGTGGGGATGTTCCGAGAAAGGGCTGATCATGTGTGAAACAACTGTAACATCTTTGATTTCTTGTTATTATTAAGTGAAAAGCTCACCGCTCCTCTCGACCTCCCCACAGGTCAGGAGAGGTTCGGAAACATGACGCGGGTCTACTACAAAGAGGCGGTGGGGGCCTTCGTGGTGTTCGACGTGACGAGGGGCTCCACCTTCGACGCGGTGTCTAAGTGGAAGCACGACCTGGACAGCAAGGTGAAGCTGGCCAACGGGAGCCCCATCCCGTCGGTGCTGCTCGCCAACAAGTGCGACCAGAAGAAGGAGAGCTTCAACAGCAAAGCGCTCATGGACAGTTTCTGCAAAGAGACTGGCTTCCTGGGCTGGTTCGAAACCTCGGCCAAGGTGAGAGATCGAGTAGACGTCGAGTGGCCATCACACGGTCGGTCGGTACTCTTGGGGAGGCCTGAAGCCTTAAGAGCTTTGATGTCTTTAAAGTGGGGCGAGTCGAGAAGAAAGAGGCAGTTTTCCTGAGTGACTCTGTCACTTTTCAGAAAGGAAGTGCTGCGGGGGAAGGCCCTGATGAAGAGTGTCATCATGGCCGTTACACACAGGGGGTTGTGAAACGCCAGCGTGCACGTGGCGAAACCGTTCACTCTGTTTTTTTAGCCTCTTTGATCGCGGCATCTGAGGACGTTTCCCGTTCTCCTGGACGGCCAGATGAGGTGAAACGTAATTTGGATCAAAGAAATCTCCTCGGAATTTGAGAAATGTCATGTTAAATTTGAAAACGGGCTGTAACGGCTGGGATCAGGTTTCTGCCGCACACTCAAGGGATGTTTCCAGTACATCTGTCCCGAGAGACCCTTCGCACCACATGATGGTGGTCACATGACGCAACGATGGACTCTGAGCTCAGCGTTGACTGGAAACAGACATATAAACACGATATATAAACAGGATTAAGACTATTTTCCATTTTAAAACAGCAATTACATCCATATTAACAACACTGAAATATAGTAGAACACCTACATATTAAACTTTTATTAAAAAAAACATTTAAGAAAAATAAAGCCATTCTTAGCGTATTTTATTTGAAATGCTGCTTTGTTAGCATCTGTCTCTGATTAGCTGGGTTAGTTTATAGGTGACGTCATGTGATGACTACTTTTGCTGACTGAGTTGTCTGGAGGTTTAGTAAAATGAGCATTTTGCTGTAATGAAGCTGGAAGCTGCTGCTGTGGCTGTTTTATGTTGTTTGTTCTTTATTATGTTTTGCCATCTCGCGTTCATAAGCTAACAGGCAGTTTTCAACCATGTTCATGCAATTAAGCTTTTTAAAATAATTGATAATTGAATATTACATTTTATATAAATACACTTTTATTAGTTTGAGAAGCTAACATGAAAGAATTTGCACTTTTTGTATCGTAAAGTGTAGGTTTAACCTATTTGTTCAGCCCTTGAGACGGTCTTTACATTAAAAAAAGTTAGAATGTGACTTTTTAAAGTGAAACATTGGGACTGAATGAGCGTTTGTGAAAAGCAGCCTCGTTCCTGTCACAAGTGCGTCCTCTCTAGCCTGCTCCACTTCCTGCGGTCAAAGCTAACAAAACGTCAACACACATTTGTCGGTTTGCTTTTCACACGGAGGAATTCTTTGAATTTCAGCGGCCGACCTTCCAAAGTCACGGGGCGTGTGTGACGCTGGGAGACCTTTCTGGCCGGTGTTTAACTGTGACTGGTGTGTTTGTATCAGGAGGTCAGGCTGGCTTATGGCTGCTCGCTGTGCTCTCATATTTATACAGCATTACTCCATGTGATTGCCATCACATACATTTATAATCAACTCTTTACTAAATGCTTCTGTCTATCTCCTGCAGGACAACATCAACGTGGATGAGGCGGCGCACTTCCTGGTGGACAACATCCTGGCTAACGACAAAGGTCTGCCGTACGAGGAGAGCAACGGCGACCGTATCAAACTGGATCAGGAGACTGTGGCTGCGGAGAGCAAGCCAGGCTGCTGCTAACCCTCGGCCCGCTCACGTTCCCTATCCGTCTGTCCTTGGCGGACTTTCATCTGGTTGCACCGCCCGGGGCTCCCCAGCACTTCACTGCAGATCTCAGAGGAATAGCAATGTTTTTTTAGCAGAGCGGGGTCATCAAAGTGCCAGGATCTTCTCCCTTTACTAATGGTCACGTGACCTGTTGCCTTTGAGCCCCACGTCATGTAAACCAGAGTAGAAGCCTGATTTTATCAACGTTAGCTCAGACGCTCTCATCGACTTTGTCTCACACCTCTAACATGTATATTTATTGTCTACATCACGTTATCGGTGCCAGCGCCTCCATTCAGGCCTCATATACTGGAACTGTTCCTTCTCCATCTTCTCAAACGCCTCTGGAGTCTTTGAATAGGAATCATGAAAACACATAGCACAACAGCCGCCTTCTAATTTAGGTCACATTGGACCTTCTCCTTCATTTTTTTATCGTACAAATGAGATGTTTAAATTGTCATGTTTTTCTTCAGCTAATGGACTGTAGCTGATCTGCCCCCATCAAGTGTTTACAGCTCATTTTTGGATCTATTACTTTCGTGAGAGAACTAGAGATTTTAGAATTTTTTTTTCACATTTTGGTTCAAATCACAGCAAAAAAAACCCCAGCCATGCTACATTTCATATCGTAAATGTATCAGATAAACAATGTTACAAAATAGATATTGTTCATCCCTGGTGTAAACACATATTTTCAGGATGCTGTTTAGTTGCTGACACAGTTTGTTACCTTTATGGGGTTTTATCTAAAACTCATTGTCCTAAACAGTTTTTGTTACATCTATATTTTCAAAACTGCATTTTTGTTCATTTGGAAATGCTTTTTTAATCCACACAAATGGTCTATGTGTTTTTTCAAAGTTAGGAAAATGTAGCTCTGATTTAAAGGTGTATTTTTTATATAATGTGCTAGTTTGTGCATTATACAAATGTCATTAAAAACTGAATTTTAAAGTTCATTCTTCTTGTACATACGAGTGGTAATCTATGGAAAAGTTCTAATGTTCTCTTCAAAGTTTACATGTAAAAAAACACTTACATGTGCTATACATGAATTAAATAGAATACAAATATTAACGGACTTGTGTTAACTTTTGTTTAGTTGTGTTTTAATATCATATCTAAAAAGGTATTAACAATATCTTTGTATCAACAATCTTGTATAATTTGACACTCTCAATAATATCAGACGTTTCTTGCTCAAATTTAATACCTAAATACTCATTGTTAAAGGCCAGTCAGCATTGTTACAATTATATCTGTAGTTGCTTCACATTTTAAATTAATTAGAATCATCTTTGCAATAGTTGATTCAGCAGATCACTCAGAAAAGAAAAAGTCTGCGGAAGTCGGTCCATGAACGCATCGGGGGCGTGTTGCGGTGTGCGCGTGCGGGCACGAGGGCGTGCGGGGTCACGTGACCCCCGTGATTGTCATCAGACGCGGAGCATAAACGTTGTTTGTTTTTCGACGTCGCAGCGCACAGTCGTTTAATTTCACCGTGTCAATCTAAATTATTCACTAAAGAAAACCTAAGCATGCAGGCATGGACACTGTCGCGCTCTAATATTACCGTGAATAATCGATACATTTTGCTAATGATCCTTGTGCGCGTCACATGGCGACAGTCAAGTACCTTCACGGCTTTCGGATAAACATTAATCAAAGATATAATTTGATCTTACACTCAACCACGCGAGCTTTTTTTTTTTAGAACAGTTTTATGGCGCAAAATGTGATATATGTTCTGCTGTAATGACATTAAACGCATAGTTTCAAGGGAGTCATTCCGTTCTCCGCTCCCCGCCCAGCTGAACGCGTCGTTGCTTAGCAACAGCAAACTGAAAAGGGCAGCGAGACGGGAAAATCAAACCTCCGTTAGCTACTTTGAGCACTTTTGGGACACTTATTGTGTAAATTTAGCCAACTTAGCGCGATGTCTAAGTCACAATCAAAGAAAAAGGAGTCGTTGTCCAGTAGAGTGTCTTTATCAGAGTAAGTTCGATAAATGTTGGTTTGATTAAAGTCAGCTGCAGCTAGCCAGTGTTAGCATGAGAAAGCTGCAGAAGAACTCACGGTTGTAACACCCTTTCACCTGCACAGCATACTTTTAAATAGCAGTGTCATCGTAGACATTATCATTTGCAGTTCTTTTAGAAGATTATGCACAATTTACGTCTTAATTCATGTAAAACTCAGAACGCTTAAAAATACATGGTTTCCTGTCAATACGTGTTACTCTCCCCACACACGGTTTATTGGCCTTATTTCCTTTAATATTGGCCTTATTTCCTTTCATTTGCCGGGAGACTTGAGACATTGTTTTTGACACTTTTGGTGCTAGAATTCTCATTGACTCAGAGAACTTTGTTGTCCCAGTCTTGATTTCCTGACCTCCATGGTACTGGCTGTAATGTTTTATAGTGATCCATACCAACCAGTCACACATTTACGCAGGAGTGGATGTACTGTTGTGAATCACATAGTTTCACTTCCCATGACTTGTCTAATGATGACGTCTAAAAAAATCATTTACTCACAGTGACTGTCTGAAATTCTGTAGTTGGGGAGTAGGCGACCTCTGACACCGAGTGACCTTAATTACTGCTAAATGTTGACAGATAATGTTTGATGAATGGTTACGTATCCTCATTTCAGAGCAGCCGCCTCCTGCGAGAGCCTGGGATCAGGATCCAGATTCCCTATCTGGCCTGAGTGGAGTGATGTCGAGATCAGCAAGGAGAAATGGGACTCAAGCAACAAGAGCCACAATGCTGTAAATCTGCTTTATGAATTGATCTGAGCTCAAATACAATATGAACATTTGGCCTGTATCACTCTTCAAATCCATTTTTTTTGTCAGGGTAAACTAAATGACATTTCAATTTTGTCTGTAGCCATATTTTGAAGATCCTGAAGGAAAACTTTCCCTGCCCGCATTGCTGAATGTACATTCTTGGAAGCGTCCTACAGACTTCATTATCAACAAGGTAGACCTGCAGCTTCCAATGGTTTTTAGAGATGGTAGCTCTCTTCCTCCATCAATTGGGCATTTTCTTGATAGTATATTGACCAAAAATGGCTGCATTCATATAATAGTTATACATTTGTTTGCCTGAAGTTGCATTATTCTTCTTTTGTAATTCTTTCTGTTGCAGCAGTCACTCTTCAAGCTTCCTGTTTTGGTTTTTTTGTTAGTCATAATTGTCTTACTCAAGTTTCCAGAAGCATTTGGTTGAATACACGCTACAATTTGTGCACACGGAAAAAACTTTAGTACCTCTTGCTTCACATCTAATGATAAAGTCTCTCCTCTAATGTCAGTGTCACTGTTTTAAACATGATCTCAGTTTACCCACATTCTCCCCATCATCTGACCCCTTTTTTATTCAACGACATAGATTCTTATGAGTGTTATGTTAAGGTTAAGAGAGAAAGAAAAAACAAATCTGAGTGTCAAATCTGTTTACTTTATTTTAGGCTCCCTTGGTTGTTGAAGATCACTCAACCTTTGACCTAATCGCCTCCAGTGAGCATCTCCTCTGCAGTGAGGTTGTTTTCCTTTTTTAATTGATTTTATTTTTTAATTCTATTGATCACGCTGTAATCCAGATGTCAGGCAGAGGTGACATTTGAGTGACAGAAATGAATTAGTCGCGGCTAACGCACTGCGTTATTGATTCAGCTAATGATGTATAGGGTAACTAGCAGTTTGGCCTATGGATTAAAAGACCTGTGGTCGGCTGCCAGACTGACGAGTAGTTCTGTCTCCTCGCCAGTTGATGAGGTGGATCATCGCAGAGATCTATATTGTCTGGAATGTGTGTAACTGCACACCTTCAGGAGAAGATGGCTGGCGACCCTGGGAGCACATCTACTCACTGTGTAAGCCCATGAATGGACACCTGCCCCTTTACAACAGCTATGGGAAATATGTAATCAGACTCTACTGGATGGTGAGTTTGGTGCACACACATACACATTTGGTGAAATGTGAGGCAAAAGTGACGTGAATGATAACCCTGCTGTCTGTTGTTCAGCTTGGTGGCTTGGTTAGGGACTAGAGTGAGTGGTGCAGGGGGGAGGCGAGACTTTATCCACTCAAATACAAATCAATCAGTCTCACTGCTAAAGCAGTCCTTCATACTCCGCACCACCTGATGAGCAGATACAGCTTAACTGGTGTCAGCCGCCCCTCGGAGAGCCAGGCTCAAGTTGGATCGACGCTAGGAAGATCACGAGAGCGGTCACACCCAGAGGAAGCCTTATTTCCTCAGCTCTGCTCCCTACTGCACTGCTCTGCATTATTAATGTGCAAGTGTCAGGATTTTGCACATTTCTGATATTAAATAAAGGCAGCATTGCTGTTGAATGAAGCTTCAAGGACCAGCGCGGTTGCGTCATTTCAAAAAAGGAACTTCTAACAGCAAAACAATTTGGGTCGGGGAGAGAGCGGAAAAGGCCGAGTTACGAGCGAGGACGATCTGTGACACTGTGACAAACAGGCGTGACACACTCGTAGGCAGCTGTCTCTGTGCCAGGCATGGCACGCTAACAGATGGTTGTTGAAATGGCAGTACCACCCAACCCCCTCTTCCTGTTTCCTCACCTGTTTTTCTCTCTCGCTTCTGAGATAATTATTGAAGTCTCCCCTCCCTTCCTCTCGCTTTGCCCTTTGCATTGTATTCTTACCCGAATGTGGACATGGAAAGCACCACCTTGATGCTCTGTGTGACGAGTACTTCCACTTTCCCAGTGTTCTGTCTCCTGACCTAACTTCAGGGCTGTTGGAGGAAGATAACTGTCGATGATTCCATGCCGTTCAGTGAAGCAAACCAGCTTCTCCTCCCTGCCTCCGCCTGCCAGTCAGAGCTGTGGCCGATGCTGCTGGCCAAGGCTCTCCTTAAAGTGGCCAACACAAAGTGAGTTACCGTACATTCCGACGCATACGTGTCAGCACAGCCTCAGTATTGGAAAACTGTGGGGGGTTAAGAACACACAGCAGCTTATCTAAAGCAGATGCACAGGGCCCGATTCTAATAAAGGCTGTTTACTGCCACACACAGTGTGCCACAATTAAAGCTGATACAGTAGATTTCCCTTTAAAATTTACATACAGTCGAGGAAAAACAGCATTTCCTAAAGGACAGCTACATCATGCTGGCATCATCATTTGTATCATTTCAACCACAGAAATTTGCTTTACACAAATTCAAACCTGTTCCTTATTTAGTTCTCATGATTTTGAAGGTGGGTTGACCTGATTATTCAGTGAGAGCCAGACTTGTCACATGAGTAGGAACGAAACCAAAGCACCGGTCTGGCCTGATCGAGCAGATCAGTGAAATTCTCATGCTTTAAACTGAAATGTGCAGTGTGTCACCATAGGTCATCGTGTGAATCGTGCTTTGTGTTCATGTGAGGATGGTTGGCATGTACATTTTTGTAAGTGAGCCTCCTAAAACCTTCAGTGTACTTTTTGCTGACTCATCCAAACCTTCACTTCCCATAATCTCTGCCTCAGCCTGTGTGGAATTTGGTGAAAGTGTGTGTGTGTGTGTGTGTGTGTGTGCGTGTGTGTGTGTGTATGCGTGTGCGTACGATGGCGTGCATAAAGGTGGCTGTTCCAGTGTCCGTGCAAGGTTTAGGTATGAATGTTTAATTTAAGACAGGAAACAAAGGAGCTACTCTACCAGTGAATCATTTATAACCCAGAGGGAAAGTTCTTCATCCATCCTGAACTGGGACCAAACTTTCCTAAAGTGACCACTGGGCCTTCGGGGGAAAACCTCCATAAATGTCTGAATTTGAGGGCTGAATTGAAAATTTCAGCCGGTCTTTGGTCATAACATATAATGAGCTTCAATTTAAAATATATTTTTTTAGATGTTGAAACAAGCTGAGTGTGTGAAGGACACCTGACAGCACGCTTCAAGCACACTTCTGATTCATAAACAAATTCAATTTATATGCGAAACAGCACCAAACCTGTATTCTAATTCAGGCACAGTGGTACTTAACAGCTCTATTGAAGTAAAATATTTATATATTTTGTCAGAACTGTGTGTATGTGTACACCTTTTCAGTATTGGACCAGAGTCATGTGGGAAGATGGGTGAGCTCAACTTTATCCACATGCTCACTGGCTGGATTCCAGAAGTCAGGACTATAACGTAAGATTTCTTTAAGTCACTCTGGGCCGTTCCTAAACCATTTGGGATTCAGAGCCACAGCCAGACCTCCCGTTCTTCTCTCCAGCTAGTACAGAAAGGAGCTGCTTGCTTTTTAACCAACACATCCACATGTTTGTTTGGTTTTAAAGCATTAACATCCCGGTTCCTTTCTATTTAAGATAGATTTTAATTAGCCGCCACCAAAGCAGGGAGCACCGTTCACCTGGTAACCTTCTGCTAGAATTCTCACTGTCTCCATATAAACGGCCGGGGGGCTGTTCATTTGCTAATGTGTTAGCCCTGATATTGGCACAGATGTTAGCCTTTGTAAAACAAAACTGAAGACAAGTCTATTTAAATTGGATTTTAATTGACTATCATTCTGTCTTTTGTTTATTCTGAACATTTTCTGGTTATCTATATATCTTTTTAAAATTCCTATTAATCCTTTCACTTATTTTATTGGTCCTCGATTGACCCCACAGCATTTTGCCCACTTTCACTTTTGGCTTTTGTAAACTTTGATTGGTTAATTGATTATGTGCCAACACTTATAATCCACTCAGGTCTTTACACGTGAAAGAAACCTGGGATTTCTTACGAGGCAGCGTTCCTGAATTTCAACACCCAGATGAGAGGTTGTCGGAGATGAAGCCTCCGGCTGCCGCTCCAGCTGCAGAGAGAGAACCCGGGTTTAACAAGAGTCCACTCCCAGGGCCGGAGAGGAGTAAAGGTCCGAGTTATGCCCCAGACAGACACAGTGTGTGTGTGTGTGTGTGTGTGCGCAGTCTCTCTCTCTCTCTCTCTCTCTCTCTCTCTCTTCTCTCTCTCTCTCTCTCACATACACACACACACACACACACACACACATAACTCTCAATTACACACTGCACATTTAATCAAGTTACTCAGTTGTTGAAGACAGTGGTCCATTAAGCCGTTCATCAATTAGATTCTGCTTAATCGTATCCACACGATAGTTAACATTTTTCAAGAGCAGCCTGTTTGAAGAGTAAAATCCATACCGAACAGCCATGATCAGTGCAGGACACATGCAGCTCTGCATACTTGTAATATATGCAGACTATACATTCGTCAGAGCTTCTCTTCTCTTGTACTTTACCTCAATGATCCCTGTGATAGTTTATCCAATGATTCCAGACCTACTGACACCATCATACCATGCAGTGGGTCAGTAGTTGCTCTGTTGCTAGTCTCCTGCTATTTTAAACGCCACTTCCTGTTTTCTCAGGCTCATGCATCATGGTGAACAAGAAGGTTAATGCATGTATGATGGATTATAAATAAACCAGCAGAGGGAGCAGCAGTGGAATGACTTATTTGACGTCCCCTTGGGGCAAAAGAGCCTCCCAGCTCAGGTTTAGTTGTGTGACAAATGCCCAACTGGAACTTAATTATTACCATATTAAACACAGCAAACACAGCCCTGGCTATAATTGGTTATTAGGGATTAAATGTCACATCTGTTGGTCAAAATGTCAAAACCTCACCCTTATCACCTGTGTAATACCAAACCTGTCCTCCTGCTTCTCTCAGGAAGTGCAGAGATTGTGGTGTGTGCCAGCTACTATCCTTTACATCCGTATGGCAGCTCCCGTGGGATTGGCCGAATGGTAAATCTCTATTGCTATTCAAGCGTTGGACAGCACACACACACATAGTCTGTATTTGTCTGAAATGTACACATTATGTGCATTAAATCTGCTAATAAAGATTTACCTTTCAAAGACATAAAGGGAAAGGAACAAGTCTGTTTATCAGAGCCTCTTATATGCATCCAGTCGAATGTAGAGTGATGAGAAGTGATGTTTGTTCATTATCTGGTCCAACGCACAAAAGAAAGAGGTTGGAAGGCATCTCTTATTAGAAAGTCAGAGGATGTTGGTTTTTTTTGTAATGTTAATCTTAGAAAACCCTCCCTCCTTTGGCATGAGAGCTCTCTAAAAGCAAGGCTGATGTCCTGGTTGTCAGTGGCTGGGCTAAAACAGATCTGTGCTGGTGACCCGAGGCTATGCTCTGCTCTGTTTGGAAGCGTCATCTGAACAGGCTTCGCATGTTTTATTATTTATAGGACTCTAATTAATCTGCGGCTGTGCTTTCAAAGATTTTTCCCATTTGGAGATGTTATATCACCCCCACTCTCTAATGCTAATCCTCAGTCTGATAATTGGAAAAACTGTGTTTATTTCTGTGTAATTACTTTTTGTGCTCACAAACAGAATGTATCCTCAGAGGTTCTACGTCAGTACGGCCTCTCCCTGCTGCACAGCCACATCGTCCTGCTAACGAGAACCCGGGCATGTCCGCTGGAACAACCGGTTCAACCTCCACCCGTGCCCCGATGGAAACTCATTCGCATGCCAAAAAAGACTGTCATCACAGATGAACCACAAGGTTGCCGTGAGAGGAAAAATGAATATGATAGGAAAAATAGTCAGGAACAAAAGGTAGTGGAGGGGGAAGAGGGAGGTGGATGCAGGGGAGGATATCAAACAAATGGAAAAGCAGAAATGCTTGGTAGAGTGTAGGTGAACTTCATAAATAAATATGAAACTTTAAATATGGGCACAGGCACCGGAGCTGCAAGATTTGTGTAATGAAAATAGCTCTTGAATGGACCATATCTGACATTGGTTGATCTCTGAGTGGAACAGAACTGCAGCAAAGAAGCAGTGTTGGCAGGAATTAAGAGTTCTTCCGTGGTCTTTTTGCAGAGCCTCCTTTATCAAAGGCAGAGCAGTTCATAGAAGTCGCCAGTCCTTTTCTCTCCTGTGTCAAGATCAACGCTGGCCAGGACATGGAGCTGTATGTACCCCTGATATTACGTCAGACTGAGATAATGCCCCCGCTACCTGCTTTTTGAACAGCAGCAGACCGGTTTGATATGGGTTTGTTTGTTTTTCTTAACTCTGGTCTCTCTGTGGAAGGTTGAAGACTAAAACCTGGTGTCCAAAAAAGTGCATCAGCACCCATGACTTCCCAGATCTGTGAGTGACAGGGTGTTGCCCCATAGGAAACCCATGCTAAAAATAATAGAACAATGAAACTACAATCAGAATTCCTGCATAGGCTAAAAAATGAAAACCCTGATAATAACAGAGAATCAACAGGAATATTACATGTGACAAGTAAACACTTTATTGATATTTAAATTTAGACTTTTGCTATGTATCAATAATAAATAACAGGATCCTTAGAATTATAAGCACAAAGTCACAAACATTGGTTCCTAGCTCTTAAAAATATCTTCCCTTAATACAAACTTGCAGGAAATGATCATGTAGTGCGATAAATCATAATCTATGGTTCTGACTCAGATATTTTTGTGTCTCACCTATGACACAATGCTCGTGTGATTTGTTTGTACCACACAACACGAGTGTCTTGATGTGTCAGGGAGGGCCAGCAGAGCGCTCAGCAGAGACCGTCCTATGGATCCCCTCTGGTGTCCATCTCTGAGAGAGAGGAGACTGACTGTGAAGAGGCTGCAGAGCCTGATGGAGCTGGATGGACCACTAACACACCGAACAGTGCAGCAGACAACATGGAGGTAGACACAAGTGGAATCAGTAAAACATAAGGTTCGATGGGCCTGTTTGCAGACAACATTGTGAAATGAATTCTGATTACCCTCTCTTTAAACTCTTCCTTGTAAGAGAATCACATTTGTACCCTTGTTCACATGCCTAGACAGCACTTCAGTCTATCCTCTTCAGTCCAAGTCATCCAGCTGGCTAAAATGCCCCTTTATCAGCTTAGGAACAAATCAGAATTTACGCTCTCATTTTTTAAAAACCAGAAATCAAAGTGAACCTGATCATTGTGGTGCCCATACCTAGATGAACAGGGCCATCCACGGCTGAATTTGATCTGATTGAATAACTGTAATGATACAACTTGTGAAGTAAAGCTGAACTTGGACTCTGAGAACGGAGGTAAGGCTCCACCTGCAGGTGGGACCAGATCAGGGTCCACACAGACTTAACTAGGTAAAAATGTGCGGTTGCCTCTGAGACAGTTAAGGTTACACAGGTACTAATTTAACATTTATTGTGTTTGTGCATGTCATGTACTGGAGATAATTAATATCCAGAAAGTTTTGCAGCCTCTAATTTTCTGGCTCTATTTTTCCTTCCTCTGTCTGCCCTTCGCAGTTGAAGGCTCATCAGAGTAGCTCTGTGTCAGTGACAACAAGGCTGCCATCCCCCCAGTCTCAAAGTCACTTCTGTTGTCTCCCAGCCAGGCCACTGCTGACCAGGGGCACATCTGCACTAAAGACAGAACCAGCCATGGAAACAAATTGGGAGGGGGGGGGTTAGAACAGGAGCAGAGAGATGCACACCCAAAATAAAAATAAAGAGGGAGCAATAAAGAGCTGTGGCATGGGGGGAGGACGGGGGGGGGGGGGGGGGGGCTAGCAAGAGACAGTTGGACAGGGAGAGATGAAAGCGTTAGAGATGTAGGAGAAATGAATTTCTGTTGTGTGATGGCGCTGAACCGGCTGTGTGGATTTGATGCAGGGAGAGGTCGCGTACCACACTGATGAAAAAAGCACAGCAATTAGATGGTGAGCCATCAGCGTCTGCGTCTCTTGGGGGGTTCATTATTACACTTTACTCCTAGCACATAGAGAAAAAATCGAGTTCATATTAATTGCCCTGTTGTGTAACCATGACCAGTTATAACGCGGCTAAGGCAGAGAGGCATGGACGCGCTAATCTGATATGTTGTTTGATGTGCGCGCGTGGTCACAGATTTGGCTTGCGTTTTGGCATGTGAGCGGCACATTTTTAGTTACCGAGCATTTACGCTCTTCGCAGGCACGTGGTGGGTAACGTGCTGGGGCTGTGCAGCAAGTGAGAAGAGGGCTCTGTCGTTTTGACCCTTCCCTCTGTTTCTGTCATCCCTCGCCAGCAGTATAAACCCCCATTCCGAGCTGCCAGAGCAGAGGAAGGTGGAGGAGTCACATGATGTCCTCAAAACCCTGACTGCCCACGCACTCATCAGCAGGTGTTAAGGTGTTCCTGGAACTCCTTGTGTGAATGTTGCATAAAAATCCAAAAGACCGCCTGTGCTGTGTAATCGATTGCTTTTCATGAGCCTAACTAAAAAGGCTTTTTTTTTATAGTGTCAGATTACTTTTTTCTTTACTAATTACTGCATAGAATGAAGAGTACACATTTCTTTTTTTATGGTAACAGGCGAATGAGCATGAAATAGAGGTGGTGACTCTCTTTTGTAAGAGAAAAACATGGTAAAGAACATAACAGCTCTTCATCAGGGGTTGACAGTCGGCAGAAGTCAGAGCCGGTGTCCCCTGGTGGTGGTTTGAACACGGGAGAAGGGCTCACTGTCACATTAAACTGCGTCTTATGTGCTGTGGTGTTCACGGAGAGCGGCTTGACACCACAGCTGCCATGGCATTACTAGAGGGTAGAGGAGTATTTCTGGCAGCGTTACTCCATCAGCAACTGACTGCTGCTTCTCTCTCTCTCTCTGTGCCTGTCTCTCCCTTTAGGTTACCGCAGAGGTCGACCAGAAGGACGTTGATAGCATCTCCAGCGGTAACAACTCTTCTTTTGCCGAGTGGACTCATTACACCGTTCAGTGTTCATATCAGCAAATTAACTTAATCTAAATCTGTATCTACACATGAAACTTTAATTAACATGACTAGAAGCGTTTGCCTTTATTGCCTTGGCTCCTCGCGTGTATATCTTGCACGGATTGGTCAGCCAAGGGTTTGAAGAAGATTGGACTAATATTATGAGTTATGACCAGCCAATTCCCTGCCTTCCATTTAGTTGCTTAGTAACACCTGCAGTTTGAGTTAGCAGACCGGCGCTGCTCTGAAGCAGAGACGCTGGCCCTTGCTGCCTCAGCCTTCTGATCTGACTTCTTGCTTTGAGAAGAGCTTGGGGGCAGAGCATCTCTCCCTGATTGTGTGCATGTGCAAGTAAGGTTTGTCTGCGCGCATCTGTACAGTCTCTGACTTGGGCTGTGTATTGCGATGGTGGGAGTCAGCGAGTGGGTGTATGGATGTGCATGTGTGCACTATGCTATTATGTGGGAGGCTGGCCAATTTGGCTCACCGTTTCAGATAATGATTTGAGTCTCGGATAAGTTGCTATGAGTCACAAGAGAAAAGTCATTTTTTGCTTGCAGCATCGCAAAATGAGAGATTTCAATGATAATTCTGGGTCTATCAGTCATCTGTCCTTTTTGTCTCTTTACCTGGGGGCTAAACACATGTTAATTAGTCAGCCAAAACTGAAAATCCACTCATTATCTTCTTACCACTGTCAGTGGAGGGGTGAATGTAGCGCAGAGCAGAACAGTTTTAAATAGATGTAACCTGGGCAGTATGTGAGTATTTTCTGTTGTTACATGAAAGCAACTTTGGTTTTCCTGGTTGCACTTTTGGGTAAATTGTATGTCCAGTATGTTGGTATACATGCTCTCTCAGAAAACTGTGCAGTGCAAAATATCCCAACCTCACACCAGGTGAATCATTAATCCATGTAAATGAGGACTCTGAGAACCTTGTTTCCAGCCTCGTGTGTAAAATGTGACACAATCTTCCAGATCAGCCTCAAAATCCAAACACGAACTTTGAGAGAGAAGAGTCTTCAGCTCCCGTCAAATGTGCTCTGCAGGAGGTCTGGGTGGATTTGGATGACTTTGCTAAATGCTTTCAGTGAGAACAGCACACACACACAGTGTTAAACAACGCAACACTGTTGTGTCACAAAGAAGTCATGGCATTGCTATGATCATTGTTATTGTTTGATTTTCATTGAATGTAATGTTCTACTTCCAGTTCACTGTTGGTTTTCCACAAAGCCCAAACCTACCCACACCAGACCCAAGCATCTCAGTTTAAGGTGCTGTGTTTTGTCCTGCTTCCACATATTGATGCCTGTTTTGTTGAGTATGCTTTGCTATGACTTTATCTGTGCACTGTGTGTCTCCAGAGCTCAGTCTTGTCCAAAGCAGCAATAGACACCATCTCCCCTGGCTCATCAACACACTCCCTCACCACTGGATCCTCCTTCAAATCTGCAGTAGCCAGCCCTGACGTAAACCCACTCCTACATATACAGCATACATGAGAACTGCACATGAGCACACACAGAAACGCGATGCACGGTGTGTATTTAATGACATCAGGGAGACCTGACCATTAAGCAGACCACCAGATATGCAAATGAGTGGGCTCATCAAGTCACTGGTCAGAGAAACAGACCCGGTCACAAAGAGCAGTGGAGTACGGTAGTTTGCAATGATGGACAGATCGCTGATCACTAGTCTACTGGGGTCTGTTTTTATATGCACCACATCCTGCACACGTTGTCTGTCCTTTGGCTTAGTGCATGCGTATAGATGGTGAGTCTGCTTGTCATTCTAGACATGTATGCATCCCTTCACTCCCTCTGCCTCTCTCTGCCTGTTTCTGCTGGTGTCTTATGCTCTTCTGTTCCATTTAACACTTTCCTCTCTTCCTGTGTGTTTACTTTAGAGCGATGCCTGTTTATACACCATTGAATCTCTACTGTTCACTTCTTTCTCCTGTTCTGTGTGTGTGTGTTTGTGTGTGTGTGTGTCTGTGTCCTCCAGTGTCCAGAAGTGAGAGGCACTCACTACCTGTGTGTGGACAGTGTAGAATCTTCACAGCTCCTCATCAGCTTCTCTGCTCTACTCCTCTGGGGAGATACACCTGGAGACAGTAAGATATAAAGCCATACATGGCTGTGACTGCACTCACTCATAAACATGCACTACACAAGCACATACAGTAAAATACCCAGATCGAGAGGTTTTTTTTTCACTCCAGGTTTTTAACACCCTTTACAAGTGTTGTTTGTACGTATGAATCCATGATGTTTGTGATATTTGACCACCTTTTCTCACCTCTCAACACATCTTAGAGACAGAGATTTCACATGCTGCGCGTGGATCTGCAGTGCTCATCGCCTTGCCGTACACGTGGAAGAGCCTGCAGCTGCAGCTTCCACTTCTCACCATCAAGACCACCTGCTCAAAGGCAGCCATGCTTGACTTACCCCCAGGGTGAGGCAGCAGTGACTCTGGTGACTGATTACAGCATTGATCCACATGAAAAGCACACATAGTTCACCAGCCCAAACTGACTGGGAGGATAGCGTTTTATATAGCATTCGTATTGCAGTCGTGCTATGATGGCAAATAATCCCACAAAAGGTGCTATTACAATAGGTGTGCCTTTACCTTTTACTTTTGTAGCATGTGATAGTATGATTTGATTTTTGTTACATGAAATAGTTTTGCTGACTGGGAGAAACTGACAAGCTCATTTGGTGCCAGTCTGTAGTAAGAACTAAACCAAGACACCACCCTACTTTTCTTCACATGGTTACACCATCACCCAAAGTCACTCACGTTCATTGTCAGCACAGCAGGAATACTGTAAGACAGAACCCAATGGGGACCTATTTTTACCGTCGGAAGGAAGGAAGCAGTAAGAAGCATACGTCCTAGGCGCTATTAATGGCTTCTGCTTGGCCTAGAAGAGAGAGCCTAGTTTCTGGGGTCAGGTGCATGTGTGCAGCAGTGCAATTACCACTGAGCCACAATCACACACCAAGCACTCATCATAGCACGTCATCAAGGGTGCCATTTCTGAACACTTTTCTTATTATATTTCTATTGCTGGCAATATTTTTACAGGTTCATTTAATTATCTGTGCTGGGCCGTGCCCATCCTTCACTTAAGTCATTTCAGTTGGCGCTTCTGGAAATCCTCCCTCAACCGATTGCTTTTTTTTTGTGCTATCAGTATAAAAACCATGTAAAACAAACCGTTGTAATTAGGTGCTACAGTGCTGTGTGGTTGTGGAGTGTGCATACTGTATTACCTTGACTACAGTTCAGATACTGAGTTTTCAGTTTCTTTCCAGGCGACATGTGTTGTACTTCTGTGCAAAGGCAGCAGTGGGTTACCATCTTCACCTGTGCAGTATGACACCTTTCATCTTCGGTGATGAAGAAACCATCATGTCCAACCTTACCAAGGTCCTCGCAGGTCTTTCATATCAAAAATTGAGTTCACTTGTTGTCCACATATTATTATTGTTGCTATTGAGACCTTTTTATACTTGAACCACAAGAGCCTTTGTTGGAGTGTCCTTGATGTATCAATACATCTTCTCAATCAGACCAAACATTTCTCAGAACATCTCTTGTGCTAGAAACAATGATGCAAATGAAATATGGGGGGGGGGTTGCATCAGCATGCACCACTTTACCCAGTATTGTCCTGTTTTACCCAGGAAAGTGCTCTTTTCATGGATCAGGCCTCGTCCATCTTGAGGACATTGTCCAGAGTAGTGTCTTCTTTCAGCGATGAGCAGCAACAGCTAGCAGCTAGAAGAATGCTCCAGAAGACTCACCGTCCCCAACACATCAGCACCTCGCTCCGAAAACACGACTCGGTAACACACAACGGTCCAGTAACATCCAATAAGCAGTTTAACATTTTACCTTTAGTGTCCTTAGAAGCACAGCTGTTGTTCCTTTTACTGCCAATCATTCTGAAGAAATATCACCCTTCATTTGTATGTTTGTGGCTATTTTTGGCTCCTCCTTTAGCATATAAATGACACTGAACAATTGTTATTCAGTCTTTGAATGTACATTTTTCTATTAGCTGGAACACAGACAGCAATCACTTATGCCCTGAGGTCTGCATTGTTTTTAGAAGCTGTGATGCAGACGGAATCAAAATAAGAGCTGTGTGGCTGACTGTTTCACCTTTGCAGCTTTTATAGACACTTCTTTTCATTTTTATAGATTTTGCATGAACACAAATACATATTGAGTTTAGTTTCCATTATAAAAGCAGCACTGCCCACAATTTTAAACTCAGGGGAAATTTATTCATGTCAGTTTTATTTAATGAAGTCCTCCAAGAAAGCAAAATGTGTGTCTCAGAAAAAAACATAATTAGTTGGTTTACTCTATCCACACAATGACAATGTGTGTATGTATGTGCAGGTGTTTAGCCGTGCAGTTTACCACATGATTCATGGGGCGTTGGGCAGGAAGCTCACAGCTGAGGAGCGATTTGCTGTATGTTCCCTCACAGCCGACCCTTCGCTCCTGTACACTGACCCAAAAGAACACTCTCCCACCTGTAAGTCCACCCAGACTCCCTCTTTTTGAGGTCAAAGTCACACCTTCAGGACCAGAATCTCTGTTTTGGGGGGTCTAAGGTCACCAATATTAGTCTTAAAAAACCAAATCACTGTGCGGTAATTCTTATTCTATCGCAGAATAATGTCAAGTGTTTAAGAATATACAGTAGGTTCACACGCATGATTTTGTAATGGGATTAATTTGCACTGATCTGCTGTTTGAAGTGAACGAAACGGCACCTCCAGAAAGCTGGAGAGACAGGCAGCCAACTGACACGGAGGTGAAGGCAGTCACCACACTGCAGGCTGCAGTCAAAGGTTGCTTGGTGCGAGGAATCGTTTGTGCCTGCAAACCAGGTAACCTATCAAAACCACCCGTACAGTCAACATAAACACAAATAACATTCAAACGTCCTCACAGTTCATCAATTTCAAAGAAGTGCATTAAAGAAGACACACTGGTACATACTGTATGTCCACATATGTCTATATATATGTCTGTATATATATATATACATTTTAAATTGACCTATAGATCAGTTTTCTTCTCTCATTTCTGTTGGCTAAAATGTAATCTGTAGCCAGTGACTGCCTGCTATAATGGATACAGCAATTTGAGAAGCTGATCATTTGAGGAGGACAAACTACAGCCCCATCAGGAGTTCTGTTGATCAGATGACTGATATTTCGTCTCCCTAAACCCTGAAATCCTGCAGTCAGCATTTCTGACACAAATCTGCAAATTGCAGCCTGAAGCCGTGACTATCTCTAAACGAATGTGTGAGCGTGAACATCTCCTGACGAGCAGCTGACGCCACCGATGTTGTCTCGTTTACTGTTTCACTGCAGTACGTTGTTCACCATTTTTGTGTCTGAAGTGGTTAACCATGTGGTGGGAAAACTCAGGGTAAAGAGTATTCACTTCTTATAAGATGGGGGGACAGATTAAATTTCTATCTCAGCCTTCAAACTGGGTCAGCTATGATCATTTTTCCATGTGTTTGACAACAATGTGAATTGTTTTATCTTTAATGGTAGTTCTCTGTCTCTGTCTCTCTGTCTCTCTGTCTCTCTGTGATCTCATGCCATTCAGGGACGGAAAAGAACCTCAGTGCATCGAAGATCCTTTCAGACATGTGGCCGAAGGTTGAATCAGATGTAGTAAAACATGCTGCTCGGTTGCTATGGTAACGTTTTTCAGAAAATACACAGCGATTTCAGTTCTGGCTGCCTATTACATATACTGTATGCTATAAAGTATTCTGTCCATGTCATCACATCAATTTACATTTCTTGAAGCTCAGACCTTAAAAGCTTAAAAGCCCAACAGAAGGAATTGATTTCCTGCAAGGTGAAATCTATTTGAATTTTGTTGGGGGGGTATCGTTAAAACCTGTGTGTAATTATTGGGCAGCTTCATTACCTTAGGATAAGTGAATAAAGAGGAGGGGGAAAGAAAGAGACCACATGAGTGAGTCTGTGGTTTAGACACTAATGGACACAAGAGTAGCTGAATGGGAGCGTTGCTGGTGCAGCCTGCTTTTATCAGGGTGGTTCAGACTGAAAATGGTCCTAGTGGTACTGAACAGAACTCTGGCGTGCCTCAAAGCCTCTCTCCGACGTGAGAAGCATGAGGGAAGACAGCCTCTGAACAGTATGTGGGATGATTTTACCAGCTGCTGCATTTGAAGCTGCCTGTGGACAGATGTATCGAGTGAAAATTGGGGCAACTACATTATAACCGCCTGCGTTACAGATGTGTCGACACACTATCATGTGAGAATACACAAGGGCTACTGCCACACTTTAATGGTCGGGGTGTGTACATCAGAGGGCATACATTTAGCCTCACTGCTGCACCACATGCCCAGAATCTGCTCCTTGTGGGGGGTCTGTGGTGGCCAGGCAGGGAACATATTTCCACATTGTGTTCCATCTTTTCCCAGTGGTACCATCTGCTGTTTATCCTCTCTCTGTTCCAATCAGCTAACAGCGTATGCCGAATGACCCGCCGCCTGGGGATGTGTGTGTGTTCGTGTGTGCATGGAGGCTGGAGATGGGATGTGGTGAACCTCTGAGCATGTTTTTTTGTTAACTTGGCGACATCAGGTCCAGTTGGTGTTTCAAATGTCAGATGTAGTCAAAGAAAAATCAGTATGATGTTTCCACCTGATTGCTGAAACTTGTAGAAAAGATTATAGTAAAGGGAAATGCACGTCTTTTATTATTGTTCCCTGTGTTGTAATTCATTTGCTGAACGTACCAGGTCTATAATCGACCACTCTGAGAAGAAGGCAGAGTGGTACCGCTGTCTACAGGACGAATGGTCCAGAATAACCTTTGCAGATTACTCTGTGCCAGTTCCAACCACGGCTACCTCCTGGATCCTGCTCTTCAGGTTAGAGAAGATTCCTCATTGCACCAGTCGTCTGCATATTTCTGACACTGCGACATCTGCGGCGGTGTTATTTATTTTTATTTTTGCCGTGCGGGTAGAGAGGTGTTCCTGGTGGAAGAGGAGATGCTGCTAGCACCAAAGATTTTTTCTCCAATTCCTCATTATCTGCTACATGTCATAAATAATGACACAGGAGAGGAGCTGGACATGCTGTTTAACAAAGCAGCACCACACATCTATCAGCCAAATGAGGTAGATGCTACTCTTCAACTTTAGTGTTGAAAGTATGCATTCCTGCTTCATGTACAGTATCTCAACAAGTCAGACATATAAAATCCTTTTATCGGTTCCATCTCTTTCCAGAGGGGTTACACCTTTGTTGCAGAGGCAGCCATACCTGATTCACTACCTGTTAGCGCCAAGTGGCGAATGCGCTTGATCGGTGAAAAGGAACTCCTTCCAAAACTATCCCACGAGCCTCCTCTCAGCACCTTCTCAGTGAGGGAATTTCAGGATTATTACATTCCCGACAAGAAGAGCATCATATGTCGGTAAGAGAACTGTGGGTGTAAGTGTTGTTTCCTTCTTTGCTTACTAACAGCACAGCTTAGAAACCTGAAAGGTTTGGTTATTAGGAGCAGAGGATCAAATCCACTTATTCACAGAAACTTTGCTGCAGTTACTCTGTTCAGGTGAGAGCAGATGTTCTGGCAACTGTTCAGTTCCAGACCTCCAAGCCAGATGTAACGATCCGTTTGACAGTTCTGGACCAGGAGAGGGAGGAAACCAGCAAAATGGGGAAGGGTCGTGTGACCATTCCTGCATTCTTCTTCTTGGCCAACAATAGTGAGCATCTATACAATAGTGAGCATCTATACAATAGTGAGCATCTATACAATAATGAGCATCTATACAATAGTGAGCATCTATACAATAATGAGCATCTATACATACAATAGTGAGCATCTATACATACAATAGTGAGCATCTATACAATAGTGAGCATCTATACATACAATAGTGAACATCTATACAATAGTGAGCATCTATACATACAATAGTGAGCATCTATACATACAATAGTGAGCATCTATACAATAGTGAGCATCTATAAAATAGCTCATCCCGTTGTCTGCTCCAGATAAGGCTGATGAATTTAAACGCTGGTGAGCTTGAACACTTGCCTACAAGATGTCCTCTTCCAGAGTTACTTAAAAAAAATCAGCCTTTCAACCATAATGTTTAAAAATGACAACCTGTGTGTTTTTCTTTTTACTGACAGACCAGAATTTCTCTGCTGAAAAAAAGCAGGAAGCATCTTCCACCCAGGAGGAGGGGGTCAAAGTGTCAGATGCTTCCAAACAAAGACCCTGGGACGATGGCACCGCTGGAGCGTCGGAGTCCTCGTCTGAGCGGCCGCAGCCTCCCACCGAGCCTCTGGTATCTCTGCCGACTGTCTGCGTGGTATCTGCTGCCGCTCCAACGCTGATCTCACACACCTCACATTCCCTCACTGCCTCTCTCACCCACTTACTTGCTGCTTGTGCCGATATCAATTTCTCACTTCCAAATACACACGGCGTGCACACGCAACAGACACCGGCGCACAGACGCTCTCGGCACACCCACACACATTCTCAAGCAGACAATATATGCAGGGAGAGAGGAACAGAAACTAGAGGGGTGTTTTTTCTCATTCTCTGACTTATCAGTGCTTGTCACGATAGGGATTTGAGCATGATGTATGAGTCCCCCCGGTTGTCTGAAGGTCCCCTAATCTAACAGGCCCCTTGCTTTACGTGCACATCATTGCACACTCACAGAAAAACAATGATCGGGCAGTTTGTGCAGATCAGAACTTAAGATTCGTTTGTTTTGGACACTGTCTGAATTTTTCTCAGCTAGTGTCCTCACCTCCTAATTAAGCATCCACAATTCATTTCACGTTTTTGACCGACAATCGTTTGTTTTAAGAAGGGACGCTAATTTAAGGCAGGTATCGGGATTTTGCTTAAATTGCAGTGTAATGGATGTGGGAGTTTCCACCCCTGATATGAAACACAACACACCCTCTGCCTCCTCACTTCCTCTTCTGCCAGAGAGGGCAGAGAGAAGCATAAGCAAGACAAAAAAGATCTTTCTTCATTCTTCTGAAGCTGTTAGAATTTACACCTTTGTTTCCATTTAAAAAAAAAAAAAAAAAGAGCCCCCCCACGTCATGACACTTTCATGTTTTCTATCTTCAGAGTCCATGTTTATGATTTATGTCTTCCTGACGGGCAGCTCCTGCCTTGACTCAACTGTGGGAGAACAAGAAAATGTGAAACGTGTGCTGAAACTGGTTGTCCGTCCTTCCCAGGATCATAAATATGTGGTCAGTGCTGAAGTGCTGCATAAGAGCTGGCCGATGGACGGATCCGAGCTGACCTTCGTCCAAAACCTCAGTGAGTCGCGGAGGAATGAGACGAGAGGTAGAGTTATAAAACACCACACAGTCAGTTACAGCCAGTCCTAGGTTCCATGACGTTCTCTTCTAAAGCATGTAGAATCTGCAATTAAGTGAAATTGATCTTGATTTGAATGGTTTCAAATTTAAACCATTCAAATCAAGGATTTCATGGATGGTGGGATCATGGATGGAAGTGTAGCATTTATTTAAACTTATTAAATGCTACATTTCCATCCATGAGGGGTCATGAATATTGGCAATGCCTTTGAAGCTCTTCTGCCTTTATGTTTGTGTTTCCACAGCTCATTTTCTGTATTGAGTGTGACACACTCAGCAGGCAGTGTCAGGGGCCAAGCAGACACTGTTTGTTCTCTGCTTCCGCTAGACGGGGGCCTGTTAATCACAAGCCTAATGAAAGCCAAATGAATACAGCTGCTTTTGCAGATCACAGGGTGATTTTCTTGTCCCCACCGGTCATTGGCTGACACAGTAATCCGTCCCTCCGCCACCAACACTCCGCTTTGCCGCCTTTTATCACGCCGGACAAATTGAATCGTTTTATTAAATCAGGGCTTTGAAATTTACAGCAGCTTCAAATAAATTCGGTGGGGGATGAATTAATTGCAGCACCGGTTGATATTGTTAAAGAGGCGCTGTCTGGGTGGATACGAGCATGATGGCCTGAAGAGGGAGGCCGTCATGCTGCGGGATTTTCCTCTCTCCTCTCTGCTGCCGCCGACAATAAGCCCCACATTTACCCATTCAGTTTACATGGAACCAAATCTGGTGCGTGTGTGTGTGTGTGTGTGTGTGTGTGGGTGGGTGGCATTCTTAAATACTACTTTCAGATATCGGATGTATTTACTTGAAATATTAATAATGATCCTGTATCTCCTGAATGGGTCTGAACATTGCTGAGATACTGTACCCATGCTGTGTGTGTGTGTGTGTGTGTGTGTGTGTGTGTGTGTGTGTGTGTGTGTGTGTGTGTGTCCGATGTCCACAGAAACCTTCTGAGGTTTTTCAATAAGCTTGTGAAAGTGGGTCAATGGGAAGTCAAATAAAGTTGGCTCTTGCCCCCCTGGTGCCCTGGGAAATATTTCTGCAGGAAAGTGAATTAATTTCACCCAGTTAAACTCGGTCTCAGTGGTGAGGCTGTGCCCTTGATCATGCTACATGGATACACACACACTACCCGCCATCCAGGCTTTGAGATCTCTTTCATTTTCTTTTTCCCCCTCTTTTTAATGGCTGCGGTGTTTGAAGATTCTGCTTCAAATACCAGTTTGTGCTGTTGTAGCAGTGCCAGTAAAGACGGTGGTTTCCATCCTTGCTGATGATAAGATCTGGACGTCAGGGAAGCTCAGGAAGTGTGGAACAAAGCTGTTCAGCGAGAGTGGCAGGGTGTCAGCAGAATTATTATTCCTCACTGTGTCATCAATGTGCAACTCATCTTTAAAGCCTAGACTTCATCTTACCTGGTGTTTAGCGCAACAGCGCCATCTAGTTCACTTGTAGCAACACAACACGTTCAGTCTTAGCCTGGATTATACGCACGTCCTTGATTTTGTGACAGCAGAGGTTCACAGGCACAAACAAAAGCTGACTTTCTAGTTTCTTATTTGTTTTTTTCCCCCTTTCAGTAAATGAAAACCCGTTCTCCTCACCTGCTGACACAGTGAAGCATGATGGGAAGGCACCTGCTTCATCAAAAGCCAAATCTAGGAAGGGGAAGTCAGGTGTCCTCTCCAAGACAAATTCAAAAGCTGCAATGGTGAGATGACAACAACATGGCTAATTTATTTGACTGATTTATTGATTAACCAGGAAGTCCATTTCAGATCAGAGGGTGCAAGTGAGACAGTACAGAGAAGTCTTATTACCATATATATGAAAGTTCTTTTATATGTAGAGTAACTAACCCTCACACATTTCTAGCTCATGCCAACTCCCTCCTGTCATTTGTTTCCACCATTCTTGTTGATTACACTGCGGACAACCACGTTTAAAAGTCACTTACTGTACTGTCATTCAACGCTCCATAACTTTCAATTTCACCATCTTGCTTTGTTATGTGCTTAACGAACCCTGAAATGATGAAATTAAACTTTATGGAGTAGATACAGTAAGAATTTACCGAGGTTTGGTGGCCTTATTTGGTTTGTAGCAGGAGCTGGACGTGACTAAACCACACTGGACGCTCCGTGTGGTCGTCGATCAGAGCAGAACAGAGAGCATAGATGTGATGAAGGACCTGGAGAGACTCGATCAGATTACAGCTGTGAAAAAAGCCTGGGAAATGGCCGAACCAGGCCGCTACGCTAAGGTAACCCAGAGGTTCACAACATTAGGTTTTCTTGTAATTACTCTGGTGGCAATATGACCTTAGCCAGTCGTCATGTGAATGTCTTTTTTTTAGGCTTTACAGTCTCGTCTCAAGTTTCTGAACCAGGTCCAACGTCCAACTACTGATGAAAGTCCTTCAGATGTGGACCAGAAGACAGACCCCGGTACTATGATCTCGGTTCCTGCTGCATATATATTTGCAAACTGTTCAGGTTGTCATGGGTGTTTTTAATTTATTTCTATCAATTCTTCACCAGCTTCTTCCAGGTCCCAGTCTTCTCCCTCTCACAGTCTGTCTAATCAGAATTTGATTAATTTGTCATCCTCCTGTCCTCGCCTGGACTACACTCCCTTCATCAGGTGCTCCATCACTCTCACAGCCACTCTGCTCTGCCATTCATCTCTCAGTAGTGATTCACATCTGTGCTTAGAGGACAAACGACAGAGTTTTTTGGCTCCCTGTGGGTTTATCTGCAGTCCCCCTGCCGAATGTCTTTGTCAGAATCACTCCGCCAACTTTGTAAATGTGACTCAAATCTGATATTCAGGTCCTACTGTTGCAGGAATCGTTTGTTTCCTGAAGTATGTAGACATATAAAAGCAGTATTTAATCTGATTTTAATGTTAAAGATAACCTTTTGTGCAGGGGGTCATGATTGGTGGTAGTTGCCATGGTGATTTGCTCAGGCCAACAAAGGGCCTCGACACCAGGCTGTGGGCTCTGCATACAATTTAAATCTTTTAACCTCACAAATAACAACCGCACCTTCTGCTGAGTGCTTGTAGGGCACATCCAGACATGGTCAAATAGAAAACTGCCATCAAAATGACAAAAAGAGACCAAAACAATCTGGATGTGAGAAGGTTCTTTCACTCAGCAATGAAGACTGCGGTCCCTCCAGTCATCTTTGTGCTTCTCCCCAGCGTTCCTCTAGCGCACGCTGTACTCTCCTGTGCTAATCCCTCCACCTCTCTCCCTCTCTGTCCATCCCCTCAATGATAAATGAGATGATATTTGGGTCTTTTAATTAGAGAGCTATTTCCAGACCCCTCGTTGTCACATCAAGTCGAGCTCCCACCTCTCTCACCTCTACATCCTCTTTCCTGCTCCGCGTGCATGCTTGTGTGCCCGTGTGTGTGTCTGTCCATGTCCAGCTGCTAATGGCTGCCGACACTGCAGCCTGCAATTTCAGCCAAGAAAGGTCCTGGGGAGAAGTCTATTAGAAGAGTCTGATTAGTGTGCACCTCTTTTTTCTGCCCAGGTGCACCATGGGGCGCGCCGTAGATTCTCACGCTTGTGATCTTTATAGCAGCCGCATACATTTTTTTTCCTGCAGGGCAATGTTCATTAATGCGGTGAACTCCGTCGTCACCTCTGCTGGTCTCCCCTCTTCATTAACGCCTGCTTATAGGAGGTCTCAACCATATTTAGCACTGAATTCCCCTTTGCTTTTGCTTCACATGGTGCTTAATTATGCTAAACCAAGGAGAATCGTGTTGACTCAACTTGTAATTGTTCTTTTCTCGTGCATTCAACATACAAAACCCACAATAACGTTTCAGACTTCAGATTTTAATTGTAGTAAATACTGACAAGGTGTCAGTGCGTTTATGTCTGTGAATCTGCAGACGCCAGAAGGATTCACCTGTCCTCGATGAGTCAAATATGGAGGAGCTCCGGCAGAAGGAATGCCTGCAGAAGATCCAAACTTACCGGCTGGTTCGGGAAAACATGCTGGAGCAGCAGAAGCAACAGCGGCTCAACAGGAAGGAGCTGATGACGCACCAGCTGGACAATTACGAGAAGATGCAGGTCAGTGTGGACAAAGAACTGTTGATGTGAGCGTGACACAGACTGAGGAGCATCTGCCGTCTGCTGCTTCCCCTCCGGTCAAACATCACATTCTAAATTTGTCCTCTGCTCATCTCCCCATCTTGTCTGCAGGCAGCTATGTGGCAGGAAGGTTTGAGACTTTGTGAAGCTTTGAAAGACTTCAGCTGCGGTCAAACGGTGGCCACAGAAGAGGAGACGGCAGCAGAGGCTCCGGGGGAAGTGCAGCATGGAGGGGAGGAGGAACCCCCTACACCTGCCCCCCCCCGGCAGCCGAAGAAAAATAGCAAGAAGAGATGAAGACGATTGTCTCTAATTCTGATTTATTCGCCCTATTTGATAACCTTTTTGTCCTTCTGCCTGAGAGCTCATAACCACTGTTCAGAATTGGTCTCAATTTTTGTGCAGATCTGATAACTGCTGTGATCTCAGCGCCCTCTAGTGGACACCCCCCTCACAAGCACTCCTGTCGCGCCATCATGTGCTCCAGCTTTATTGCATGTTGTTCTCCTGTTTATCAAATATACAGTTTTGTAGCCATCTCTCTACACATGCTAAATTCCTTTTCACTGCCTCACTACTAACAGACATATTGCCTGTGGCAGATAGTTTTGAGTTTTCATTGGCCTGCATGTCTGATTATACTCTCCAGTCTGTTTTCTTGAAGGTCACTATATTGACTGCATACCTTCAAGGAATGCTGGATGCAGCCTAACTCCTGCTAGAATGCCACTGATTGATCCCCGAACTGGAACATTCTTGCTGATATGCGGGAGACAAGAAGGTTTGCGTTGCACAAAGCGACACAGGTAGATGCAGCTGTCACCAGTCACCTCAGGGAGAAACTGTCAGAACAAATCATTGGGGTCTCAATGTAGAAATGAATGAATCTGAAATTTAAATTTGTGTTTGTTTGTGAATCACATGTGATGTGACAAACTGCGGCAGTATTCATCTCTGCTTTGCATTAGGATGCATATCTAGCATGCGACCCTGCCCCCGGGAGTCAGCTGATCAGCTGACAGATGAGAAAGTAAATTGGAAATGAAAGGGATGAGGGTGACACCTAGTGGCCTTGGAGGTTGATAAATTTTCATTACCGTGGCCTGCCGGCCCGTGCAGATTGATAATAATTGTTCAATTTCGTGTTGCTGGATGATCCTGCGCGCGTGCTCTGAGATCTGTGTGCAGGTGCAAAGTCATCCTGCAGCAGCCCCCCCTGCTGTGTCGCTGCAGCCGCTGATCGCTCATGACTCTAATCATGCAAATATTGTTTCTGTCCTTTTACATGAAAAAAACCCACCATTTCTCCTTTCTTTATAAATGTGTTTATCGTGATGATGCCTTCTTCCTTCACCTCTGGACAGGGATGTGTGTGTGTGCGTGTGTGTGTGGTGCAGCATTCTGCCACAGAGTGAGACATCGCCACACTGTAATTGCCGATGGCGTGTGTATTAACAGAGAAACTGGTTCCTAATTGGCAGCTGTTGCATGGTGGGTTGCTGCAGCTGTTTTGGGAGCCACAGTAGAGCACTGCTGTGACCTTGGAGAGGAGGGGACGGGCATGATCATGTGCACGCGTTGTGCCTCTGTTGTGATCAAGAGAAAGTCCAAAGAGAATGTTTGACTGTTAAATGGAGGTGGACAGGAAGTGGCTCCACGTTCCAGCGAGGAACTGGATCTGCCCTCCAGAACGTCTCTGGTTTATTCCGTCTCCGTATTCTCTGCGGTACCGTTCACATCGTGTATCCAACATCTACTTTGAACTGGGGTGGCTCAGCATGGCTTCCACATTAACACCATTTCAGTGTAATTGGATTTAATTGCTCTTTTAATTGCGCCTCCTCGAGTGCTGCAGTTTAAACCAAATGTTTGGTGCAGATGAAAACCCTCTTTGAGGCGATCTGATGTTTCAACAGTTGAAACCAGGATATCTCGCTGTTGGCCCAATAAATAAATAAATATTTCTAAATTCTAGTTAGCCAGTACACTATTGCTGTAGTGTGCTCTCACACATCCCTGCACACACACACACACACACACACACACACACATGCATTTAAGCTCACCCCAGCACAAATACACACTTCCAGCTGGTTGAGGTGGATACCGTGTCCTTTAGCTTGTTGGCTCAAGATGCTTTAGCATTGTCTCATTACTGTTGCCCAGTCCCCCCTGGGACTGAGCGTCCCTGGGGTGTTGTCCTCTGATTCTGCTGCTTTGCTGATTAAAGACGGAGGAACAAGAGGAAGAAAGAAGCCGGAGCTGCTGCTGCTGCTGAGACTCGGAGCAGATAACAGGGAGCAAAGGGCCGCACACTCGCCGCTTGTTGACAGAGCTCGAGCGCTGGAGGGGAAAAGATGAGGGTTCACAGATGACACCCAGGCTGTACTACAATAATCCAAAGCCCATTTAACTCTTTTTTTTGTGTACACACACACACACACACACACACACACACACACACCCCTCCAGGATTGCAGAGACAGAAATGCTGACCTTGTTCTTTCTTCATTCTTCCAGTTCACCCTATCCAGTTAAGTGCTGGATGCCTTGTTGTGCCTGGGTTATGTCCCGGTTATATAATTTATTTTCACCATTATTGTGTCATTCCAGATTCTCAGACCAGGCTACAACTTAAAAACCCACAGTACAGACAAATGACAGCTGTGGCGATGAAAGGAAACAGTCTTAATGGTGGGTGTTCATATCTGTATCAAGAGCAGATCAGAGCAGACGCAGAGGGAGGGGACGTGCACCATATATGGGATTCGGATCCCCCAGAAATGGGAAGCTGGGCTCCGTCGCACAGGTGAGCAGCCAATCTGCCAACACAGCACCAAGCACACCGGCCTGCTGTGGCCCCACCCAGTGGTTTCTACCCCGCGTTTGCTCTGATTTAAAGGTGCAGAGCCAAATAAAGAACACAAGGTCATCTTCCTCACACACGAACTGTCAGGTGACCAGAGAAATCCCGTGTAATTTGGTTTTCAGGTGTAATTTACACAGGTCCTCTCTCCTCATTTCCCCGTGACCTTCATTTTTCAGCAGTAGATAATAGTTGGTTCCTATTTGAAGGTCAAAGGCCTTTTAGAGAAGGGCACCAGATCGGCTGTGTGTGTGTGTGTGTGTGTGTGTGTGTGTGTGTGTGTGTGTGTAACTGATGGTTCACCTGTCGCTGTTGTCGTCACGCCCCAGCCCGCCTCAAACCTAAACACGCGTCGGAGAACACGAGTGCACAGATGAAGAGCTTGATTATGGGCTGGTGTGGAGGAACACTGGCTTCTGTAATCATGCATCCTTTATTCCTCCCCGTTTACAGCGCCGCCTCTGCCCCCGTGGATGATGGGTAATGTAACAGATAGACGGCTGGATGGGAGGACACACATGATTTCCCTAAATGGCACCGCGGCGACGGCTTAAATCAGGGCCTAATTGGCTTTTGAGGGAGATGATTGCATTAATTCGGAGACCTGGGCTGGGTTTAAGCAGCAGAGCCCAGCGGTGTCAGGTTGCCAATACAACAGCGGTTTACGTTTCATCCGACTTTATTGGATTGCTCAGTAGCTGTCGCCAATCACGGGGGATAACTGCACAGCTTAATTAGCCATCAGCACGTCCCCCGAGACGGCTCGCAATCACAGCATCCTCATCCCACCGAGAAGATTTTCAAAACCTCAAGCTCCGTGTTCAGGGGTCAGGGGTGAACCTCTAACGCCAGGCCTCCACTTAAAAGGTAACGGGCGCGGTCGCCATGGCGAAGTGCCGATTTCAGAGGGTGTGAATTGATTCAAAGTGAAACCGCGCTGGAGGGCCAGCGATAACCCTCCCCGTGCTCCACATTGATCATCTCGGCTAATGCAACAGAAGACTTCCCTGTCTTTTCTACTCCCTCTTCTTTATTTTTATTCTTTTTTCTTCTGACGATCTGCGTTGGGTGTACGAGAGGCCTCATATCAGAATCTCTGATATGAATCGTATCTGATGCCAGTTAAACGGTGTAGAATCATGGTGCAGCCTCCGCTAACCCCCCCAACCCCCCCTTCAAAGGCCTGATGGGATTAAGGGTCTCAGCTCGGTTAGACTTTGACATTGAAGTGAGGACACGGTTCTGTTCAGCAGGCCCTCCTCTTCTGTCAGTCTGTAGCTTATAGCTGTACGTGGACCCGCAACCTCTTTCCCAGAAACCTGTCCTCCCCCAGGTCTGATACTGCAGCTATATGAGCACTGGCAGCACTAATTGTAGCATCCTGCAGCCCACCTCTTCACATGTGTGTCTCTATTTGCTACATAATGCACAGCAAAATACTCATTCTACTACCAAAGTGGGGACATTTCTGTAAAGTGGGGATATTTTTGCCCCCCCTCCTCCAAAAAAAAGGGGGGGGGGTCAAGGGATGTTTAAAGGTTGCGATATGGTTTGAAGGTTGAGGTTAGAATTAGGTTTAAGTGAGAGATATGTGTAATGTACTATATGAAGGTCCCCACAATGATAGAAATACAAGGGTCTCTGTGTGCCAGGGATCAGCTTATCGTCTTGCCTGATTATAGGAATGGACACCAGCTGTGCTGCTCCAGGTCCAGACAAGATTAGCCTATCACACCCCTCCTCTGAGCTCTGCAACATGCCTACACACACACACACACACACACACCACAGTGCTGTGATATCAGCCATTTCTGTTTGTAACACACATTTGACCTGAAATCTGGTTAAACAGCTTATTTTCTTGTTTGCTCTCTATCCCGCACTTGTTGGGAAGCAGCAGCGGCACCTGGCTCATAAACTCTGGCTAATAGCATTATACTGTATTACTGCCTCCGCTGTGCGCGACACACCTGCACGTATGTTCAGCACTACTGTCTGCCATTGAAAACCACCTCTTATCAAATCCCCCCCAAGGTTACTGGCTCGTCGGCTCACTGTCACTCTGGGTTTGATACCTGTGCACCACACATGCGTGATCAACCCTCTTTTGGGAGTTGTCGCCGCCAGAAGTTTGCAGTATTTCCTCTGTGCCGACCCGCCCGTGCGTGTGGGTCGCCGCCAGGCCAGGTGGGGCCGCGGGGGGTTGATGCTGAGGCAGAAGAGCAGGAGTCTGGAACTCAGGTGCGTCGTGATCCACTCGGTTAACCGCAGCTCGTCGAGGTCAGGAGCATCTTGTCGCGCCGATCATTCCGCTCGACAAGACGCCCTGATTCTCAGCCCGAGCGGCTTCTGTCCCCTCTTTGTTTTTCACTTCCTTCAGGCTTGGCTGCTTCACGCCGCGGCGGCAGAGGCGTCTGCGCGCACCCGCTCTGCCCGCGCCTTAATGAGACGTGCACGCAGCGAGCGGCGCGCAGCACGTTTCCACCTTTGCTCACGCTCGGTACGCAAACGTACCAGCAGGTCTGCAGGTGAGAGCTGTCGCTTCACCGTCCAGCTTCACTGGCGGGTCCTCCTGCCGGGACTGTAAACACCACACACACACACACACACACACACACACACCACTGTAAACAGCGGTTTCTGCATCACGTGTTACCGAGACTGAACGTGTTTGTCCCTCAAAGGTAAAGGACACAGTAATAAAGTGTCTGAGTGAGAAGCCTTATCAAAGAACACACACACACACACACAATCCTGCCATATGAATGGCCCCCACCCCAACACAATAGTGCTAAATGAAATCACACACGTGCACGCACCGCTCCTCCCGCACGCAAGAGTCGACTAATAAGGACCTCTTTGTTTGTCTGCCTAATGTATTCCACATCAGCCGCATGCAGCATTACTTTTCGCTTGAAGGTGTGTGTGTGTGTGTGTGTGTGTGTGTGTGTGTATGTGTGTGTGTGGTCAATTTCAGTTTATTATGCAAAGCAGCACTGCAGCAAGTGTTCCCAAACCACCCGTGATTGCTGAATTAATAATTCGCTCCTCGGTAGACCTCAAATATTATTTGTTTGTTTGTTTGTTTTTTTGGGGGGGGTGTCAACCATTACCAGGATGCATCGTTTGCACCAGCTACCTCTGAGCAAATGGGTTGACATGGAAACACAAAGCGTAAAAGCCTTTTTTTTTGGTCAACATGAGCAGATCGGCCCATTTTTGGGGCGAGCCCTAGATGCCCCTCACATGCCCCCGCAGCTATTGCTTCCACGCCATCACCCCTGCCTCTGGGGCCGGCGGAGACCTGTTTGGGGGGAGCGTGTCAACAAACAGCCCGAGCAGGTGCCGATGTCAGTGTCCTCTCAGGCGTGAGAAGCCCCCGCCGGGCTTGTCAGGGCTGCTGCGGTTATGTGTGAGCTGACGGACGCACCGGTGCACCGAGCTCCAGAACCGGACCAGCTCACCTCGGGAGCCCATCTGGGCTTCAGGTCACAACCTCCCACGGACAAGATCCAACATTAGCTTTCTAGAGCTGTTGTTTTGGGCAGCACTCAACTCCAACAGTCGTCACCATGGATACTGAAAGATTCCTGCCTTTTTATTTTTTATTCTTTGCATTTCCCCCCCTGGATCCAATCATAAATGATCAGGTGTTGGTTCCTGAAGGACTCCACCAAGCCCTGGGCTGGCTTCTTATGCCCCCACTTCCACTCCCACTCACCCAGTGGGAACACTGAGGGCGAACTGGGAAGAATGGGACGAATCCTGCCTCTGCTGGGCTCTTTCACCCCGCTGCAGCATCCCGGCAACCATCTCCAGGTGCAGTGGCGCAAAACCCACCGTGCGTGCGTGCGTGCGTGCGTGCGTGAGAGGGACACACGCGCGCGGGGGGGGAGCGGGGAGGGTCGTCGCTAAGAGCAGATGAAAGGAGGAGGAGACAGAGAGGGGAAGAGAGAGAGGGAGCTCGGAAAGGTGGCGGGATTTGCGCTGGAGCCTCGGCTGTGTCAGACATGCGCAACAGCGGCAGCAGCAACACCGCGCTGCGTTTCCGCCTCGGCTGAGCGGCGCGCACATCAGCCCGGAGAGGGAGGGGAGGGGAGGGAAGCAGAGGCGAGCAGCGGAGCCACCGAGGCGCACATCAGCGAATCAAACCGTCTTCCCAGGATCAAGCCGTCCCAGCCGCCCCCCATCCAGCCCTGCGCGTCAACGAGACGCGCGTCACAGCCTTCCAGCGATGGAGCCTGCGCTGGGGAAGAAGCGCTAACATGTGAGCCGAGCACCGGAGGACGGAGAGCGCGCCGCTGTGCGTGTTTGTACCACGGAGTGAGAGAAAAGTGGCCATCCCCTTTAATTCTGTGCGCTGCGCTCTGAAAAATGAAGAAGTTCAACATCAGGAAGGTGCTGGACGGCTTGAAGGAGGCGTCCTCCTCCACCTCCGCCCCGTCTGTCCAAGTGGGGCCACAGGAGAACCATCTGATCCAGGAGACCATCCAGTCCGAGCACTTCCAGCTCTGCAAGGTGCGCGACCCTCTTCCTTATATATGCATTTATGTTTGCACATCCTTTTGTTGTGCGTGATCCTGCGTGTTTTTCTGCTGTGCTTATTGGCACATCTCAGTGTTCCATCTCAGAATCCGTCAAGTGCGAGTTTCCCCGCTAAAGATGAACGGACAATGATCCAGTCAGGCTGAATCCCTCCTGGATGGCCTTGTTTAAACGTTTGGGGAGCAACTCACTGAGGAGGAAGGCTCTCTCTCTCTCTCTCTCTCTCTCTCTCTCTCTGTCTTTTATTTCCAATCCAGGTTCTTTAAGACCCCCAGCAACAATACACACATGTACAGAAAGGCCATTTTCCAACCAGAACCTTATATGGATTAGAGGGTGAATGCAGCGGGTTGTCGTATGTGGTAGATTTACTGTATATACGCTGTATCAGGGGTTGGACGAGCCGATGCTCTATTGCATCGTCAGATGGGTTGGGATTAGTGAAACAGTGGTTTCTGGTTAGCGTGTTGGATTCTCTCACTCTTTTGGTTCTCTCTCTTTCATTCTTCCCCTCTCTCTCTCTCACACACACACACACAGACAGATTTTTGATGCATTGTTGGACTGCCACGTGTCCCGCTATGCCGTGGCAGCTACCCGTGTAGCCTTTAATGCTTTGCTGGGACACAGGCAGATGTAGTGCAACATAACGGCGACATAATCAGCTTTGTTGGGGAATCCGGTCGCTCCTGGAGCCACAGCTGTATCCGGTGTCTCATGCCACAATGTCCACCACCTCGTGGCCTCTGTGGACATGATAATGATTGAGCTGAACTCTAATTGAGACCCTAACACAAAGAGAATCTAAGCTGGAGCAGATTAACTTTTAAATAGGGTCATCTGATCCGTCAACGCTCGGATGCTAATGATGAAAACGCTCTGAACTTGTAGGATTGATCACTAAATCCCAACTATCAACCAGCTGCCTACTGGATTCAGCATCCCTTTACCATGTGTGTGTGTGTGTGTGCGTGTGTGTGTGGGGACAGGATCTCTCTGTAATGTTTCTGTTCGAGGACGGCAGGTGTCTGTGCTGCACTGAGAGCTGCTTACGTAACGCTCTTTAGCCTTCTGCCACTGAGCAAACAAATCCAACTGCACACCATCAGCTGACTGATGCCATAAAGCGGCGCTTCCACACACAGGAAGGCGGTGACAGCAGGAAGCCTCCACCGAGGCGACCCCGCGAGGGGTCAGCATCAAACGTTAGTTATGGGAGCGTTTATCACGGGCCTGGCTCCTGACTTCAGCGCCACCTGACGTGGGAGGCGGTGAAAAAAGAGATGAGAGAGTTACATGAGAGAGGGAGTGCTCGAAATAGGGCGATTGTTCTAAAAAGATGCTAAAGAGCGTCTGGGACTATGAAAAGAGTAGGGTTAGGCATTACACAAGTGGGATGCTCGATTTTTCTAACTGCTAGCTTCCCACTGTTTTCTCACCTTCTGTCTCAGACTGTCCGTCATGGCTTTCCCTACCAGCCATCATCCATGGCTTTCGACCCGGTGCAGAAGATCCTGGCCATCGGCACCCAGAGTGGGGCTCTCCGATTGTATCCTTTCCTTGGGCGTTGAACCTGTCACTCTTTTTACTGCAGCCCGTGGAGGCTTCAGGTAAGTGAGCTAAAGCTAGCATGTTGTTGGCACAGATGTCTGTTCCCAGTAAGAACGTGAGTGTTTTAATCTGCATGGTTTCTCCACCTGAAAATCCACTCACCACTTGTAATGAAACCGTGTCGTACTTGTAGCTCCGCGCCGCTCCTGCGAGATCGTTGCCTCGAAAAGTAAGAACAGCTTGTGTCGAAACAGCACCGCGGGGAGTCGTATAGCTTCAGAGAACGCCCGCAGGCGCGCCGGTATCAGGCTGCTTTTACAGGTCCCCCTTGTGTTCTCCTGTCTGTCCAACAGCCTTCGCCAGCTCATCATGGCGTGATGAAGAGCCGCCCCCCTGCTGGCAGCTCGGGTTGTGGCTTTAGCTCGGTCACCTGCTCAGGAGAGGGGAAGCTAAGAAAAGCCTCCGCATGGCAGACGGAGCCGTGTTTACCAGGCTTATCAAAAGACGCTGCTGCTCATTTTGTATGAGAATGAAGAAAACAGATTTTACGAAGGTTTTCGAGACACAACGAAACCCTAAATTGACTTGACCGAAGCAAATAAATAGATAAACATCGCTCCTCCAGCACGAGCGCCATGTCAGGATCGATGTGGACGCTGGTGAATAAACTTAATGGAGCTTGTGTTTGGCCGGCTGCTACATTACTCTTCTAGCTAAACTAAAAAGAGCTGCTGCGATGGTGTGAAGGCAGCCTGTAACCAGCACAGAGATCCCTGACGGCTGCCACTGGAGGCTTTGAAATGGGAGAACTGGTTCCGGTGTTTGAGGGAGGCGATAGGATCTAATCTGAGCGATGGAAGGTGAATGGGAGGATACGTCCCTTCTCTGGCTCCGCCGCTCTTCATTTTGTCGTTTAGTCGGCCCCGCCTCGTTATCTGACGACGATGACGACGATAGTGGCGCAGATGAAGGCGCCGTTAAGGAGATTCATGTTTTCATAGTCAAAGGTCCACCAGGTGGAATGTTTTGTGACAACCTGGAACTTTGCGCAGGAGGAAATCGATGCCCCGGAGCTCATTATTTTTGCCGCAGCGGTATCAGCGTCTGCACGTCTGCGCGCGCGCGCGTGTGTGTGTGTGTGTGTGTTTGCTCCGCCCGGCCGGCCTGCCAGTACTTTTGGCTGCACCTCTCGCCCGCAGAGGATTAGTGGAAGTGGCAGATCAAGGGTCTGCGCCTGGCAGCGTGGCAGAAGGCTGAGAATTACAGTGAGAGGAGCGCACGTGTGCGTGTGTCTACGCCTGCTGGCGTGCACGTTCTCCCCCGAGGCAGCTCACCCCCTCGGCCCAATGCTGACCGCGGGGTGATCTCCCCAAAACTGCCCCTGCGTTTGATTCCTGCTGCTGCACCCGCCGTCCAGCTGAAGATGACTGTTGGGGGGGGGGGGGGGGGACTGACCGCTGAGGGGGGGGGGGTGCAACACACACAGAGAGGAATGAAGGAGTCGAGCTTCAGGCTCCAATAGCCAAGAATAGAATCCTCATCGATCTGTGTGTGGTAACGCAGCGAGAGAGGTACGCCTGAGCGTGCACACACGCCCGTGCTGCCGTCAGCAGGGCGTCCCAGCAGCGACAGCCACTGCGGCCATCAGGAAAAGGACTGAAGTGTTGAGTTGGAAGACGTCCCCAGTTAGGAAAGGTGGGGCTGCACCCCAGTCGGTCCCAGGAGCGACGTGTGGAGAGATTCAGCGCGTAGATTCGAGTGTCTGGAAGGCAAAAACCTCCGGACGGGACATTCTAACAACCGAAACAGAAGCTGGACGGATGCTGGACAGATGCTGGACAGAGGCTGTGGACAGGGTGTGGACAGGGTGTGGACAGGGTGTGGACAGGGTGTGGACAGGGTGTTCAACACCACTCGTGATCAGCAGAAGTCTGCAGAACTATCAACTGTTCCGCATTAGGCCACAATTCAATCAGGACGTGGGCAGAAATGAGCTGTTTTTTGGTGCTGCCGCTCCCTAACCAAACATGAACTTGGCACCAACCCACCAACCCACCAGGGCAGCTGGAAGTGTCAGGTTAGGGGCTCATCTCTTCCTGTAGACGGCTCCCCCCCGGTGGTGGCTGGGGGGGGCGACGGCGGACCCATAAATCAGACTCTATAGACCAGCAGTACATCAAATTGTCACTCGCTTGGGTGCCAGATGAGCTCATTGGCAAGTGCGGGACGTCACTAGATCCATACAAATGGGGGTCAAACACATATGAGCACACACACACACACACACACACACACACACACACACACACACACACACACACACACAAACATGTCCTCATAATAGAGCTGACTTTGAGCACTTTAAGGTTGCTGCGGACGTGTAAATTATTGCTTTGGAGGCTTAATGTTGTAACCTTGGCTTTAATCCCCCAGTAACTGTGTGGCCGTCGTGCTCCCACCCATCGGTCATAACATCCTAACCCCCCCACGGGCAAGGCGGCGTAAATCACTGTGATTGCATTACAATGGAGCCTGTTATTGGCTGTGATGTCGTAGGCAGCAGGTAAAGTAGTTGTGCCTTTGTCCTTGAGGTGCTGGAGCGGGGAAAACGAGCGCCTTGGATCCGTGTGGGATTTCTGACGGCAGCACGACGGCTGCGGGTCCCGCTGGGTTTTGCTGTCTCGTGGTCAATGAAGCCACCTGTGACGGCACTTGCACGCCCCCTGAGGTTCGCTCTCAGGGCGGTTGGCTTCCATCAGCTTAGAAGTCTGCAGCGGTGCTAAAATGTTGCTTTTGTGCATAGACGTCGCACATCGGGGAAAAATGCTTGAGTCAAGCGTTTGTCGAGTTTGCTGTTAAGGAGCCAAAGCATTTTTTTTTGGGGTCTCTCACAAATTAGTTTCCTTATTCACTTGTTCATCATTTTCTCTGCCCCCTCCTGCTCTCCGTGGGGTTGCCAGTTGCAGCTAACTCTTTTGGATGGATCTCAAAGTGTAGCCCATGCCCACAGTTGGCTGCGTTCCATTATGCAACCTGCCAGCGTTTCTGCACAGAACCTTTCTGCCGCACGAGAGTCCAGAAGCCCCGTCGAGGACGCCACACCTCCACGATGAACACATGCATCCAGCTACCGTACGGGAAGCCGGTTAATGAGGAGCGGCGTTCGCTTTGTGGCGAAGCGAGCAGCAACGTATTGAAGAAGAGAGGCTGGGTTTTATCGCCCAAAATGCTGAGGGATTAGTACCTCATTCCGGTTGACCTCGTTCCTGCTTTTCACACAGTGGGACACGGCTCAGGAAAGATTAAAACTCCCATCCCGGCACATCTGATGACACCGTGGAGGTGTGTTGGAACAAATGCTGCCGCTATCTGTTAGCATTTTGACGCGAAAGACGGTCAGACGTCATGTCAGAGACGCGGCGTCGGTGAACGTCAACTTCACTAAAGCCTCCGTTAATCTAGTAAAACACAAAAAAATCCTCGTCGCCCAGCTTTCCTCCTTCCTGCTGTCCAAAAGCGCTCTGCTCCATCTGTTCCACCCGTTCCTAGAAGTGAAAAACAAATTTTGCTGCATCAGTACCCCAACAGTGTATTTAGCTCTCCTCCCTTTCCAATATCCCGACAGGGCGGCCTGCTAAAGTCCTCCAGCCCTGACAAGCCCCAAATGGGATCCGGATTTTGGGTGATTAAAGCTGTGCTGGCACGCTGCTTTCTCCTCAGTAATTTAGCGTGAATTTAAGTCCAGCTCTGACTCCTCCTGTTAAACCCAGACCTCCTGTACCCCCTCCACAGCTGCAGTAGCGTCCTCCTCTTGATTAATGGCGGGAATACTTCCTCTTCGCCGTTCATGTGTGTTCATCTGCGCGCACCGTGCACATTTCTGTATTGATTTGCATCCGTATTAGCGCCGCTCAATACTCTCCTGCACTGCTGCTACCAGAGGATCTGTCCCCTACCTCAGCGCTGCCCCCCCAGAACTAACCGCCATCGAGACCGTGCGCGTTATTGGATTGGTCGGCTGCGTCGCGGCCGCCTGAGTCAGGACTTGCTGTACACGGACATTAGCATGTAGCAACACTGCAGCTGCCATTGATTTCGAATTGCGGTTCGTTTGTGATCCCGAAGCTTTTGTTATTGTGGCCCTTTGATGAACCTCCCACCAAGGCAATAAAATAAATTGGAATTCCTTTAAGGCGGATGCTCCCCTAATGAAACAGGCAGGTTTGCAACTTGGTCTGATCACATTATGGCGCGTATAGCGAGGGCGTCTGCGTGTCCGCTGGCATAAACCTCGCCGGCTGGTACGTGCTGTAAACGTGGTGGCGGAGTGAAATGTCACCCAACTGCATTAAATCAAGCCCGACACTGACGGAGAACTTGTCGCGCCGGATCAATGCAAAGGCATCTTCGTGGTTCAATGAGGGCATGATCACTTACCTTCAGGGTCAAATCATGGCCAGAGCTGCGTGTGCGTCCCACCGTCTCCAGAAATCCACAGATTCTCACGCGGGCAGCGTCTGAAGCATTAACGCCGTCTCCTTTCAAGGTGACCTCGGTCCAGGAGCGGGAGATAAAAGCTGCGTTTGATGAGCCAAAAATAAGCCGAGCATAAAGACGAGCCTGTCGTCTCGGGTGCTGCCGCGATAGCGTGGAACACAACGCAACGTTTTATCCATTTCATTGAGAGGAAGGAGAAATGTTGTCTCGGCACGTTTCCCCCTGATCTTTATGTGACCTCCACGTCTCAGAGGTGTCAGGGGTACATAACCGCGCACCGCCCCTCCCCCACCTGGGTCCGCTCTCTGCTGGTGATGTTTTTATGAGCTGCTCTGAATAAAATAGTGCTCTTGACCTTGTTTCACGTGTCCACGGGGCATCTTTAAGCCTTGGTTTTGTAAGTCAAAGGTGACAGTGTGAAGAGAAACGGGCGCCCAGCTATTTTAATTTGAAATATTTTTGCTTTTGTTGATCTCCAAGGGTTAAATCAAGCCTCAGTCGTAATGCACATTTATGTACTGATCTAGACATAATCTACACATTTGTTGGACTCGCTGTCATGATTAGAACTAGCATAAACATCATAAATGGGGTAATGTCCTCACTTAGCATGGAAATGTGTCTGGTCCTCACTATGTATTATGGACAAGAAACACACACACACATGCAGTAAGAAAGCCACCATCCCATGGTAGTGTAGCTTGAGGAATTGCCCGTCACCCTGTTTGAGCAGCGATGTGAGTGTACACGTGCACCAAGGCTGCTGCAGACAGAGACGGAGCTCTGTGTGGTTTGGCTCAAAAACAAACACACACACACACACACACACACACACACACACACACACACACACTGTAGGTGAGTCGTTGCCCGTATGTCAATATTTACGCTTTGTCCCCGAAATATATTATTCTGCAGCCAGACGTGCAATCAAGTGTTTCTGATCTGGGCAGCATTCGCTGCAGATGTGATGTAGAGGCGGGTCTTCTAATAAGTGCGTGGTTAGCATCGTTGCTAAAGGCTGTGGGCTTCTACACACTTAAGCAAACAGGTTTGATAGCATGTAGCCAGATAGTTAATGAGATTCTTTGTCCTCAGCTCATTTGATGATGCGTTCAGGTGGCGTTTCTGCTCTTCCTCCATTTGATTCCAGCAGCATCACAATCAAGTGTAAGAAATGTTCTCTCGGCTTGAAAGAGAGGGTTTAGTCACTTAAGCCGCCGATGCTGACAGCTCAGAAAGATGACATTTTGTAGTCGCTCGGATCCAGCCAGTGTCCTGGGCTAACTCTGGCAGACGGAGACTCTGAATCAGCACAGGACTTGAGGACTCTGCTGCGTATTTGCTCGTGGAGCTCTTGATGTTTGTCTTCCTCTGCCCTGCTGGTAGCGGCAATGATATTTATCCTCCTGTTGCTTCTCCCCAGGCTGCCCTTTAGCATGCCGTCATGCCGGGCACCAACATGGAACACACATGTGTCACATGACATGATGACTCCAGATTTAATGCCGTGCCACACGGCTGTCATCGGCACACGCCGACCTCCCCTCCCCCGCTCCTCAGCCGGTCTGTGTGGGCGTGCAGCCGACCTATAGCGGAGATGCTAATCTCATTGCGTATGGCTGCGTGTGCAGAGCGCCACAGGTCGAGGGGGTGGTTTGTGCTCTTTCCATTTGATTGACGCAGGAATGTGGATAGTTGTGAAATGTGCTATCTGCGGGGGTGGGGCGACATCGTTGAGGCTGACATTACGGCGCTTTGGGGGACGTGCGCGGAGGAGAGCGAGTTTGTCCCGCGCAAAACGCTCCAAAACGTGTCCGTCCGCTTTAGCGTCATCCAGAAGGACTCGCCAGGCTCAGCAGGAGGGATGCGCAGCGTGCCCGTGCGGCGCTCACCAACATCTGTAAACGCACAAACACTCGCGTGCCGCAGTGGCGCCCTTGGCGTGTCATTCACGGCGCCGCGGCCCGGATCCCTGCGGTTACAGGAGACGTCGGCGGACGTCAGAGGAGTGCGGAGATGAAATCTAACAAAGTTCCATCTAAGTTTAGACAAGTGAAGAGGAGGGAGAGAAATTAGAAGGTGATGAAGTGTAGTGTAGGAGTGTCTGCATATGGAGCGCGGCCAACGTGGACGCAGCCGCGCCGTGACTCACTCGCTGTGTGGGTTCGGACTGGGACTGGGAGGGCAGCGCTCGGCTCCAGAACCACCTGTAACCGCGGCGTTATCCGAGCAGGTGCATGACAGGAGGACGTGCAGGTGTCTCCACCAAGCCTCCATTATCATCCCGCTTTGCTTCTTCGACCTGCGACAGGGAGGAGGCTACGCAGCTCCGCCGCCGCCGCCGCCGCCGCCGCCGCCGCTTTCCTTCCGGTGATGAAACGGATAATTTCCTTGATAAGCCGGCGGCCTTCGCCATTCTTCCAGTCACCAGGGGGAGTGAGTGATGGACACGGGCACGCCACGAGGCCCACATTAAGCCCTGATTGGGGTCCGTCAGTGTGATTTCTCCTCCGCGGTGCTGGGCCAGCACTTTTGCTTCCACATTAGGCCGTCGATGCCTACTGATTGCACGATGAGAGAGGACACGGGCGCATCACGCCGCTGTAGCCCCGGCGATGTTAGCATGACTCAGACACTCTGTAATGTGACCCATGTCATCTGAAGTCCAGTTGATTAGTCCATTAGGTTAGCGATGCAGACTTCCTCTGTATGCTTGCATTAATGGCATGTATGTATATACACGGCAGCTACTTTAGGCGTCCATTTGTTGTTGTTGTGCAACATTTCGTCGTTTGTCAGTGATTTGGACGCTAATGTGATGCGGCAGCTTTGGGCCTGAGCCACACTGCCTAAATTATTAGAAAAATGACCTGCGGGGACCAGATTCCCAGAGGTCTCCCCATTAATGCTTCCAAAGGCTCCTGAGCATCTCTGCAACATTCATTTGATGCTCGGCCAAAGATGAAAATAGCCGGGGATTAAAAATAGAATTGAAACAAAACAAAGCGCAGGACATCAAACCCTTGAAAGGAAATGTTGAAAGGAATCAAGTGTAATTCACAGTGACCAGGCTGCTCTGGTTCGGAGTTTCTCTCCCCCTGTCCTGTATTTATATCGATAAAGGCATCCCATAATGAGAGACTGGGACACTGGCATCCTCTCCTCCTCAAGTTCTGATCGTCTCGACTGAGTGAGCCTTTAGTTCAGGGTTTTCCAGGTCTCCTGATGTGGGTGGGCTCACCATTTTATGTCTTATTTCCCAGAAACGACCTGTAGTTTTTATTGTCTTTTGCCATTTAACTGGTCTTTATTTCTTTTTATGGCTCTTAACTTTGATTTGCAGGAAATGGCGGCAAATATCAAACGATTAAATCAAAGCTGGTCTTTGATCTGGCCACTTTCCCATCACATCCATAAATGTCTGTGTGTGTGTGTGTGTGTGTGTGTGTGTGTGTGTGTGTGTGTGTGTTCTTGTATACGTTACGTATGCAGGACTAGAGCCGTTTTGGTGCTACGTAGCTTGGGACCCCCTCTCAGATACACTCAACAGTCCGAATGAGGTGTCAGCACAAAGGAGACGCGTTATTACAATCTGCACTGTTATAACACTCCGTGTCCTGAATGGAGCGAGCGCAGAGCGGCCCCCCCCCCTCCTCGAAGAGCGATGGGAGACGACGGAGAAGGAAATGAGCGACAGAGATTAGCAACAGAGCGGCAACGATGTGCTCCCGCCCAGTATCCACACCAGATGACACACATGACGGCTCCTTGTGTTGGCAGCACACACTGATCCACAATCAGGAACAATCCTCCCACTTATATAACTGTGTTTGTTGCACGACGCGCCCACTGTCAACCACCCCCCCCCCCCCCCCCCCCCCCCAAAGGCCTGTAAATATGTGTGGAATATCTGTCTATTCCACATGCCCTCTTTTCTCTTTAATCCCGTGTTATAATCCCTAACACTACAGAAACAAGGTGACACACAAATGCAATCTGTGGCCTGGCTCTGTGTGTGCGTGTGTGTGTGCGTGTGTGTGTGCGTGTGTGTGTGTGTGTGTGTGTGTGTGTGTGTCCTGCAGGCAGACATTTTTAATCCGCACAGATGGACATGTGAGTCATCAAAATGCTCTGGTTTAACGAAGCGTGTGAAGCATTTGCGTCAATATTTCTCTTTTTTATTAATCCCTTTATTCAGAGTTCTTCCTGACGTTGTCGATCACCTAATTTGTAATAATCCCCCCTCGTCCCCTCCTCTCCTCTCATATGGACGTATGTATGGATGTCGTTTACCTTTTTTCTTCTTTCTATATGACTGTTTGGACGCGTGTCTGACATACTCGATGTATTTAAATGTTAAATATCTGCCAGCAACGTTGCCAACATTCTTAGCTGCTGGATCACAGAAAGGCAATTTAGCCCTGGTGGGGGGGGGGGGGGGGGGGGGGGGGCACTTGAGTGCAGTTTAAGGTTGCAGGAGGAATATTTCAATCATTCTGGGTGGAAACAGCCTGAACATAAACCGGCTGGTTCTGCTGCAGTCCTGAGAGACTCAGATGTAAGAAGAAAACGTTATTAAGTCGTTATTATTGTTGGTGAAATGAGGAACGAGGCTAACGAGATAGATGCAGCAGCCAACAATTAGCTTCCAAACCCCAGGAAACAACATAACCAGCACCAGAGAACCAAAACCAGTGAAATAAATGAAGGAATAACCATTGAGGACATGAGCCGGGGGGTGGGGGGGGGGGTTCTGCTAAAAATCTGAAGAAGGACAAAAATAAAGGTGAACTAACTACTAGACATTAGGAATTATGTCGACCCAAAAAGACACCTGTGAAAACAGCAAGTTTGGATTTAAGATCTGGCTTTTGAGTTCCCGGAGGAGTGCCCCCCCCCCCACCAGGAGCTCCTGCTGTGCTGGCAGTGTTGGGACAGCTGTCCTTGAAAGGGGGGCCTGGTTCTGCAGCGGCTGGCACTTTGTTCCGTATCCGGGGCCAACCGGGCCTGAGTTCCCGTGGTGCTCCCTTTGTTGAAAGATCATGTGATCTGGGTGCCAGTGGGTGCACCGAGGAGCTGTTCGTGATTGATTTGGATGTGTTGAGTGGAGTAAACATGCACACGCACGTGCACTCTCCATCTTTAAAGTCTTTAAAGTGAGCAGCTCATGAAGTGATTCTCTCCATTATTCTCTCACTCAGGTTTCCTCCTCCACACTGGCGATAACAGTCGTGTAAATGTGATATCTCAGGGCCATCTGGGGGAATTTATATCAATTTAAATCAGATGAGATCAAATGATGAGCTGATAAGACCGTTAGCGATGCTAATCATGACAAATTCGGATGGTAATGTTCATCAGATTAAACGAATTCTATCTGATAACATTTTGACATCACGAGGAATAAATGAAATTCCTGATTATAATATTTTCTCACGGCCATTTCCTTGCTTACATTGAGATGTGATCGAGTGTTTAATTTGATCGAAAGGCGCTTCGACCCGCTCCGGCTCAGACGTATTAAATGGCCCATTGTTTGGTCCATCTCATACTGTACATCTAACAGCCTGTTTATGGATCTGTTTTCATGCTGGGAATGTTCAATATGTGCACCAATGGCAACAGCAGGCTGAATGTTTAAGTGTGTGTGTGTGTGTGTGTGTGTGTGTGTAGGAAAATCTCCTCCCTTCAGTGGCTTAGAGCTTCGTGTTTCATTTATATTATGGATTTTTGTTATTTCAAAAGCAGCTGATTACACACAGTTAGAAAATCTTTACTGGGGAAGAGAAGCATAGCGATCTCTTATCAGGTCATTTCTACGGCCCCCGGATGGAGGGCAGCATGTTGCTAGTGTGGTCTGTCTGTAGCGTTAGCGATGCTAGACTGGGATGCTAGTGAGATGTAGGGGAGCCTTAAAATGCTGGCTGCTACCTTCTAAATTACAGGTTAAGTTTCTGGAAGTAATACGTCAGAACTCTTGCTTTGGTCATTTCAAAGCTGCTTTGATGTGTTCCATTTCCCTCCTTTTATCTGTGACCACTGTGAATCTGGAAGATCCCGACTTGTTAATCCCTCCCAAAACCACTGTGTGTGTTTGCCGGATGCTTGACGGCTCCAAACAGCGATGAGCTGAAGCTTCCCACACGACTGAGGTTGAAAATGACTCTTCTGGGGAAAGACTGGATGGAGAGAAGGATGAGTTTCTTCTTCTGTCACAACTCTGGCTGTAATTGGCCAAGTGGGGCTCGGAGTGTAAGCGTGTTAGCTAAACACAGAGCTGGTGTCACTGCACATTCCCGCAGGCCAAACGCTTGTTTACTGTATGTGAGGCAAGCTGGAGGGAACGTTGCCGAAGTCACATTAAGGCCTTTTAACCTGAGTCTTGTGCACATTTTGACTCCTAAATGCAGGAAAAGCTCCATTGAGATGAAGCTGAATGATCTTTGAATGACCGCTGACGTCGTCAGTAACCCAGAATCTGCAGTCAGAAACGTGGACCAGCCTTCACATTGGGTTCCGTTCCCTTATCCCTTAACTGGCTTTGCGCTACTATCACAACAGCCGAATTTACGACTCCTTTAAGCTGCTCATGTGAATTAGATTATTAAAAGCGTTCAAAGTTGCAGCAGCGAAGCTAAAAACCCACACATCCGCTGTTGCAGCAGCCATCGGGGCGGAGAACTGCGGCTCTGGTTCCACATCTGCCTTCATTCATTCATACACGCTCTTTTATTCCACCTCTTCTCTCTCCTCATGTTTAACCTGTTTTATTAAACCCCCCCCATATTCTCTCTGCTCCTCTGTGTTTGGCCGTAAGCGGCTCTGCTGACTCGACACTTTTTCCTCTATAGTTTACCCTTTTCTTCCCCTGCTTCCCTTCGATCTCTTCTTCGCTCCCCCCTCCCTCTTTCCCACCTTCGATCCATGCAGCCAGTGAATTTCCAGACCTCCTTCCTTGCACTCAGGTCCTCTCTTTTCAGTGTCTTTTTATTATCCAGCTTAACAATAAGTTAAAAAAGGGGGTAAAAAAAATCCCCTCTATCCTAATTTTGTATTATTACATCCACAATATCCACACAGACCTCTGGAATTCAAAAAGACGTGCATGAAATTCCATTTTTCTCTCATTGTTTTGAATGAAACGGTAAATCATGTGAGCATTTAGCCAGATGTTGCCCTAGAAATTCCCGGTTCCCGGTAGAATTCCCGGTGAGATGGTGCTTGGTGAAACTAAAAACCTTCCCATTGATGGTAGCAGCCTCTAGTCGTACATTTAGGGTCATTTGATGTAGGTTATCGCTCCCGTCACCACCCAAAGCCCATCCTCCATATTAGCATGTCATTAGCACACTAATTAACCTCAAATACACCCCCCGTTAACGCTCCCGTATCGGAGTATCTGAACAGCAGATTCACACCAGGGTTTCCCCACATACCTGTAAATTTGCTAAAATTAGCCTGGGATGATAGCGCTTGATGCTACATACCTCCTGATTGCACGTGTGTGTGTGTGTGCGTGCGCGTGCACGTGTGTCTCCTGTCAAAACGGATTCTTGCAGCAAAGATTCGGCCAGCAGTTGTTTTCCTGGTGATTCCGGGGTGGAATGTTGAACCGTGCACCTGAACAAATGGCTGCTGTCAGGCCCGTCGCCTGCAGACGAATGTGGGCGCCGTCCTCCATGTTTGCGTGTCCGCGTGCGTCTGAGGCGAGCGCACGAGAGCCCAGGCGGCGGCGAATTCTCGGCGGCCCCGTCGCTGTTTAATTGTTTGGCTGCGTAATAAATCAAAGGTGTCAGGGGGAGATTATTTATACAAGGAACAAATGAATCATCTGAGGATATTTTGGGTTTTATGTTTCTGTGCATCAGTGTCGGCGCCGCTCGCCTGGCTGAGGAATTTGCTCGCGTTGCACCGAGCCTTCGTCACGTGCGCTTCCTGTCATTGATGGATCTGGTGCCACTTGGGCGCTCCGGCAAACGGAGAAGGAAAACAGCTGAATTCGGATCAGAACCTTTCCGAGGCTCCGCGTGTCTGAGGGGGAAGACCTGCTTGTCGAGGTCGCCGCACGCACCGCCACCTTTCCTAGGTGGTAATCGCTGTTCCCGCTGTTGCTATGCAACTGCTAAAAACCTGCTGGAAGGTTGTTTTTTTTTGCTGCTGCGGAGGTGGCGTTCGGATCCCACTGACCACTGCTCTGCTTCGCGGAACCGCCACAATCCTATCGGACCTGTTAAGAGAGCAACAAACCCACCCGGGTCAGCCGGCGCCCCTGATTCTGGAGGTAAACAGGATGAGGCCCGGCTGCAGCTTCAGAGGAGTTACAGGGCGGCACCGCCCCACCGGAGGGTGGCGGAGGTGACGGAGGTCGGGTCACGTGACCTTTCTCCAGCAGCTCAAATCCTGATTCTATGTGTTTGTTTATTCCTACCTGAACTCTGGGATGGCAGATCCACGCATGCGTTTAGCCTCTAAGTCACGCGTCTTCTTCTTTTCCTCCTTCTGTCTGAGGCTCAGTGCAGCCCATGTCTTGCCCCCCTCCCACTGTGACGTCACCTCAGACCCAGCGTCACAGCGGCTCTCTGCTCCCAGGCTTCTTTCCTTTCATCCTCTCTTCTCCCTGAATCGCCTCTTTCTTCCGCCTCTATTTCCTCCTGTTCTGACTTCATTCTCTTATTGTTTCCCTTCCCCTCTCTTCCTCCTGCAGCTCTCTTTCTGACATAAATTGGCGTCCTCTCATCGGCTGTTTTCTTCCCTCATAACCATAAATTTAGAGGGTTTGATGGCGGCCCAGACTCAGCCGGTCCTCCTGCCAAAGACAGCTTCCTCCCCGTTCTATCAGCATCATCTCGAGCTTTTAACTATTTTTTTTAACGTGGTTTCATAAAGCTCGGTTTCCTCGGCGCCCGTCACCAACCTCCTGCAGCAGCCAGAACGAGACGTCAACACACAGTTGGCCGCTAGTGACCTCTGTGACCTCTGACCCCGTTTGTAGCTGTCTCCTCTCCTGGTCTCTGGGTGTGACTTAATGGTGGGTTTCAGAACGTCCCACCACATCTGCCTCACCTCCTCACCTCCTCTGCTGCTCCCTGACTGGCGGCTCTGTCAGATTCTCATTACTGGATTCATTTATTTCAGTCCTCGCGTCCCCCCGAGGGGCTTTAACGCTGTCACTTCAGGTACCAATTTTCTGGGAAGCTATGTCGCATATGGCTCTAAGATGCTTTTACAAACTCCAGTTGATTAATTCAAATTAAGGGTAAAACTCATTTGGAAACAGGTCTATTTTATTCCCGGGAAAAGATTTTTTGGAGCGCCCAACGTTTGAAAATGTCTGTCGGAGTAAAACCACAGTAAAAGTCCAAATCCACATCAGACCTGACAGGACTGACCCACTTGCTGTTCCAGCCCTGTTTTCTTTAGTTTTGACTGCCCACGCTCGGCGCCGTGTGGAGAGAGCAATCAGAGTTTAACAAATCTCCTCCTGTGCTCCCGCCGTGTGGAAATAACCTAAAAAAATCCAACTATTCCAGCCGACACATTCAGGGGCCGACTGCTAAACAGGCGGAACATCAAACCACATATTCCCTCCATAGAAATGACACGCACTGTCTTTCACGCTCGCCTCACTGTAGTCGGCCCAGTTATTTAATAAAAACGTTGTTCTTTCAGCGCGTCTGAAGCCATCGGTGTGAAAACAAGCCCCAGAAATTGAAGTCGTGTTATTTCCCAGGCTGCTGGGAAATGGAAACGGGGCTGCGACGCCCGGGGAAACGGTGCGACACCACGGCAAATAGGTGCCCTCAGCCGGAGGGGTACAACCACAAATACCAAAGCTTCCACGCTGCCTTGATTGAATTACAGTCCGAGACGTTTGTTGGACGATGAATTTCAAAGTTCTGAACTAGTGGAAGCCTGAATTAGAATCCCTAAATATTCCATTAAACTACATGAGTCCATCGTTTCCAGGAGAGGCCATGAATGCACCATATCTCTAAAATGGTGGGAACAATAGAGGTGTTTATATTTACAGTCGGTGCCTTTAAACCAGATTCTGGTCCAGGTTCTGCTGCAGGTCTGAAGGTTCTTCAGTTCCTGCTTCCTGACCAGCGTCTGCTGCTCCCTTCGGTCTCTTTAAAGGCGCCGATCCGAACAGGCCATCTTACTCGACCTGATTTGTTTTCATGTGCAACCGCCACAGTAAAATTTGGTTGTTTTATACTTTATACATCTGTTTGCAGGGTTATTTTTTACGGGCCTTATAGATCCTTGGTTGTCAGCCCTCAGCTGTCAGTGGGATCCCAGTTGAAGCTGTTATCATATCGATTGATTGTGCGTATTTCATTAAGAGTCAGTGCTTCGTCTGGCTCACTCGTGTGCACGTCTGCGGCTACTCGAACGAGCTTGGCAGAAAACGCTCCGGACGCTGCAGCGGTCCCATTTCGCCGTCATCTCGTTCCGTTTCAGGTGTCCGTTGACTCGGTAACACCTGAAAACAAAAGTTTGACCTTTTCACCCCAAAACATCGCCTACTCTGATGAAAGCCTGTTTCTGCCTTGTGCGCCCCCTACTGGCGATAAAAGGGAAACGTCATTTTAATGACATTGTTAAAGCAAAATTCACTTCTAAGCTAGTTGGTTGAAAACCTGCAGCCCCCAAAAGTCACTGAGCAGCTCTCTGGAGCTGAAGCTCAGCCCTGCGGTGTTGTTCAGTGACACCAGGAATTATGGTCTGTATTACACTGTAATAAATGAGGCCGCATGCTGTCGGGGAGCTGAACGCACTCTGCACCGCGGTGAGAAGGACTTGATTACCGTGTCTGAATTAGATTTCCAGGTGGGAGCTGGACCTTGCTGAGCTCTTTAAGCCATCGGTATCTCCAGGTTGCCTCGCTTCTCTTCTTGGGCTAATCTAAAGGAACAAACCTCCCTTTATTCTGTTTCCTCCGCAGGATGATAATAAAAACATCATCTTGCCGTATTGGACTGATTTGTATTCCTCAGTCCCTGCATGTGTCAGACTTCTTCCACAGGATATCTCTGCAGGTAATTTACAGGCCCTGCACATCCATGCCCCCCCCCCCACACACACACACACACACACTTCTCTGCGCCACACACACGCTCTGAACTGAAGTGGTGTCCCCAGGGTTTTAGACCTCTCAGTGTCCCCTGTATGAAAAACTGCCACTCCCAACCTCAGAGGAGGGGGAAGAATTAATAGATATAATCAGTGAGCTCTCAGCTCCCCCATTAAGGCTCCCCAGGAAGGGAATCTTGTTATTCTGTCGGCCCTTCCTCTGTTCCCCCTCTCTGCCGCCGTCCTTCCGTCCCTCGCTGCTCGGTTTCCCCTCCCCTCTGCATCAGGCCTCTGAGTTGTCCATCTCTGTTTTACTTTGCCCTCCCCCCCACCCCCGGCTCTGCTATTATTTCCCCATCTGCTTACGTGATATCCACCTCTTCCCTGCTGATTCATCTTCCACATATTTAAATGTCCCTTTTCTCCCTCCTCGCTCCCCAGCCTCAGTGGAAGCTTCTGTCCCTCCTGCTGCGGTGGAGCTGCAGTCACATGACCCAGACATGATAAACACACGTTGTTCTTTAGTTTGCTCCCTCTGGGAAACAGCTCAAGAATTCCCCTATTTTATCTCCGATCAGCTGTGCAGATGTCATTGAGATGACTCTGAACACGGCCTGTAGGTGGCGCTGCATTTTCCTTGACAGAGAGTCCTCAGATTTGGTCGTCCAGGCGTGGAGAGCTACTGTCAGCACGAGAGTGGAGCCGCCGTCATCCAGCTCCAGTTCCTCATCAATGAGGTAAGACTTTATGTGAAGGGTACAAAGTTCTTCTATGGTGTCAACATCCAGATTTTTCCAGCTACTAAGCCGGACCTTTTGAACCCGACTATTCATTTTCCGAAATAAAATCATCATTTCCTCTTGACCTTTGAGGTCACAGACTGCAATAACAGTCAATAGCAACCTAGCATGTTAGCAACTGAGGTGACAGGCCGTTGGACGGCGTTGCAGATTTGTCATAACGTGCCTTCTGTCCCCTTTAACTCCACACATTAACTTTCATTTCCAAATATTTTACCACCAACTCCTTCTCAGCATCAGTGACAACAAAAATGTTCCATTTTAGTCTGTAGAAAGTCCGCCGAGCCTTTGGTTCTGATTCACAATATCCATCCCTGCTAATTAAATTTCACACTTTAAAAAGCCCAAACCTGGACAAGAGGAGCAAAGAGGACTCAAATCAGAACATCCAAACCTTCTGGTTAACAGCCCCAACATCTGCTGAGAGATGATCTTTTGTGGAGGAACTGCCCTTTTTCTGCCTTGAAAATAGAAAAAAAATAAAGAGATCCTGCAAAAACAAAAGGTTTGACTTACATCTAATATGTGTGAATGGACATTTTTGGGAAATGAGGGCATTTTGGCTGATCCTCTTAACTTCATGAGGGTTCTGATGGTTCGGGTTAGGATAAGGAGCTGAGTGATGCATTATGAAAGTCCTCGCAAAGGTAGAAATACAAGGATGTGTATGTATGTGTATACGTGTGTGTGTGTGTGGTGTGTGTGTGTGCGTGCGTGCATGTGACTGTGCCTCAGCAACTCATACAAGCCCTCAGGGAGATGGAGACAATTTTTAGTGCCTCCTACGTGCACCCATGCGCTCATGTTTATACATATTATGAATCATGACGCTCACCTGGGAGGAAAATGCTCACGATGTCTCCAGAGGACACTCACACATGTAGAGAGAATGTTCAGTCAGTGAGCAATGTGCTCGTGGTCATTTTATCACCCCCCCGCCCCCCCCCCCCCCCCCCCCCCCCCCCCCCACACACACACACACACACACACACACACACGCGACGCCTGATTACAATGATTCGTTTTCATTCTGTTCCAACAGGGGGCGCTGGTGAGCGCCCTGTCTGACGACAGCGTCCATCTATGGAACCTGAGGCAGAAGAGGCCGGCCATCCTCCACTCCCTGAAGTTCAACAGAGAGAGGTATGAGGACACGGGTCTGCTCTCTCTCTTCATCCCTCTCTCTCTTCATCCCTCTCTCTTCATACCTCTCTATTCATCCCTCTCTCTCTTCATCCCTCTCTCTTCATCCCTCTCTCTTCATCCCTCTCTATTCATCCCTCTCTCTCTCTTCATACCTCTCTCTCTTCATCCCTCTCTCTCTCTTCATCCCTCTCTCTCTCTTCATCCCTCTCTCTCTCTCCTGTGGTTGCTCTTTAAACACTCATCAGGTCACTAACTCTTCCTCTGAGGCTCACAGGTGTCAAGCGACAAAACACCTGAAGCTGTACAACAGCAGGTTGTTACACGCATACACGCACACACACACACACACACACACGCGTACACACACACACACGCATACACACACACACACACACACACACACACACACACACACGCATACACACACACACACACACACACACACACCACACACACACACACGCACACACACACACATACAGAAGCACATGAATTTTAGCAACAACATGGTCTTTATCAGCAATGGAGCCACGATGGAGCCCTGGGCTGAGGGTGTAGACGTGAAGAAGACCTGCTATGAAATTCTTTTGGCGTTGGTTTTAGCTTCATGTTTGGAAAGCTACATCACAGCTACTGAGGGTAGAAGCCCACTTGCTAAATGCTCATTTGTGTCCCAAGGCTGCTGCCAGGTGCATGCTGGGAGACAACAGTTTAGCTGAGGCCCATAAAATCAGATTTAGCTGAAAGAACTACCCAGAATGCCCCTTGGTGCTACAGCAGGATAGAAACAGGCCTGCTAAACACACTTAGATCTTTAATCTTTATTAATCTTTTATCACGTCAGATTAAATTTATATTTAATGATATCTGAAATGTTAAGTATGACTCAAACCTCACCTCATCTGAGGGAGGTTTCCTTGTCTGTCCCTCCCCATCACGCCACAGCGATCACCTCTCAAATGCCATCATATCATTTTTGCAGCGATCTGTCACAGCAGGAAGTGGAGAACGGGTTAAATGTCAGAGCCGGTGATCTAAGATGGCGCTGATGTGAGGGACAGGTGGCCGCCAGCAGCTTTGAAGGCGCGTTGTGTTCCCGCACAGGCGCTTGACCGCCCCTGACATTTAGCGAGCGCCGCCGCTCCGCCGCTGCATCACCTGGGGGACACGACGGAAAACGTGGAGACGGGGAGAGGAGGCCATGAAGGATGGAGGAGTTTTAAGGCAGAGAGAGGCGTTTTTAACCATCGGAACGGGCCTAACACTATTGGGAAGGGTCGAGTCACATGGGCAGAGATCAGCTGACCTTCAGAAACTGGATGAAGGCATCGACCTGACCTCATCTGACCTGCTGCTGGCGTTAGCTGATGTGCTAGCATGTGCGAATGCATCTAGACCTCATTCAGGCTGCAATCTGTTGACCTGGTTGACCTTTCTGTGGGTCCCGGATGGCACGCCTGCCCCATTAAAGAGCGAACCCTGCCAGGACGTGCAGACGATCCAGATGTTTGTTTGTTTTTCTCTATTCTGTCTGTTGTTTCTTCCCCTCTGACCACTTTGGCTTGTCAGCGTGTAGAAGTCAAAGTGTTTTTATTTCCTTCTTCGCTGAAAGGACGGACAGCCGAGCAGAAGGGACGCCACACCGGCTGTGACGCCCCGAAAAGGTTTATCGTTAATATTCGTGGAACTGTCTTTTAGATTAGCTCAGCGTTGAACCGGGAAAGAGAAGAGGGCTTTTCGGATCTTTGGGCGTGTGTTGCCTCCAGCTGTAGCGCTCTGTTCCACCAGATCACGGCAGCAGCGTTGAGCAGAGAGGGAGAGCTGAGACAGCCTGGGCTCCAGCCAGCGAGCAGTGAGTCAGTCTGTGGGCAGCGCGGGGACGGAGGGAGCGCTGGAAGAAATCCTGCCGAGTCACTGTGGCGTAGGATGCTCCCGTCGCCCCCCCTCCCCCCATCCTCCCCCCGTCCTCGCAGCAAATGCGCATGCTTTCATCATTGCGGGGTGATATGATGGGAGATAATTAAGGATTAGCGCTGGGGTCTCTCCAGAAACAAGGAAAACACAAATAAAAGCCAAGCGCTGATTCACTCTCTAACTCGCCTCCCATCCCGGCTCTGGAAGATCTGAAATTGTTTTTACAATGTGCTTCCTCATCCAGTCATCGCTCTCTTTCTACACCGGAGGAGACAAACGCGGAACATTTGCAATGTCTGAAGAAGGGAAAAGGGAGCCATCATCCACTGATGGTGAGAATGGGAGCGTAGACACCAGTAAAGCTGAAGGCCGTGAGTGGAGCTACTGGAGGGGATCCAGCCAAGGTGCTTCAGCATCAGGTCGGGCTGGTGTCCCAGAAACGTCCAAATCCTGGATCAGCTCATGTGGGGAGCTGAAGATGACCACAACCTTCTGTCCTGAAGCGCTTCAAAAAGGGGAGAGCCGATAAAACACACTGAAAATGCATCAGATTTCCTTTTGCTCGAGGAAAACACTTCCAAGGGCGACGCCGCTGCAGGGCTGCATGCACTGTAAAAAAAGAGCACTTGACATTTCCAGTCCAACAAGCTCTTCGCTGTGAAAGTTTCCAGTAAAATCTTGAGAGACCCACACCCCAGGAATCAGTGAAACCAGAGAACTGAGCCCTGACTCTCCTGCATTCTGCTTAATTAATGAACAAAATCTTTTCAGACTGAAGCTGCCCTCCATTTGCATTTGGGGAGCAGAAATGTGCTTCTGCTGCTGTGCAGATGCATTCAGGCTATGTTGTGCTTATTACAGTAAATATAGAGATACATGGAAGGGGAAACCTAATTTCAGGAGACAAGGCTGCAGCCACTGAAGCATTGAGAAATGGATTAGCATTGTCTTTGCTGAAGCAACCGCCTGCTGTAGGGCACCGTCTTCACTCTCCATCCCTCCAGTTTATGCTACGGCTGCTTATTCCTAATCAAAGTGCATCGTCTTAATCTGTCTGACAGCAGATTACGTTCAAATATTAGGACGCTCGTGGGATCGCTCCTGGACGGGACACCAGCGCGTCCTTCCTGTTGGGAGTAATGGATGCGGGAGGGCTGTCCTGGCTGGGTTCTCCTCGTCCTGGAGTGGCGTGCTCCAGCTGCTGAACCAACCAGAGGAGATGTTTGAAGTACAGGTCACACGAGCCCACAGGTGGATCCCAGCAAATTCAAAAGAATCGCCAGAGGAGATGGACGACCTTGATACATTAGCAAGTGCTGCTCTCCAAGGTCGGACATTATTATTCCTCAGACGGATGGGAGGTTGGGACCGGAGAGGGATGAAGGAACAAAGTGATGAAAAAGGGATGAGGAGATGAATGGATAGCTGCAGATAAGAAGGGAAGGGTTCCTGACCTCTCATTAAGGCAAAATCTGATGGATGGTTGGAAAGAGACCACTGATGTGTCTCTTTGGCCCCCTCTGTCCCCCCCTAACAAGGGTCCTGGTCAAATGATGCAGAAACCCCTGGACTCATTAATGGAGCGATAAATAATCCATCCCATGCTCCTGCAGGTTCCGTCCCTGGTGTCAACAGGAGGTGGATTTTCCAGAGGCGTCTGCCGGTTTTCCTGAAGGCTCTCTCCTCTTTTCTCCCTCCACAGAATAACCTTCTGCCACCTGCCCTTCCAGAGTAAGTGGCTGTACATCGGCACAGAACGGGGGAACATTCACATCGTCAACGTGGAGTCCTTCACGCTCTCAGGCTACGTCATCATGTGGAACAAAGCCATCGAACTGTAAGTCTCATATGAACTGACCCTGGAATCTGCAAAGCTTTACCATCGTTAGCGAAGCCTATTTTGACATCTGCAATAATTCTGCATGCGTTTCTCACAGTAGCTTCCAGCTAATCGTACTGAACCAACAACGCTAAGCGGCACCAGAACCGGGACTCCCTGCTGGCAACATGACAGTGAAAGTTCTTATTCTGGGTATCCAGAAAAGACAGAAAATCACAAGAAACTCGGCAAAAACCCTTATTTCATCCAAGGGAATGTGAGGACTGCCCTAATTGTAGCTGCGCTACTCCGATCTGTGTCGACTCGGGAGTGAGTTTACGATGTGGCGCATTTTCCTGCTGAGAAGGTTTGAAATTAATGAGGGAGGACAGATTCGTTAGTCACTCTAGCGTTCCCAGGTAGAGTATTAGGCTGCCGCCACTAAGCGACCTGTCTCTTTGCTGTTTGGACGGATCCGTCTGCTTGACAGGCCCCATTTTGGTTCCCTGCTGTAGAGATTTAAATTATTCACTGGAGCATTTTGCTTGACGCTTTCGCCTCTTCCCTTCGTGTGTGTGGATAGGAGACAGGGATGAGAGCAGAAGGGAGGATGGGAACAGGTGTCTGCCGCGATCAGTGCACGCCGCACACAGACGACTTGACTCGACGACGGGGCCGAGGGCGAGGAAAGGCGGGTGGTGGGAAAGAGAGAGAGGACAGAGCGAGAGCGGATGACAGATAGGAGGGACGAGTGGAGCGGATGAGACGGGGCTTTGCCCCGGGAGAAGGACACCAGAGAGGAGGGGAGGCGCGGGAGCGGCGCCAGAGGGCAGAGCGGCGCCGAGTCACGCAGATAAGAGAGGATGAGAGGAAGATGGAAAAGGTTTCTAATCAGGGCCCAAAAGGGGAGAAGAGGAAGGGGTGATGATGACGATGAGATTGAAGAAGATAAGATAGAGGGATGCTGCATCCTTAAAGGACGAGAAAAACTTTGGTCTGTTTATCTGCCACTCTCCCAGAATCCTTCACTCCTCTTATGTACGTGGTCTCGATGATGGTTTGAGACCTTCTGAATTCTGTGGTTCTGTCTCCACACCTCAGAACCAGGAGGTTTGCTGTTAGTCTGCCTACTGGTGTCCTCCTTCTGGTCTTCAGCTGTCTCACTTGTCCTCCAGCTGATGTTTGCTGGCGTTTCCGAGGCTGCGTCTGCTTCATGGACACATCCTAATAATCGAATAATTCTTTTGGTGTGTCAGTGCGTGCACTCTGAGGATTATTGTAGCTTGCGTTGCGTGTTCCGGCGGGAGCTTAAATACAGGAAAGTGCAGACAAATTGAAGTGGCTTGAAACATTTATTAGACTTGGGTGTCGGGGCTCCAGACTCGGAGCTCTTGAGGTGTGATGAGAAAAAGAATTTAAGCCTGAAGGTGGATGCTGACGGAGTGGAGGGGCTTGAGGTTCAAAAGCAATACTCAGGCGGGGCAGCAGTGTGTGTGTGTGTGTGTGTGTGTGTGTGTGTGTGTGTGTGTGTGGAGGAGAAGGAAGAAATGCAGCTCTACTGCCACCAAAAGCATCATTATAGATTTGAAGCTCTGTCTGCTGCAGCTCGTTCCTGCTGTAATTGCTGTTTTGAGGACAGATATGGATGGTTCGGACTGAAGTAATCATCCCCTGGGCGCTGCTATTTGGAGAGGCGCAGTAGCCGTGTCCCTGCCCCCGGGCCCGGCCTGGCCCCTCGCTCTGTGTGTTTGGATGACTCACGACGCCGCTCCAAACCTACTGTACTGGAAAGAATATTAGATAAACACACATCCTATAGCAGAGGACCAACCGCCTGGCGCCATAGTTCAGTCTGGGCTGGAGGCGCTCAGGACGTGGCAGCGAGGCCATATTTGAATGTGTTTGCATGCATGTATGCGCCTGCCTGATGTTTTATGCATGTGTACCTGGCAGCGGGTGTGTGTGATTTGATTCAGTGACAGGGTAACTGGGAGAGCTGGACGCAACTGGAAGCAGAAATGCTAAAATGCTAATATTTTTCTGCCGCATACATATATTACACAACCAGGTTGTCCTCAGGCAACGTTGCTGCTGTATCATTGTCTCCTAGGTGGCACTTTTAACCCCTTAAAGGCATTTATGGCCCAATTTACATCTTTACATTACTAGTCAGGCTCTCATTCACACGCTGGTGGCAGAGGCTAACTCTCGGGGGGGCAGAAGATTCAATATCGCGCTCAAAGACACTTGACATGTCCAGGATGGAACCAGCTGTGTTGAGCAGCACCTGCAGGATCCACGCAGAGATGATGATAAATAAGCAGCAAGTCCAATCATAGTTGAGAAGATCAGAAGACTTGGACTGTAGTTAGCATCGGAGAGTTAGCAACATGTTGGAAGATGCTCCATCCGGTCTGAAACAGATGACGTGTGCTGGAGTTTGGTGACCTCTCCTCAATGTTGGGTTGCAGCTATAGATGAAAAAGTGAAGCTGCAGTTTTTGCTGACAGGATGCTGAACTCCAACCGAGCTGGGACTATTTTAAGCCCTGCTGCTTCTCCCTGCTCGTGTCGTTCCACCTCAGTCAGAAGAAGAACTGGGCTTTCCGTGAAGGTCCGTGGAAAAGTCTCCCAGCACAGGACCATGATGAAGAAACCCCTGGTCTCATACCTACAGGGACTGGGGATTGGTTGACCTTGGTAATGAGCTGTAGGTCACCACGCCGGAGGCACGTTTGCTTCATTCACTTAATGATGAAGGGACGCCACGGGGTCAAAGGTCACCTGTGCTGTTGCGTCATGATCTTCTTCTGTTACACTGGCCCAATAATGAGATGAGATTGTGCTGACTGGTTCCTCTTCATGTATGAGAAGAATGGAGGAACGCTTTAACATTCTCACTTCAACACACACCTACGGGCAACAATGGCCTTTTTCATGCAGAGTTCCTGCAGGTGTTTGACCTCCGAGTGCCACTCAGGGACCCACTGAGCACGTGCATGCGCTCTTCCACAGTGTTATTGAGCTTTTCTCCATATGGAGGGTGTAGAACAGCATCCAGGAAAGACGCGTCCACGCATGCTGGTGGTCATTGATCAAGATCCATCAGTGGTTTTTATTAAGTTTTATAGTTCGAGTCATTTTGTCTGCTACGAATGGGAGCTCTGTGTGTGTGTGGACGATTTTGGGTCCGTGCACGCCCTGGCTGTCCTACCTCTGTTGCCATAGTGATTCCCTTATCTTCAAACCCAAACATGTGTTTGCTCATGTCAGACCAGCTGCTGCACAACAGCAGTTTTGGGATTTTTGCCTCGTCGTCTCACAGGAGAACGTGCCGAAGAGCGCATGTTCCAATCCCGGAATCAGAGGAAGAAGGAAATGTTGCACTTGGTAATTTAGTGAGGGTGTCATGGTGTCATTGTTTGTTGTGGATGCGGGTTTTACAAATCCGACGGATGCTGAGACGCGTCGAACGTGCAAACGTGTGCACGAGCAGACGGCTGCTCGCTGAGAGGCAGGCAGTGAATGGGGATTAGATAAATCAACAGCTGCAGCAGGCTTAGGTAATCAGGCTCCAGCACAAACAGGCTAAATATAGAGACAGATGACAGACATTAACTGCTACCTTCTGACACGCGCGTGCACGCGTGCGCTCCGGAGATGCTTTGCTGGATCTCACGCGCGCATGAATAAGTAAAGACTCCTTTTCCGACGCTCAGATTTGGCGGCAGCTCCCCCCCGACTCTCACCGGGTCCCGTCTCGGTCCGTGCCTCTCGCTCTCCTGCGCCCGTGGCCCTCAGCCCGCTTCGTCTCTTTCAGAGAGGGGCAGCATTGGGAGACTCTGCAGCCACGCTGGCCAAGACAAGCCTGGACATCAGGCTGTCTGGAGGGTGAATCACGGATGGATGCAGCAGAGAAGGGGGCACTCGCGACCAGTCCGCCCCCAACGACTTCATCTCTGTGTCTGTTTGTCTCCCTCAGGTCCTCCAAGGCGCACCCTGGACCAGTTGTCCACATAAGTGACAACCCCATGGATGAGGGAAAGGTAAGTCAGTCAAAGAGGGGGCTCACTGTCCTCAGTTATTAATAATTCATCCCTGATTTTCTGGTTTACTCGCAACAGATGACCATTTTCTCTGCTTGCACACATTAAAGCCCTTGAAATGGGATTTCGCCTGTTGTTTAAGCCTTTTTCCAGAGGTGCCCCTCTGAATCTGCCCCCTTTTTAACGACAGGCGATACTGTGAACAAGAGCCTTCGCTGATAATGGCAAACATTAGCTTTTATTAGCCCGACATGCTACGGCGGCGCTCGGTCGCACCAGCACATGTGGCGTGGGGGCAATGGAGAGAATCTGGCGCGGTTAGAATAAGACTCATTTCTAGCTGAGAGAGTTGATTTTGTTTCTCTAAATATGCGCTCGGTGTTTATAGCTGGAGCGTGTCGAGGTGACGGCGAGTTTTTCAGGGTGCAAGTGAATGTCACATGTATTCCCTTTTTATTCCCCATAAACCATCTGGTCTGCTCTATCTCCTTCCTGTCATTTCTTCTACCTATCTTCTACCTCCAGCTTATAATTGGATTCGAGTCGGGAATCGTCGCACTGTGGGATCTAAAATCAAAGAAGGCCGACTATCGCTACACTCACGATGAGGTGAGTACGCCACTCTCCCCAGCTCCTGTTCTCCTTCAGCAGCTTTCAGTCATTCCTGCCACTTTTGCTTAATCTGCGGGGCTTTTTTTTAAACATTTGCACTTGAAATTCAATTACAGACGCGCGGCCGCGACTCGCATCCCTCACCGGAATGATAACGCACGCGCAAACGGCTCGGAAACGGCGCCGATGATGTGTGTCGCCTCTGAGAGAAAAGAAAGAGGGCCGGGCCGGTTTTCCCAGGAAATAGTCTAATGTGCTATTTGGTGAAGATGACTCAGAGATCTGCTTCGCCAGAGGCGACTTTTCCCGCCAACTCTTGCTGGAATCCCTGGAGTTGTCCCCTTCTGCGGCGAAAAACGCTCGTTAAAGCGATTCTTTCCCTCACAGCTAAGCAGACGAAGGGGGTCGTGAGAAATGCCTGTTTTGACGTCGCGTTTTCGTTTGTCTAACTGCTGGAAAACATCCCCTCCCCTGTCCCAAACCCCCCCCAAAAGCTCAACTTTGAAGCTTAATCCCCTGGAGGCAGGAATACGTGTCCATAAATAAAAAGACTTGTCAGAGGCGTGTCAATCCCTTCTGCTCCTGACGCGCGCGGAGCCCAGAGATGCGGCTTTATTCCCGTTACACGGCTGCTGCATCAGAATTGCAGGAGATGATCTTTTATGGCTGTGATAAAAGTGTGGGGGCTCACTTTTTCTGTCACAGTCTGACCTTTCTGTCTGTTCCGTGTCACTGTGACGGCACAAAAACGGCCTCGCTGACCCCGGTGCCTCTGTTGGGTCTGAGGTAAAGTAAGAATAATGAAAATCTGACAGCGCTAATGGCAGAACGGTTACCATGGAAACCCTTTCTGCGGATGCCTGTGTTCTGTGTCATTAAGCACATGTCACATTCACGATGCGTCAGTCGTCGCCCCGAGTGGCACGTCGGTACGTTCCCGCGGAAGAATGCACGCAAATTCCATCTTTTCTAACGTTTCCTGTGCGCTGCATCGGGGGATAAAATAAGTTTTCACAGCTTCTGAAAGCGACGTCGTCCCGCAGCGCGCTTCTTTTCAAACACCATTTGCCTGGAAGCCCGCTGCCAACTATCAATTAATAACGCCTTTGACGACAATTCGCGAGCAAGATGCTCCGCCACGTTTTTTTTCCTGCTGCGCCGATACACCCCGCTGCGAGGGTTTCGGGAAGAAGGGAAAATCACCGACGAGGGAAACAAGGCAAAGGCGGTGTTCATAGCAACCAGGCCCTCAGTCAGAAATGTGCGAGTTAGACGATGATTTATCTCCTTTTGCTGCCAGAAAGAAGCTTTGTAGCTCATTTCTCTGTGAGTCTGGCAGGGCTGAGAGCTCTGTCCTCCAGACGGAGCCACGGACCGTCCCAATCTGGAGGGTCACTTCGTGAGGCTCTTTCAGAAGAGAGATCTTCCATAATGGCGAGACTCTGATGGGTCTCTACTGATGATGCTGTCACTTCTGATCATTAACCAATGATCACCACCGCGTTAACGGGCCCTGAACATGCGCTATGACTGTAGCCCGAACAAGCAGAGGGAACCACAAGCATCCACGTGGGCCTTCTGGTGCCGCCCAAGCTGAAGATGTCACACTATATTCACATCACACACAAGCACTAAACGGTTTCTATGTCCTGGTTCAGCCCCTGTTGACACACTCGCCCCAAATGCTGGGAGCTGCGGTGTGTGTGGGCACACACGTGTGTGTCATTGTTGATGTGTGTGTGGGGGCACTCGAGGGTAAAGCTTTGTACCCCCGTGTGTCACAACACTATTCTAATTAGAGCTGTGATGTGTATGTTTATGAGTGTGGCTGTTCCTTCAGAAGGATCAGCTGCTCGTGTAAGAACATCCTCTCTGAAAACTGACCTGATATAATCAATCTTCAAATTAGCCCCTAATTGGTATCGCTTGATTTGATAAGCACCGAGTGTTTAAATTAACCTCATTTTCCAAGTAGCCGCTGTGCATTTCCCCCCCCGCTGGGACTGTCAACACACACTTCCTCCCGTCTGACGGCGGGAGTTTAGAGTTTAATACATGACAACAGCGTGTGTGTTCCACAGAGCTCGTGTCTCGGCTCAGTCTAGTTCACAGTCCTGTGCAACTTTATTGCTTGTCAAACTTCAAACGTTGTTTGACCTTGTCTCGTCATGCCTTGTCAACCTTAAACTTTATGTAATCCATTAAAAAAAAAACTGTCTTTTTAATGCAACAGGGACCGAGCACTTGCTGGATTTAACTTTGCAGTGCTTTCCTATGAATAACCTTCCCGGGATGAATGCCCATTAAAAACTTCCATTCCGGGCTCTTTGCCGCACTCAATGTAGCTACTTTGCATAGTGGCGACTCCATACCAGCTGATAATCACCGAGGAAGCTCTCGGGAAGCTGCTAGCTTAGATTTCCCTGTCGTCACTCACTTAGCCTCAGTCGATTTTCAAGGAAACAATGATCATGATCAGGAACAGAGATCGCCCACATACATTCCCGCATCACCTTCTACCAAAATACAGGACTTATTAAAGGGCCCAGACAGGTTAGAACTGGTTTAAGGTTATAGTTGGTGTAAGGAGCTGTCCTCATAAATAGAGAAAAACAAGGATGTGTGTGTAGGTGTGTGTGGGGTCATGATGTCATGTTAGCATGTCTCTGTAAAAGCCTGGAGAAAAGTCCATAACAACCATTTCAGGCCTCGGACAATTTCTCCGTGTAACTTCCCAGCATTCCTGATTGAATCTGCCGGACCGAATATCCTCACATGTAAATGTGTATGGCTCCGGCCACCGAGACGTGTGACCTTTACCCCGCCCCCCCCCCTCCCCCACCCCCCACCCCCTCTCTCCCTCTCCCGTTTGTGGCTTTTTTCCAGGCGATCCACTCTGTCGCCTGGCACCACGAAGGCAAGCAGTTCATTTGCAGTCATTCAGACGGAACCCTGACCATATGGAACGTCCGAGGCCAGGGCAAGCCCGTACAGACAATCACGCCACACGGTAAGGCGCGCGCACGCCAGACACGCACGGCGCCAAAGCCACAGACGGGGAACTGTTTTGTTTGGTTTCGGGATTATTGTCACTTCAATTAGGCTCTGTCGCTATTCGCACGTCTTTTACCACCGGCGCTGCAGGGAGGCAGAGTCTGCTCTTTTGATGATGCCCGTTTTTATCCGAGCTCCTCTTCCTCCCGAGGAAGTTCCTCACCTGGAGGAGGCCTCGACGGGATGAGGGGCAGGCTGCCAAACGGGGAGCACAGAGGAATAAAGGCAGGAACCAAAGCAAAGGACGGACTTCTGACCTGTGTTTCAAGCTGCTGTGGCATGTGGAGGATTGTAGTTTTAATTAGTGGTTTCTCCCGCTGCAGCACACGTAATTAGTTTTCTGTTTAATGAGCAATTATGTAAATTCCTTCCGACAGGTTTAAGGACGGCTTATAAGTCTGTCTTTAATTGTCTTTTCGAGATGTATTATGTGGTGAAAGTGCCTCATTATTCTGCGCGCCAGCCTCGTCCAACCTGCCCTGTGATCCACCTGAGATCGATTCGGAACCTTTGTTGCGTCCGCTGCCACGAGTGATGGATGCGCCGCGTTTCCGCCCCGTAAATCTGCCACTTTGCGTGGCTCTGCCCCGCGCTGGCCTCCCTCCCGGCTGATGAATAGTGTTTTCTTACAGCCGGGCCGCCGTTCAAAGCTGCATTTTAAATGCAAATCAGGAGGGGGAGTGTATGTGTGTGTGTGTGTGTGTGTGTGTGTGTGTGTGTGTGTGTGTGGAGGGGGTTTGAACTGGCAAAGTAAAGTATCATCTGTTTGTTCTATTTTAGGAAAACAGCCCAAGGATGGGAAGAAGCCAGAGCCTTGTAAACCCATTCTCAAAGTGGAATACAAAACCAGTAGAAATGGGTAGGGTCGCCACGCGCACACACACTCAGACTCACACACACACACACACACACACACAGGTTCAGTCCACACGCTCGTGCACAGAAACATGCTTGGTGGGGCCAATTATTAACACCTTAAATACGCTGAGAAAATCTAAAGTTGACGTGCTTCTGTGTTCATTTGTGTTCATCAGAACATTACATTAACACATTTCTGTGTGTGTCTGTGTATGTGTGTGTGTGTGTGCGCGTGTGTGTTCCAGGGAGCCCTTCATTATCTTTTCTGGTGGTCTGTCGTATGACACGGTGGGCCGGCGGCCTTGTTTGACGGTGATGCACGGGAAGAGTACGGCCGTGCTGGAGATGGACTATCCCATCGTGGACTTCCTCACCCTCTGCGAGACGCCGTATCCTAACGGTCAGATGTTCTTTCCTGGGATTATCTCCCCTCTCTCCCACACACACACACACACCCACAACTCTGTTGTTTAATTATGCTGGGGCTCATCCCTACGTTAGTGTTTCTGTAATAAATACAAAATTTCCCAGGGGAAAGGAGCCTATTCCCGTTTGATTATCCGGCACAGACAGTATTCCACTTTCATCTCATTTCTCTGTACACAATCCATCTAAATGAAATCATTACCTGATTTTCTTCCTTTTGATGCATCAGCAGCCAAAATAAGTGAGACAGATGCGTTTAATCCAGCGTACAAACCCGTGGCGTTCGTTCTCAGCACATCTCCCGTATTTTCCGGACTATAAGTCGCACTTTTTTTCATAGTTTGTCAGGGGGTGCGACTTGTGCGACTTGGATTTGGTGATCATGCTTTAAAACAGAGAAATCAATAAAGCTCAACTTCCTGATGGCATGATTGCGATTTCCCATAATGGGGGGGTCGACCAGTCACATCCTTCTGCTTTTATTATGATGAATAGCTTATGAAACCAAACTTTGCAGCACACAAATTGACTCATTTGTACTTTAAATACGCAAACATCCCAGAAGATCGTCTGGGTCTTTGTAATAAAGGTGTTTTCTCCGAGAATTGGCTGATGTCATCAATCCCGAGTCTGAATTTACTCATTAGAATTTATGAGTTTTATTACCCAGAAGTGCGATATCTGGAAGTGGCTTATTCAGGAGGAGAGGGATGTGTACAGATGCTCCCAACCATCAATAAATCTATTACAGCTACACTCGACCACGGGGGCCAATATGAAACTCCGTAGGCAGACGCAGATATCGGAGGATTATAGGATCCAGTCATCACCGCTTCAGTGGTGACTTTTTCATTTGTGTCTTTGAGCCGCCGAAGTGTGAGAATAATGAGAAGAAAATTAGCAGGAGGAGGTTTCTGTAGATTTGGGGCTCCTCGCTCCGGCGCTGGAAGCGTGGCGTGATGAATGACCCCGCCTGTTGTTTGGCTCCTGCAGATTATCAGGAACCTTACGCTGTGGTCGTGCTCCTGGAAAAGGATTTAGTGGTGATCGACCTTGCACAAAATGGGTAAGATCAATGATCAATGGCTCCTCGTCCTCTCCTCCCTCGCCGTCCAGGTCGTCCACTGTTTAACGTCCCCCCTGTCCTGTCCTGTCCTGTCCTGTCCTGTCCTGTCCTGTCCTGTCCTGTCCTGTCCTGTCCTGTCCTCCACAGGTACCCCATATTCGAGAACCCCTATCCTCTGACCATCCACGAGTCTCCTGTCACCTGCTGCGAGTACTTCGCCGACTGCCCCGCGGACCTCATACCTGCACTTTATTCAGTGGGCTCTCGACAGAAGCGACAGGGATACAGCAAAAAGGTTCGCTTCCCGCTGGGAAAAACGTGATCTTTGTGCTGCGATGTGTCTGTTGCCATGGGAATAACGATAGGGAAGCTATACGTAACCATTAGCATGCTTGTGTAAGTTATCAGAAGATGCAGAGCTGTAAGACCGACAGATTAATCAACTGTTACTCTCATTTTGCAATAATAGCATAATAAGCGCAGCTTTGCATGAATGACCAATGTCTCCTTTTCATTTAATGGCTGTTTCCGAACCCGGATCAGACCTACATCCGCCACTAGTCTAATCATAAAGATCACAAATTAAGGATGGCCGTATCCCGAGGACAGCACATCCCTCCTTGTGCTCAATAGCACAATTACAAAAGAGCAAAATGTCTGAATTACAAATGCAAATGTTCCAGTGCGCCCTGGAACCGCGCTGCCTCACCGATAAGCACACGCTAGCATGAAAAAGGGCACATTCATATGTGCTGCTGCTGCATCTGCAGGCAGTAAAGGTTGATTTGTCTGCTGCACTGTGAAGCATTTCCAATATTTCAGCCAGGCTAAACTGACTATCTAATAGTGTCATATTACATAATGATCCTCCAGTCTGTGTGTGTACACCTCCTCCTCGCCGTCTCCAGACAGACCCCCCCCCCCCCCCCACCGCTCCAGGGGCCATTACATATGCCCGTGTTCTCGTCCCCGTCGCCTCGTTCTAACTTTCAGTCGGAAATGTCAGCGTGTTCTGACCCAAAGTGGCTGCAGAGCTGCTCTTTTTATCTAAACACAAGCCCTGAGCTGCAGGAGCTGCCTTCTCACATAAAGATCAGTGTGAGTCATCCTGGTGACCTTTGTGTGTGTCAGCATATTCACACACACGCACACACACACACACACGCACACACACGCACACATTTGAATGATGTTTTTAACATCTGATGCTTCGTCTTCCTCCACCTGTCTGTCACTGCAGGAGTGGCCCATTAGTGGTGGAAACTGGGGTCAAAGCACACAGAGCTACCCAGAGATCATCATCACCGGGTAAGGCTCCGCCCCATCGCCGCGCCGCCGTTATGCGTTCCCACACACACACGTGCCATCGAGCCCCCCCCCCTTCATATTACTATTCCACCTGTGCTCCTTGGTGCGATCGGTGCCCTTCGGTGCTCAGAAACGCCCCTGAGCCCACTGATCACTTCCTGCCTCTCTCGTGTGTGCAGGCATGCTGACGGAACCGTGAAGTTCTGGGATGCCTCTGCAAGTGAGTCTTCCCTCCTGGCGACGCCGTCCTCCCGCTCCTCATTTTGAACACTTTCTGAACGCCCGTTGCTGCTGTCTCCGCCTGCTTTTCCCCGACAGTAATGCTCCAGGTGCTCTATAAGCTCAAAACAGCCAAGGTGTTTGACAGAAACCGCTCCAGGGACGACAAGGGTGGCGGCGAGGTGTCGGACGAGGACCCCTTCGCCATTCAGCTCATGGCCTGGTGCCCTGAGAGCCGGGTGTTGAGCGTCGCCGGGGTGTCGGCTGACGTCATCATCTACCGCTTCAGCAAACTGGAGGTGACCACCGAAGTGGTGCAGGTAGGCAGCGTTAACACGCTCATCACACTACGCGCACACTCGCACAGTCACAGCCTGCAGGGTTTCCATGCCAACAGACAGATCCGCAAACAAGCTAGCCGCTAGTCCACCGTCGCAACCTGCTGGGAAGCGTCGTAAGTGGGGGCTGAAATGGGAGCCGGTGTTTACTGGCAGCAGAGTGAGACGGCGTTTAATCCCGTGTCACAGCTGCCGTTTCACCGAGCGAGACGCCATCCTGCGCGCTTTGTTCCTACCGTTGCTCCACACAGACGCGGAATTCGAGACTGAACGGCGGCCAGATTTATGATTTATTGGGCTTTCTGGCACCGGTCGCCTCATTCTGCAGCGTTTCTGCGGATGTGCTCGAGACCCGGAGAGCACCTGTCAATCACAGCACGTGGGAGGTGTTTCGTGGATTTTAGCGAAGATTCACGCGGAATAAATCACAGCGACCTGTTACGTGTGGTCCACCCCCCCACCCGCGACGGGGGAGGAGACGGCTCCTCACTCCCACATGTCAGTGGGGCTGAAGATGCAGGACTGGGGGGGCTTCTGCAGAGCGAAGGCAGGGGGTCCTGAACCTGAGGCAGCCTGGAGGAACACTGAAGGAGAGGAATATTTTCTTGTAGAAGGATCTCTGACTCTCCTCCCACACACAGAACATCAGCAGCTGGAAGAACCAAGATGTTTCTCACATGTGTGTGTGTGTGTGTGTGTGTACGGATGTCAATCACGGACGTCACATTCACAGCCTCTGTCTGTAACTTCTCAGTGTGTGTGTGTGTGTGTGTGTTGGATCTCCAACAGTTACTAGAAGTGCGCATGCAGTACGAGCTGAACGACATGGAGTCCCCAGATGGCGGCGGCGGGGGAGAGCAGATGTCAGCGCATCCCACGCCCGGTGCGTCCCCTCAGACGAGCGGCCCGCCGTCACACCCCTCCACCACCAGCAACAACTCTGACGGCGGCAACGTGCCCTGCCTAAAGTAAGAAAGGCACACACACACGTGCACACACACATGTGCAGGAGAGCTAGCATAGCAGCACCCAAAGTGCTTTCTCACATCCTCATGCACTCGAGGGTCTCCCCTTCTGCCTCGAACGCTCTCGAACCGTCTTCGCCGCCGCCTGAAGCACCCTCAGCCGCAGCGTCCACATCCTCCCCTCACAGCCAGTCCCGCCAGACCCTCTTTATTAAATCATCTCTCGTGTGTGTGTGTGTCTCCTCTTTCGCTCCTCTGCAGAGTGCGCAGTACTCCTCTGAAGCAGTCTCCTGGTTACCAGGTTGACCTGGTGGTCCAGTTGGTGTGGGTGAGCGGGGAGCCTCCTCAGCAGATCACCAGCCTGGCGCTCAACTCCTCCTACGGCCTGTGAGTATACGCTTTAACCCCAGAGGAGAAGTGTTACAGGTGTGTGTGCGAAGTGAATAGTGCATGAGTCCACGTGAGCTGAGACTCTGGACTGGTTTGGTAAAGTTTCCCAACCAGCTGCTGGTCGTTTAGCGCGCTACATCCACACGTTTTAGCTCTCCCGTCATATTTTTCCCATGTCATCGTTGCTACATTTCTGCCTCCTCACTGTCTCCCCCCCTCCCCCCCAGCGTTGTTTTTGGCAACAGTAGCGGTCTGGTGGTGGTGGACTACGTCCAGAAGACGGTTGTGCTCAACCTGGGAACAGCTGAGCTGTACGGCCCCACTGACCCCCACCAGAGGCAGCCGCGCTCGCCAAGAAAATCACGGCAGCCCTCCGGAGGTAAAAACTCAAACCCTCAGGAAATAAACCCAAGGCAGTTTGTGTCTCTGTTGCTGCAGCGTCAGGGCGCCGCTGTTACCGTTCTTATGACTGTGCTGCCCCCCTGCAGTGGCTGCTGGTACAGCAGCGGCACACCTGTTGGTCCCACATTGACTTTACAAACGCGAATGCCGACGCTCCTTTACAGTCCGCCGCACGAGCAAACTGTCCCAAACAAATGTTCCGGTGGGCACGGAGCATCTGGTGTCGCCGACTGGTGAGCGCTGGGCTGGCACCAGTCGGAGCTGGGTGACCGGGAGCAGTAATCAGACTTCCAGCTGCGTCTCCCTGCCAACAATCTGCTCAGCATTCTGCCTCAGAGAACAATGACACACACACACACACACACACACACACTTATTCCTGTTTTGTCGGTTTGTGCGGTCCCCGCTGCAGGTCTGTGCGACATCAACGAGGGCTCGGCCACATCGGAGGACCGCTGCAAGTCGCCCACTTCAGGTAACATGTTCCTCTTGTTGTGAAGCAGCAGAACACAGATTGTGTTAAACTCCAAAAGGAGCAGTTCTGGAGCCAGACTATCGTGGCCTCTTAGTGGTGTTAGTGAAATTGTTGCCCATAGAAGTGGAACTTTTCTGTTGGACCATGAAATTGTCCATCAGTAGGATTCTGTAGAGCTGTTTGACCTCACTAATGTCTGTTTATGGTTGCAGGAACTCTTTCAAGGCCTTGTAGGCTACATTCCTGCACCCCGGCCTTGAAAACTAGTTAACAGTTACTCTAAATCGGGCTTCCGCCATGCAAAAATTAGCATTTTCTTCAGAATCTCGTTAATTTAGGATAATAAAAAGCATGGTAAAAAGTAAAAGCCTTGGGTATCCTCGCATATTTAACAGCCACACAGTGGCGCGATTAGGAAAAATAACACCCGGCAGCGGTTTGAAGTTCAACACGCGAATATCAAGCGGACAACTTGGGAATATTCTAAAATGATCCCGTGTTAATAAATCATTCACACCAGTGATCGTTAGAAATACACCACTAAAGCGCTCCAGTGTTGTTCTACTCACTTCATTAGCATTTCAGCTCAGGAGAATAAAGCGAAAACCGGCTACGTCTACATATGTTCAGCGAGCATTAGCATATTAAATAGAGGAAAATCTTGCAGCCATTGCTGTTTTCCCCTCTAATATTTATGAATTGCTCCTCTATTTCCTTATTTTATTCACCACCCATAAAACCCAGCCACGTTTTTGTCAATTTTATATGTTTTTTACCGCCAAAACAAGTGTGAAGCAGCTTCGTTAAAACGTGATTTAGAAGGTTAGCTTGTGTCTAGCAACGAGCTAATGGGTGTTTCTAACTTCTACTCTCCCTTCATATCCACGAAAGTGTTGACGTCAAACAGCAGTCTGCATCAGTTCTACAATGGCGGGGGTAGAGGAGGTAAGAGTTGAGGTCTGTCGTGAGAGGCCATGTAGGCAGGATGAACGGACCCGTCCCCTCTCTGTCCCTGTTTTTGTCCTGTCATGGTCACCACAGTGTGGAGCATTAGAGGAGAGACTCGATTCTGGGTTAGCTTCCGATCCGCTATCTTTTGGTTCTCTCTGCTAAATCAGAAAGGCTAAAATGAAGACAGTCTCCTTTTTAAGCAGAAATTGAACTTAAACAAATCAGCACTTTAGTTCTGAAAGCTTGTGGGACAGAGGCTAACCCGAGAGGGTAACAGTAGCTCAGACTACGTTTAGTGATTACAAAACGTCTGCATGCTACATTTATGTAGCACGACAGTGGTAGTGTAAGTGTGCCTGCGTGTCACATCTGTTCTGAGATTTTCCCCTGTCCACATCAGTCGTGTGATTGACATTCTACGTCCATAATCCAGTACGATGACATTTGAGTGGCGTCTGTCCAAATGTGTGTGTTTACCTTCAGTATGTGCTGATTAAATTCAGTGTCTTTGTGTAGCAGCTCAGCTTCAGAGTTGCTTTCTGAGAACATCTGGAAAACCTGAAAAATGTTTCATAAAAAGGATGCTTTAAACATTAGAATTAGCAATGTTGTCAACTGAGACCTTTACAGCTGTATTATTTTGGTTCCCCGAACTTGGTGTCCTCACCAAATTGCTAGCGGTGCTGCTGAAAATTCCAATTAGCCGGAGCGAGCGCGAGGAAAGTTACCAGAAGTTCAAAGAACGCCGCGTGTTCGCCCAAGATAGTTGTGCTTTAATTACGGACGAGGCCAGGTTTTAAAAAGTGAATAATAATTGAAGAATTACACATTCAATTCTTATAAGTGCATCGACGTTAATAGCTGCAAGCAGCAAATGCTGATTAAAAAATGCAAACTAAAAAACAGGTCAGATAAAATAAAACCCTGTGTATTAAGTAAGCAGGCATCTTCCAAGGTTTTTTCTTTCAAAGTGGTTTTCTGCCTGTTAAAACTAAACGACGCTTCTTTCCAGCCCACATTTGTACCGAAGCTAAAAAGCCGACGCTCCATTCTGCAGTATTAGAACTAAAACATGTGAATTCAAACATTTCTTTGTTTTAGTTTTTGGTAAGCGTGCTTCTAACAAAAAGAAGAAAAAACAGGATTTTCTGTCTTCTTGGATCTCTTGTTGAGTACTTTCTGTTTCCTGTGCATGCTCCTGTGGCATGGGGGTCTTGGGTGGCTGTGCAGTTTCCACGTGTCTTGCCGTAGCGGTGATCTCTTCCAGGCTGTTGTGCACTCAGATATCACCTCCTCCAGCATGTCTCTGATAGACTGAGTCCTTTCTTCTCCTGTGTGAAGCATTTTGGCTCCTTACCCACTTTAATATCTTTTCTGGGGTACTTTTCCTCCTCAGTCTAACTCGTACTTTTGGCACCCTTAGCCCAATGCTAGCTACCTAGCTTTGCATGGCATTGTGTGTTAGCTTAGATGTGTCTTTGTAAAGAGGGATGTTCTCTTTTTTCCAGCAAAGATGTCACGGAAATTAAGCTTGCCTACTGAGCTAAAGCCAGACTTGGGTAAGCCTTGATCTCGTGTTAAACAATTTGTATATATTTATATTTCTCCACCTCAACTGGACTTCCATCACATTCCATTAGTCCAGTTTTATCCAGTTGTAAGGCTCAAAATTGGCAAGCTGCGTTTTCTTCTGTTTGCATGAGTCCAAACTAGCACTCATCTGACCGGGGAGTGAAATCCGCTGAGCTAAAATCCTTTCAGTGCCAAATTGTGCTCCTTCTCCCACCTTTGGGGGTGCGAGAGGTCAGTGGTGCTAAGCGAATCTACGCACACCCCCATCTCACCGTAGAGCTTCATGTAACCTGCAACTTTCTTTTATTTTCTCTTCTACGTTTTCTTGTGTCTTTCCATTCTGTGACTCAAATCAAACTATATTTGTTAGGGGTAAAAAAGCAACCGTGTAATATTAGCAGAACCAGCAGTGGGTCAAATCCAAGTGTTATTTTCATATCTCAGTGTTGTCCACATGCAGCCAAAGTCCCACTTGTGATAAAATCGTCCCAACAAGCCACTAAATGGTGACAGAATAGGCCTAAATTGTTGATTGTCCTCTGAATGATGACCTTTTCACCACATGACCCCACCTGCCCAGCAGATCGACTCCCAGCTGAGTGTCCTCTACATCCTTAGCTAGCTTCGGTATATTAACGCTTAATTTGTCAGACGAGTCGTTCGTCGTGTCCACAGCAGCATCCTTCATTTGTCTCGAGGTAGCACTGCTTTGCGGGTGCTTTACCTCCCTCTGTCTTCTCCCCACTGTCCTCCTATCTGTATGCCCGCCACGGGGTGCCAACCCACTAGACCACCGGGACAATTCCTTCAGCCGCTCACGCTCCTCCAGCGTCACCAGCATCGACAAAGAAGCGCGAGAGGCCATCACCTCGTTCCACTTTGCCGAGACCTTCGCCAGGAAAGGCGACAGCGTTTTGACCCCCTGCCTGTATGTGGGCACTTCGCTGGGCACCATACTGGGCCTGGTGCTCACCGTGCCGCCCGCAGGAGAGCAGCGGCAACTGCAGTCGGTCATCGTTTCGCCTATAGGTGAGCGGACGGCTCTACTTTAGAGCCTCAGAGATGTCCTCATAAATCCAGTTAACGGGGGCGTCTGCTACCGTCCATCAGGCATGCTGGTCCGGCTGAAGGGCACCCTCTTGAGGATGGCGTTCCTGGATTCCTCAGGTTCTCTGCTGCCCCACACCTACGAGCCCTGGTACGAGACCAACACGACAGCGGACGGCGAGGAGAGAGAAAAGGTCCGCAAGCGCAGGCCCGTCTCGGTGTCCCCTTCCATGTCCCAGGATCTCCACGAGAGCCAGTACGCTGTGATTTGCTCAGAGAAACAAGCCAAAGTGATGTCCCTGCCGTCCCAAGCGTGCATCTACAAACACAACATCACGGAGACCTCCTTCATCCTGAGGGCTGACGTGGTCCAGATGAGCCAGGGCGCGTGCGTGGCCTGTTTCTGCGCCAACGGCCACATCATGACCCTCAGGTGAGAAGCAGGACACGTTCAAATTGTCTCAGTGTCGGTCAAACTTCCCTCTCACTATCAGTGTGCTCATTAATCCTTTTTTAATTGCCTTTGCCTGGACGACGAAGACAAATCCAGAACCTTTATACAAATGAGTGTGTCTGGCTTCTCGTTTATGTCATTGAGTGAGAACCGTGTGTGTATCACGAACAAAGTGAGGACGTGTAGAATAGCGAGGACATTTTGGCTGCTAGCTTTAAAAGTCTGTCTAAAAGTTAGCACTTTGTTTTAAGGTTAAGGTTAGAATCTTGCTTGTTGTGAGGGAACGTCGTATGCTAACGCTGAAGCTAATTCGAAATTTTCTGTGTCCCGTGTTCCAGTGTTCCAGGACTGAGACCGCTCATGGACGTCAACTACCTGCCCTTGACAGACATGCGGATAGCCAGGACGTTCTGCTTCACCAACCTGGGCCAGGCCATGTACCTGTGCTCCCCCACTGAGATCCAGAGGATCACGTACAGCCAGGACATCTGCGAAAACCTACAGGCAGGTTAAAGTCCCACACGTGGCTTTAAAGGGGCAGTTAAGACAAAAATAAAAACCTCTCAGCAGTCCGCAAGTAACTGGTCAACAGGCGCGTTTCCACTGCAGGAATTTCGGGGTTATTGACGGGGCCATGACCGATGGGGCGTGTCTCCACTGCAGGAACCTCCTCCAAATGGCCCTTATCAGGAACTTTTCCCCATTTTATAAGTATCCCAACACCATTTCCTTGACGCCCATAACACACTGATGTGGACACAAACTGTTGTGCAATGATTCCGCGGCGATCGAAACTGGTGACGTTGCCGAGGGGTCCTACCCCGCAGTGGAGACACGCCCATCTAGGGGGCCGAGCGAGGCAATTGGTTCCTGTAAAGTTCCTGCCGCCGGTATTTACCAGGAACTCCCGCAGTACAAACGCGCCTGATGTGTTTGTTGGTGTTTCAGGAGATGTTAGGGGAACTTTTCACGCCGGTGGAGACACCAGAGGCCCCCAACAGAGGGTTCTTCAAAGGTCTCTTTGGAGGCGGGGCTCAGTCACTGGACAGAGAAGAACTGTGTATGACAAACCCACACGAGCGCACGCCTGGTTCCACCTGTCACACCTCTTTTGATCTGTCTCCTTCTCTCCTCCGTGATCCAGTTGGTGAGGTCGCTGCCGGAAAGGCTTCGCGGAGTTTGGCCCAGCACATCCCAGGCCCGGGCGGCATCGAGGGCGTGAAGGGGGCGGCTTCTGGCGTGGTGGGCGAGCTGGCACGTGCTCGGATAGCGCTGGATGAAAGAGGTCAGAAGTTGGGCGAGCTGGACGAGAGGACGGCTGCCATGATGGCCAGCGCAGATTCCTTCTCCAAACATGCTCATGAGGTACTTTCACCAGATTTTTTACCTGAATTTTTGAATATTTGGTTGTATTTAGCGTCTCTTGTCATGCGCCGTTTCAGCCACTAGGGGGCAGCGTTTGACAACAGATCCACATTATGACGTCTCACTTTTTTTTCTACATCATTTATATTTTGTTCCATTTATAAGAACTTTGCTGACTGCAGAAGGAGGAAATATATATTTTTTTTTATTTTTCAGATGATGCTGAAGTGCAAAGACAAAAAGTGGTACCAGTTCTGAACGGAGACGGATGCAACCATCCATCTGCTCATTTGGACCCGCCGCACATCCATCATCTGTCTCTGCATTGGTCCCTCCAAGCCTTCTTCGCTGGGACAACAGGGATCTTCTCCCCAGGCACAAAGTTGAACTCTGACCTTGCCTCAGATTGAGGGTGGAGCTGAGGAGCAGACGGGGGAGAAGCACCACCTCAGAGGGAGCGGAGGAAAGGCGTCCATTTTTACGTTCTCATCTCTTTGTTCATCTCAGCCGTGACTGGCTCCTGCACCTGGACGATCTTCACTCCCATTTGCCAAAATGTCTCTGCACGGAGTTCATGGGGGGACGGGAGAACAAAAAAAAGACAAAAACACAAGTAAAAAAAACAACACAACAGACAAAAATGTAAAGTCCGACCACATCATGATGCTCGTAACTGATAAACAGTCAGACGTGAGACACAGAGGAGAAGGTTCTGCTTTCTAGTCCCCACCAACCTGGACATCAACATCTGACAGGATTTCATAGTATTACTGTGTGTGTGTGTGTGCGTGTGTGTGTGTGTGTGTGTGTGTGTGTGTGTGTGTGTGTGTGTGTGTGTGTGTGTGCTCATACCTCCGCGTTGGTTCGTTTCTTCATCTGTATTGTTTAAATCTCTCGTTTTTCTCTGGTTGAAACATGTTTTGTGGCTTTTGTGTTAAAACTCAGATGAATTTGTGCTTTTAAAAAGGGCTGATGGGAGGAGCTACGAGGAACACGCCGACCCTGAAATACAAAACAAATACACAAATCTCGTTACGGTCAGGAAACGTCACCTTCACCTTCTGCTTTACGTGCGTCAGTCAAACGGATCGACAATCTAAAGACCAACGGGAACGCAACGTGTCGGGGGTTGCCGCGGCAACGCGAAGCGGAGAGAGGCCATGTTTCTTCTGGCGCCAAAGAGTTGCATTAACTTTTAACCCGGTTGACCTCCCACTCATCTGGCCACGTGTCTGGAAGGTCAAAGGTCAAAGGCTAGCAGGGCTTTAAGATGAGGACGAGCATGTTGGAATATTCACCAGAGGGAAAGGTCACGTTTGGAATCATATGTAAGTGAGTGTGTGTGTGTGTGTGTGTGTGTGTTAGATGAATTAAAGCCATCCACGATGATAACCTATACAGAACGGCTCGACGCCGACCTCAGAGCTCTGGTTCCATTCAGCTTTTGTCTCTTTCGTCTCCCTCCTGTGATTCAGAAATGGCCTTTTTTCTGTGTTTAGTGTCACCTTGACCCCCCCGAAGCCCAAAAGAGACTGAAGAGAATATTCCAGCCAGGGGTCGCCCCCTTTAACCTCCAACAGGACTGTTGTCTGGGTGTTTTTTCAACCATCTCTTTCTCAGCGTCGACCCTCTGCGGGTGATTTCTGTCACGTATGCAGTTCTCTTGAAACCGTCCCCGCAGACACAACAGTCCGGGGTCCCGTCCTCGGACCGCCCCCCTCGTCCTCTGTCCTGGATTCAGCAGTTATCTGTGGGTTGCAAGTATATTTTATTTTCTCATTGTAGCCGATTTTATTGTACAGTTTTATGCAAATTTCACATGGATGTTTATGACTTTATCTGCTGCCACAAACGTTAAGAACTTCTGTAGATAGAGATTACTGTGCAATGGAAAATAAAAGTGGGAAAATATGTTATTGTCCAGGTCTTTTTTCCAGCCATCCACGATCAAAATCGAATGTGGGACTGTGGTGCTTCACGTGGTCACTAGGGGGCAGCAGAGGGACGCGGGTCTCTACCGGTGGACCAGAATCATCAGGTTTTTCAGCGTCACGAAACTGTCGCAATACTTCCTTTTCACTTTGATTCTTAAAAACAACAGCTCGTCCTTCTGGTTTACATCATCTTGTGGGTGTTTCTTAATCCAAAGGGCCGTATTGACCCTCGGTCACGCTGGATTTCTCACGACAGGTGGGAAAATGGGCAGCCGAGGTGATGAGCAGCTCAGGGAGGCGCTTACATTTTTAAATATATAAACAAATATTAAACAGTAACTTCTGTAGAAACCCATCTAGGGCAAACGCTGACCGATCTGCAGCACATGTTGCTCTTTTTCCAAACAGTTTTTATATTATTGGGTATAGAATTCTAAAACAAAGGCCCAATCCGTCTAAAAGCTCGTGAATTTTTATAGGGCAGCTTCTCTCTCTTTGTTTGTGCACGTTCTTGCAATCAACTCCATCGACCAGACGCTTTGTCACCTCACGATGCCGTAAATCTTCCTCCGTTCACTCCAAGCTGTCAGACGCTGCGCTTCATCAAACGCGAGCCTCTGTCGCGGCGACGGGACGGAGGTTCAGGGTGGGAAGACAAACACGGGAAGATGGTGACGGTAGGAAGAACATCTCTTTGTTCAAATTTTTCAATTAGACTGAATCCTGCGCTGAAGGTCGCCAGGGAGACGTCGTTGTTGATGCGTCTGCTGACCTGATGACCTTGGTAGTATACACAAACACACACACACACACACACACACACCACACACACACACACACACACTCACACACACACACACACACACACAGTGTCGCAGCCAACTTGGCCGTCCTCAGGACAGAACGTAACATCATTTTATAGTTTATGTTATTTTAAAAACATGACACATGTAGGAAAACTTGAGCGCTCTGTCCCGGCAGCCATGTTGTTCTAACCTGCAGGTTAGCACAGTTAGCGCAGCTGTTATTAGTTGACATTAGCGGCACCTCGGACCTCAGTGGATTAGAACTTTGGTGCGAGCGGACGGAGGAGTCAGTTCTAAGCACATTTAGCATGAACAAAAGGTTTTAAGGCAGCTGAGGGGGAGGGAAGGTTTATATTTTATCTCAGCGTGGCCTTATTTGAACTTTTAACAGCAGCTAGCATTTAGCCCAAGAGGCATTTGTAGCTTCCAACTGTGTGTTACTCTGAAGTTGCAGCAGACTTCTTCTCAACCTGAAGTTAAGATTTTCTGCTCACCTTCAGCATCATTTGGTGTTTTGTGTTGATTTGAATGTTTTTTGGCTTGTAAATGTGATGCGGTCCGGCTACCCGTCATTGCCTTGTTTTGAACAAACTGTGACACGGCCAAGACGCGCCTGTCTAATTTATGAAGCTCGTGTTGATCAGATCTCTGTCCGTTGCCCGAGCAATCCGCAGCTTTATCTGCTCTATTTGTGGTTTCGCCAGTTTATTAGATTAACAGATAATAAAATTTAGCTTTGGAGAGAAACACGAGTTTGGAAACATGAGTAACTTGATTTACTGACTGTTCTTCTGCTGATGCGGGCCAGAAACATGACTTCATGCTGTGCCTGTGTGTAGCCGCTTTAATTGTTGCCTCTGGATTTATCTATATTTAATGTTCTCTTCTGCAGCTGCCGCTTTTAGCTGAAGCTGCTCTTCAGTTGTTGCTTTTAGGTGTTTAGTCAAGGCTCATTTGAGTGCACGTGTTTCTAACTGGAGCACCGGTTAGCATCCAGATTGTTCTTTGGGGACGTGGATCGTTTGTTTCAATTTCTGTCAGACAACATCTGTGAAAACAGGAAGATCATCTGTGTCTTCCTGACTCTTCAGTCACTGTCAGATTCTACCAATGTGAGATTTCCCCCATTTTCAAAGGCAAAAACAAGCATTCGCAATGGAACAAAACAAAATGGCTTCGATCCAACCCCTATAGTCTAACTAGCCAGTTTAAATCCACTGTAATGTGCGGTTTTCTGATACCACATCGCTAATAAACACAAATTGAGGTCTTGTGTGTGTAATTACAGCAGCCACTGAAGTGGAATTCAATCAGTCAGGTTTGTGGGCCGTGACCCAGGAGCGGGAGACACATTTGTGTGGAAGCCGCGCTGGAAAATGACTCACACGTTGTTGTTTTTAAACGCTGTCCCTCACGCTAACGCTAACGCTTTAACATAGAGGGAAAAAAACAATCAGATTAACCAGATTAGTTGAAAAGTTCCTCAAAAAAGAAGCAACGGCTGATATTTAGCTTTAAAGGTGCTAAAAACTGGAGAAAAGTGTTGATAAGATGGGGGCCTGACGCTGCTCCCTGCGGGACGCCTTTTTCAACTTTAATCTGAGAGCATTTTAAATGAGTTTAATTAATTGATGGAGCAGTAAAAGCTTTCAAATTAAAAGCGTCTTTTTCCTGCAGTGTTTGTTTGCTTGATTTTTTCCTCCACTGACTCCAGCAACACTCCGGTATTTATTGGCTCGTTAAACGAGCGCCATTAAACGAACATAAAAACACTGATGGTGCAAATGGGCAGCGTTTTAGTAAAACTGAGGACCACTTTGATCTGACCTGGTTGCTATGGCGACTCATCCGGGCCCCACCTGTCGTGTTCGTCTCTGGATAAAAGAGCAAAAAAACCCAGAATTCACTGGTTCAAGGAGCAGAGAGTCCTCTGTCTCTATAAATACAGCAGTGCATGATGGGAGCTCGCACCCCCGCTGATCCTCAGACGTCCACGTTCTCCAGTCAGAAACGTTCTGGCGTCGTGGTAAAATGTTCAAAAAGGCCCGTTTCACCAAACCGCCATATCGAATCACCAGCTGGGAGAGAACCCATCGATTGTCCCAGTTTGTCACTGGGAGGACGACGTGTTCCAAATGTGGACTCGAACCTCCGCCTGGACCAGACGAGCTGGAGAAGCTGCAATTTGTGCAGCCTCGGCTTCGCTTCGGTCGCGACTGGAAGCAATAATTTGGGGCCCTGCGACTTGTTCTCCAGTTATTTTGTGGTAGATCTTCCTAGAAATGTGGAAGCACTGGGACCAGAACCATCAGGGTTATTTGGGACCAGCTTCTGGGGCGAATTCTGGAACGTCTTTGTGTCTCACCTGCGGTTCATCATTGTTGCTTTGATGGTTCCTAAATGCACCTGCAGCAGCTACAATTATGGTGACGGTTCTTCTTCTTCTCTGCTTGACACTAATTAAGAGGTTCGAATACCAAACCGACCCCTCTTCCCACAGTCGCAGGACTAGAACCTGCTTGGGTCCACGTGCCTGAGGGTCCAGGAGACCCTGGAGGAGGTGGTCCCCAAACCTAGTGGACCGAGCTACTGTTTATAATTAACATCCCTGGTCTTTGAGGATATTCCCTCGATGGAAATTCCGGCATCTCATTCTGGAAATGTTCAAAAAAAGGCCCGGCAGCGGCTCACGTTTCCAAGGCAACTATGGGATGGGGAGAATGGAGTTGAACAGCAGCCGTGGGTGAGGCCTGAGCTCCGCCACGGGAACGTTCTCACCCCGTGAGAGTTGGCGGGAACATCATGAGCTGAATTTGGACCCAACTCTTGGACCCAATTGTGTTCTTGTATTCTAGGGGCCCGGCCAGCTCTGAGGGCCACTCTGATGTCCACTCGGACTTTGTCGGCTGACCCTGGACCGATGTCCCAGGACACCGGTCCAAACCTTTGATTTCTGGGGTCCAGCAGGTTCTGGACTGAAGTGCTGGCGGGGAAACCTGCAGGGTGGATCCAAACAAGGACTTCCTGTCAGCTATTTGAGGGGGTCTCTTCTGAGATATTTTAAAAGATGTTCTTGGAGAACTTTTGGACCTCAGGCAAAACGGGCCTCAGGCCTCACTTCATCCTGCACTTGATGGATTTGAAAAACGTTTGGTTTCAGCTCTTTAGAGTCTTTAAAGACGCCTCCATTAAGCTCTAAAAATAACAAAACCGACCTCGTCCTGAACCCAATCCTGCGTCCGCAGACAGAAAAACCACCCAGCTGAGCTCCGGTCTGGGTTTTTTCTGTTGAGGACCTTTGGATCGTTGACAGCTCGTGTCAAAGCTTCTCTCTGGGGAGGAGAACATGACGCATCGGACCAAAACTACGCTCTCCAGGTCCGAGCCGCCAGCCGTCGCGCTCAGAGACCCTCGGAAAACTACGAGATGTGTGAATCGCTGATGCATGAATGGACGGATCACATAACAAATAACGTCTTCTTCACGTCTTTGTTTGGTCATTAGCTGCCTAGCGTTAGCATCCCCCCAGCGTGTCATGACTTGTTAGAAGCAGCAACGGCGGCTTTTGTCATTGTTGTCAGCATAAATGTGCTGATGTCTCAGCCTCTGGATTCTGCCCTCTCTGACACCGCCGAGGCTGCCTGTCACTGTGAGCACACACACACACACAGCAGGCGGCAGCAGGCGGCGGGCGAAGGTGCGGAGCGTCGGTTGTCTTCAGCCGAGCACAAAAGCTGGTTTTGTGTGGCGCCGATGGGGAGACTGGAGCGTGTTGCTGATTGATAACGCCGCGCACGCTAATGGAATCGTTCACGGCAGATTTGAGGCACAAACGTGGCACCAGCTGCAACTATTGTCACGTTGTCATGTATCGTAGTCGTCCCCGAGATCAGCCCCCCCCTGTTTTCAGTGCAGTAGACATGCAGCCATGGTTTTCCCAGGATAGAATGTTCTGCACTTCCTTAGCCTTCTATGCTAGCTGGGGTGCGTTAGCTAACAACCCTTCAGCCTGAATCTTTGGCGTTCCAGGTTCATCTGCATTATTTTGGAATGATTATCAGTATCGGATTTAGTGGTTTTTGGATGATCCGACATAAAAATGCTGCGTCTAAGGGACAGCGAGCGGCACGGTAACTGGCCGACACGGCCGTTGTGACTGGCCCCGTCGCTCCTCGCCGTAATAAGATGCCGTTTTGGTTTATTTGGCAACACGTTCGTTTCCCACTAATGAACTGAATGGGTGGAAGTCACATGGCGTCCAGTCGGTGCAGATTTTCTTAT